>NC_064853.1:53293521-53593521 GCF_024139225.1 Suncus etruscus
CTTCCTTCCTTCCTTCCTCCCTCCCTCCCTCCCTCCCTCCCTCCCTCCCTCCCTCCCTCCCTTCCTTCGGGTGGGGGCATACCCTGTGATGCTCAGAGGTTACTCCTGGCTATGCACTTAGAAAGCGCTCCTGCTCAGGAGACCTTATGGGAGGCCCGGGATTGAACCAAGGTCCGTCCTGTAGCTACCGCATACAAGGCAAGCACCCTATCGCTGTACTATTGCTCTGGCCCCAGAAAGATCTTTTAAGACAATTTAATGTTGGTTTTCTGGAATTTATCAAATTGGCAGGAAGCTGCTGTTGCTACAGTATAATCTTCTTCCCCAAAGAGCTTCATACTGAGGTGATTCAGACATGGACTCTGGGGTGGGATCCTGCAAACCCTGTTCTCCCACTCTGGCGATGAATGCTTTCTCATGCATGAGAGGGCTGCTTGCTTTCCTCTCTAAAAGTGAGAAAGCTAATAACTTTGCAGAGCTAATAGTTCCCTATTCTTAGTGTCTATAAATCCTGCACAGCTCACTTCTGCACTTTCTACAGGGGTAATCAAAGGTCACATACTTAATGCAGTCATCTGCAATACCCAGACAGGAATCGCAGCAAGGTTTTGTGGCACTCTATGCTTTCCTTTGTTTGCTTTCCCCCTTACCATTTACCTGTCTAACGTACTTCAGGTGTCATTTCTCTTCTCCGTCTTCATCACCATGAAGGCAAGGTTTTACATCTTGTTCATTGTTCTGTCTTCAACTTGAAGTACAGTCAGTACTTGGCGAGTGAAGCACATAATAATGCTTCAGGATAAACCGATATTCAGGTTCCTTATCAGCCAGAAGAAACGCTGTTAGCTCAGTATGTTCATTTCTAGACAATGAACTTTCATATGCTAATCCAGTCTCAGTTGGTTCTCTGATGGCAGCTATTTTGTTTTATTTACCTCAAATATGAAGTATCAGCTTTGCAGTAAAATTAAACATTTATGTGAAGATATCCCAGGTAATGACTTCTGAGTCTAGCAAGACTTTAAAGGAAGGAAAGCGTATTTGGTTTACCAAAGCAAAGTGAGTTATTAGCCTGATTTCCCAAACTCCCTAAGGAATGTGACCTTGGACAAAGCTATTCTCATTTCCTTTAAAAAATTTAATGGTTTCATAGATAATTGGGGTTTTGTTGTTGTTCTTATTTTTGTTTGTTTGGGGGCCATATATTCTTTTGGGGTTTGGGAGACCATCTGGGATACCAGGATTCAAACCCAGGTTGGTCGCAAGCAAGGCAAGAGCCCTATCCACTGTGCTATCATTCCAACCCATCTTAGATTTTTTTTTTGGGGGGGGGGGGGTCACACCCAGCAGTGCTCAGGGGTTACTCCTGGCTCTGCTCAAAAATCGCTCCTGGCAGGCTCAGGGGACCATATGGGATGCTGGGATTCGAACCGTCATCCTTCTGCAAGCAAGGCAAATGCCTTACCTCCATGCTATCTCTCTGGCCCCTCATCTTAGATGTTTTAAACAGACCTTTTCATCTGACATTACCTATCCATAGACTGGGGTTTTTGGCACAAGTGATATTGGGAGTTGGGTAATTTATTGGTATGAGGAAAGTTTATGCCGAACTATTTAATAGCATCCTTCATCACTTCCAACTAGAGGGCAGAATACCAAATTCACCTACAGGATAAAAGGGCACCTGTTCACAATGACTCCCTATCCTTGGTCTATTTCTTGCTTCTACCTATACTCTGTAGTTTGAAATTGAACCGTTTTATAGCTGATGACTCAGTGCTCTTTGCTCCTTTAGAATGTGGTGGTAGTTAATGACCGATGGGGTCAAAACTGTTCCTGTCACCATGGAGGATACTACAACTGTGAAGATAAATTCAGACCCACAGCTCTGCCACCTCACAAATGGGAGATGTGCTCCAGCATAGACAAGCTCTCCTGGGGTTATCGCCGCAACATGCGCATGTCTGAGATTACAAGTGAAGCTGAAATCATTTCGGTAGGAAACCTGCAAGTCAGTCATTTGTTATTTTAGACCAAAAGTTCCGCTGGACAAATTCTCAAAGAGCTGTGCCCACAGAAATCCATACTAAGGAAATAATTATCACAGAAGGAAGCTTTCTCCCAAGTTGATTTTCATTTAGGCATTGGGGTGGTTTTCAGGTTTTTACAACTGCAAAGGAGATGGTGCATTTTCCATGGGTATTAAACTGTTTACAAATGTAATATAGATGCATGATTCCAGAGTAAGAAATTGAGTAGGAAAAAGACTGAAAGGGGAAAATAAACTTTAGTATTTTATATAATGTGTCTAGGTTACTATACCCAACTTTTTCTTTATGAAATCTTTCTCTGCATAACCTGAATTTTCAGTACTAACTTGAAATGCACCTGTGTGAGATCATAGACATATACATACACCCTCTACTTCAGAAACCATACAGAATTATTTCTTGGTAGTATGTTTTGCCAAGGGGGCAGTATGTATGTATATATGCATATACTATATATATATATATAAATATATATAGTATATATATAGTATATATATTATATATATATATTTGGCTTTCGGGCTACAATTGGTGATGCTCAAGGAACCCTCCTGGCAGGACTTGGGAGACCTTATGTGGTGCCTTATTGAACTCAGATTGGCCATGTGGAAGGCAAGCACCTTACCCCCTGTACTATCACTACAGCCTTATCTAGTAGTATAAACATCATTGAGGAATATCTCAAAAACTCTCAGATCCCTTCCTTCTCCCCAGTGTTTGCAAAGCAGTCACTCAAAATCCCCTGTTCTGTCCCTGAGTTCTCTCTGTATAACTCCATGTAACACCTTCATGGCCAAGAGTGTTGTTCTCAGCTTCCCTCCTTACACTTGTGCTTCTAACATATAATTGACCCATCCCATACATCAGATTGCACCTCGAAGGGACAGTTCACAGGGAAGTGCCCCATGATCACCCCCTGAAATTGAGTTTAATGCACATCTTCATCAAGAAGGCAAGAAGAATCAATATTCTTATGTAGAGGCTGGAGAGATAGCACAGTGGTAGGGCATATGCCTTGCATGCGGCTGACCCAGGGCAGACCTGGGTTCATTTCCCCGGCATACCATATGGTTCTCGAGTCATCCAGTTGAGATTTCTTTTTTTTTTTTTTTTTTTTTTTGGTTTTTGGGCCACACCCTGTGACGCTCAGGGGTTACTCCTGGCTATGCGCTCAGAAGTTGCTCCTGGCTTCTTGGGGGACCATATGGGACGCTGGGGGATCGAACCGCGGTCCGTCCTAGGCTAGCGCAGGCAAGGCAGGCACCTTACCTCCAGCACCACCGCCCGGCCCCAGTTGAGATTTCTAAGCACAGAGCCTAGAGTAACCCCTGAGTGCCGGGTGAGGCCCAAAAATCAAAAACAAACAAAAAAATCCTCATGTAAGCCTATCTTGCTTTCATAATGCCCAAAATGGGAATTTGTTTTTTTTGTTTGTTTGTTTTTTGGTTTTTGGTCCACACCTGGGGATTCTCAGTGATTACTCCTGGCTATTCACTCAAAAATCACTCCGGGTTTGGGGGACCATATGGGACTCTGGGGGATTGAACTGTGGTCTGTCCTAGGCTAGCGCACACAAGGCAGACACCTTATGGCTTGTGCCACCGCTCTGGCCCCAGGGAATTTGTTTTTTAAAGTTTATAAAGTTTTATATAAAGTTTTTATATAATAGTGAAATTTTGTTTTTTTATTTTGTTTTGGGGCCACACCTGGCGATGCTCAGGTGTTACTCCTGGCTTTGTGCTCAGAAATCGTTCCCGGCAGGATCGAGTGACCATATGGGATGCCAGGAATTGAACCCGGGTCTGTCCTGGATTGGCCACATGCAAGGCAAATGTTCTATCACTGTGCTATCTCTCCGGTCCATATTTTTTTGTTTTTGCTTTTGGGCCACGCCCAGCAGTGCTCAGGGGTTACTCCTGGCTATCTGCTCAGAAATAGCTCCTGGCAGGCACAGGATTTCAACCAACCACCTTAGGTCCTAGTCGGCTGCTTGCAAGGCAAACGCCACTGTACTATCTCTCTGGCCCCCTGGTCCATATTTTTTTTGGGGGGGTTTTCAGTCACACCCGGAAGAACTCAGGGGTTACTCCTGGCTCTATGCTCAGAAATCACCCCTGGCAGGCACAGGGGACCATATGGGATGCCGGGATTTGAAGTACCTTCCTTCTGCATGAAAGGCAAACGCCTTACCTCCATGCTATCTCTCCAGCCCCATGGTCCGTATTTTTTAAAATTATTTTCCTTTTCAATATGTTTGAAGCATTATGCCATGTTTTGGGTTCTTAGTTAATTTTCTGTTATTTCTACTCTCCAGGAACTGGTTCAGACAGTAAGTTTGGGAGGCAATTATCTTCTCAATGGTTCTTAGTTAATTTTCTGTTATTTCTACTCTCCAGGAACTGGTTCAGACAGTAAGTTTGGGAGGCAACTATCTTCTCAATGTCGGACCAACTAAAGATGGATTGTTTGATCCCATCTTCCAAGAAAGGCTTCTTGCTGTGGGGAAGTGGCTGGGAGTCAATGGGGAGGCCATCTATGCATCTAAGCCGTGGAGGGTACACATGGAAAAGAACTCAACTGTGTGGTAAGTTTTGTCTTTTGTGACCGTGATACCTGGCACCATTTATGCCCCCTGAGTCCTGTGTCTTTTATGACCGTGATACCTGGCACCATTTATGCACACACACACATACACACACACACACACACACACACACACACACACATGAAGAAATCTCAAAGCTGTTGTTTTTGCCATTAAATCCCCCTTGAATTGGGTACACAAGTCCCCCATCTTCAGATTGGAGAAATTCTTGACTATTATATCACTCATTCTTCCCCCTTCTAAAATTCATATTGTATAGAGGTTATTCCTCTTGATTGTCAAATACATGTCTTAAATTATTTTTATTTTTATTTATTTATTTTTGTTTTGTTTTTGGGCCACACCCGGTAATGCTCAGAATTACTCCTGGCTATGCGCTCAGAAGTTGCTCCTGGCTTGAGGGACCATATGGGGCGCCAAGGGATCGAACCACGGTCCGTCCAAGGCTAGCGCAGGCAAGGCAGGCACCTTACCTCTAGCGCCACTGCCCGGCCCCAAATTATTTTTATTTTTATTTTTATTTTTTTTTTTTTTTTTTTTTTTTTTTTTTTGGTTTTTTGGGCCACACCCAGTAACGCTCAGGGGTTACTCCTGGCTATGTGCTCAGAAGTTGCTCCTGGCTTGGGGGACCATATGGGACACCGGGGGATCGAACCGCGGTCCGTCCAAGGTTAGCGCAGGCAAGGCAGGCACCTTACCTTTAGCGCCACCGCCCGGCCCCTTTATTTTTTAATATTTATATACTTATTTATTTAGGGTCTTGAGCCTCATCCAGCAGTGTTCAGGGGTTACTCCTGGCTATGCACTCAGAAATCGCTCCTGGCAGGCTTGGGGGACCATATGGGATACTGGGAACTGAACCCAAGTCCATCCTGGGTTGGCTGCGTGCAAGGCAAGCACCCTACTGCTGTGCTACTGCTACAACTCCTTAAATTATTATTTTTAAAAAATATCTTTAGGGACTGGAGAGATAGCACAGTGTTAAGGCTTTTGCCTTGCAAACAGCCAATCCAGGATTGGCGGTGCTTCGAATCCTGGCATCCTATATGGTCCCCCATGCCTGCCAGGAGCAATTTCTGAGCACAGAGCCAGGAGAAACCCCTGAGCACCTCTGGGTGTGACCCAAACAAACAAATAAACAAGCAAACAAACAAAAAATATCTTTGCTATTGAGCTAGAGTGATAGCACAATGGTAGGGCATTTGCCTTGCATACTACTGACCTGGGACAGACCCAAGTTCAATCCCCAGCATCCCATATGGTCCTCCAAGCCTGCCAGGAGTGATTTCTGAGTACTGAGCCACCCCTGAATACTGCTGGGTGTGGCCCAACCCCCCCAAAAAACAAAATCTTTTTTTTGAGGGGGGTACATTTGGTGACACTCAGGGGTTACTCCTGGCTATGCACTCAGAAATTGCTCCAGGCTTGGGGGACCATATAGGACACTGGGGGAGCAAACCGTGTTCCGTTCTAGGCTAACACTTAACGCTTGCCTTGTGCCACTGCTCCAGCCCCACCCCAAAAAAAAAATCTTATAAAAGGGGCCAGAGAGATAGCATGGAGGTAGGGTGTTTGCCTTGCATGAAGGAGGACAGTGGTTCGAATCCTGGCATCCCATATGGTCCCCAAGCCTGCCAGGTGCTATTTCTTTTCTTTTCTTTCTTTTTTTTTTTTTTTTTTTTTTTTTTTTGGTTTTTGGGCCACACCCGATGGTGCTCAGGGGTTACTCCTGGCTGTCTGCTCAGAAATAGCTCCTGGCAGGCACAGGGGACCATATGGGACACTGGGATTCGAACCAACCACCTTTGGTCCTGGACTGGCTGCTTGCAAGGCAAATGCCGCTGTGCTATCTTTCCAGGCCCTTCTTTCTTTTTTTTTTTTTTTTTAGTTTTTTGGCCACACCCGGTGTTGCTCAGGGGTTACTCCTGGCTGTCTGCTCAGAAATAGCTCCTGGAAGGCAAAGGAGGACTATATGGGACACCAGGATTTGAACCAACCACCTTTGGTCCTGGATCGGCTGCTTGCAAGGCAAATACCGCTGTGCTATCTCTCCGGGCCCTCATTTTTTTTGGTTTTTAGGTCAAACCCGGCAGCATTCAGGGGTTACTCCTGGCTCTGCAGTCAGAAATCGCTCCTGGGAGGCTCGGGGGACCATATGGGATGCCTGGATTCGAACCACCAACCTTTTGCATGCAAGGCAAACACCTTTCCTCCATGCTATCTATCCAGCCCCGACAGGTGCTATTTCTGAGTGTAGAGCAGGAGTAACCTCTGAGTGCTGATGGGTGTAAGCAAAAAACCAAAAAAAATTTTTTTTAAAAAGTGGGGCCAGCGCGGTGGCGCTAGAGGTAAGGTGTCTGCCTCGCTAGCGCTAGCCTAGGACGGACCTCAGTTTGATCCCCCGGCGTCCCATATGCCAGGAGCGACTTCTGAGCACATAGCCAGGACTAACCCCTGAGTGTCACCGGGTGTGGCCCAAAAAAAAAAAAAGTAATTTTACTATTACCTCATCTTTATTTTATTTTATTTTATTTTATTTTATTTTATTTTGGTTTTTGGGTCACACCCGGCAGCGCTCAAGGGTTACTCCTGGCTCTATGCTCAGAAATCACTCCTGGCAGGCTTGGGGGACCATATGGGATGCCGGAATTTGAATCTTTATTCATCTTTCTTTGACTTTATTCTCTCTTCCAAAAATTTTTTTTTTCTTTTAATAATGTCTTTTTTGTGCCCAAGCACACTAAAAATTTTCTAAGTTCAGTAAGTGATGAGGTGTGATTGTTGTCTTACAGGCATACTCAGGCTGTGTAGAAAGTTCTGGTGTAGTTGGAGACTTTCCTCTCACCATTTTTCTATTCAGCTAAATTTCTTCTTCTTCCTCCTTTTCTTCTTCTTCCCCTTCCTTCTTCTCTTTGTCCTCGTATTCTTTTTCCTCTTTTCTTCCTTTTCCTCTTCCTCTTTTGTCTCCGCCTCCTCCTTCTCTTTCTCCTTCTCCTCTTTCATTCCTGGTGCTGCTAAGGAAGCTCTAAGTTGCAATTGGCCTGAGTTCAAGCTGGTGTTCCTATTCAAAAATGTTAACTAGGGGCCGGAGAGATAGCACAGCAGCGTTTGCCTTGCAAGCAGCCAACCCAGGACCGAAGGTGGTTGGTTCAAATCCCGGGGTCCCCATATGGTCCCCGTGCCTGCCAGGGGCTATTTCTGAACAGATAGCCAGGAGTAACCCTTGAGCACAGCCGGGTGTGACCCAAAAAAACAAAACAAAACAAAATGTTAATTAGTGCCTATGACTACTGACTTCTGAAGCCAGAATGAGAATTTTGTGAGAATCGTGTGAGAATTTCTTTTTTTTTTTTTTTTTTTTTTTTTTTTTTTTGTTTTTTTGTTTTTTTGTTTTGGGCCACACCCGTTTGACGCTCAGGGGTTACTCCTGGCTATGCACTCAGGATTCGCCCCTGGCTTGGGGGGACCATATGGGACACCGGGGGATCGAACCGCGGTCCGTCCTACGCTAGCGCTTGCAAGGTAGACACGCTAGCGCTTGCAAGGCAGACACCTTACCTCTAGCGCCACCTTCCCGGCCCCGTGTGAGAATTTCTTAAATGCTTGAAAGGTCAAACAGGCACCTGTGGCTCCGAGCTGTGTGCACTTGGAGTCACAACAGGGAATTTGTGGTGACCAATGGGTGCTGCTAGTCCTGTGCCCGGTGGTTACGGTTTACGCAGGGGTCTCAAACTCAATTTACCTGGGAGCTGCAGGAGGCAAAGTCGGGTTGATCCTTGAGTGCAAAGTCAGTAGTAAGCCTTGAACATTGGGGGTGTGATCCAAACAACTGAAACAAACAAAACAAAAAAGATTCCTCTAGGGCAGGGCCACAAAATGTTGTACAGAGGGCCGTTTCCTTGTTTTGGTTTTTGGGTCAAAAACCTGGCTCTGCACTTAGAAATCACTCCTGCAGACTTGGGGGGGACCGTATGGGATGCTGAAGATTGAACCCGCAGGCCGTGAGTTTGAGACCTCTGGTTTTCAGTATCTAGCCCATTGATCTAGTGTCACAAGTCTAACTGACTTGTCCAATAACTGAACTGTGGTCACATTACTCATAATGTGGTTCGTTATCAAGTTGATCTCTGCAGCATTTGTTAATACCATTTTGGGGATTGCTGCTCAGAACCATGGCCTGTGGATGAGGCTCACTTTTGAGACTCTTCTCTGCTACCTGCTGTACACAACTCCCAGCTTTGTCCTGGGGACAGCTGTACCTTATCTGTGCTAGGGATGGCCAATTTTCAATCTCTTTCTAGCAAGTTGGGTGCAGGTAAAAACTCAGAACTCTGTCTAGACTTTGCACTCATTTTCTTGAGTCTTAGGTTAGAGATTAGGTCTGGTGCACACACACTGGGGGAAGCTTCTTTTGGTTCTGAGCCAGCTGTGCCTGCAAGCCTGTCAGATTGTCTGGCAGTTTGAACCTTTAAGATGGGGCCCAAAGCTGTCTCCCTGTCCAGTGAAGTGCAGCCCCAGCTACAACCCTACTGGGCAGACGTACCTTGGTGATATCCACTCTTACTCAAGCCTGAAATGCCAGTCCATTGTGGTGGGTTCAACAAGATCAGAGTCTGTTTCTCATTTGAGTGCTAAATAAAGCTAAAGTTCTGAGTCCTTTTCCTACATTATCCTCCTGCCATACATAGATTGGTCCCTCTTTCCAACCCAGAGGAAAGAATACTTAGCTTTGTCTAGACTTGCCTATAGTTCCACTTTCTGAAAAGCTGAATCTTCTGGAGGTGATGGCTGTTTTCTTAGAAGACCTTTTAGGAGCCAGAGCAAGTACAGAAGATAAGGCATTTGTTTTGTACACAGCCAAACTACTACTGAGCACCGCCAGAAGTAATTCCTGAGTACATAGCCTAGAATAACCCCTGAGCACCACCAAGTGTGGCCCAGCCCAACAAAGCTACATAAAATTAAATGGGGGAGAGTAATAAGAATAAAACACCACCTGATGGCATTCAGGGGCTCTGTACTCCAGGGTTATTCCTTACAGTGGTCAGAGAACCATACCATGCCAGGGATCAAATCTGGGGTCCAGGGCTGGAGAGATAGAGCAGTAGGGCATTTGCCTTGCAGACAGCCCATCCAGGACGGAGAGTGGTTCAAATCCTGGCATTCCATATGGTCCCCTGTGCCTGCCAGGAGCAATTTCTGAGCACAGAACCAGGAGTAACCCCTGAATGCCCCTGGGTGTGGCCCCAAAACAAAAACAAACAAAAATATCTGGGACCCCCAAAAGTCACAGTCTACTCAGTCCTTTGAGCTGTCACTCAGGCCCAGTCAAAAAAAAATTATTTTTAAATATATAGCCCAATAGAGAGGGAAAATAGAAAACAGCACTTAAAAAGTCTCCTTAGGGCCAGAGAGATAGCATGATCCTAAGGCGTTTGCCTTGCATGCAGAAGGTCCGTGGTTCGAATCCCAGCATCCCATGTGGTTCCCTGAGCCTGCCAGGAGCGATTTCTGAGCATAGAGCCATGAATAATCCCTAGCACTGCTGGGTGTGACCCAAAAACAAAAACAAACAAACAAACAAAAAAAACCCAAAAACAAAATGTGTAAATTTGTATGAAGATGACAGTCTTTGACAATGATCTTTCTTCCTAGGTATACATCAAAAGGATCAAATGTTTATGCCATTTTCCTGCACTGGCCAAAAGGTGGAATCTTAAAACTTGAGTACCCCAAAGTTACCACAGCCACACAGGTAAAAAGACTCAGTCCTTTCTGAGATTTAATTTCTATTTTCTTTTTGTTGTTGTTATTGTTGTTGTTCTTCTTCTTCCTCTTTCTTTTCCTCCTTATCTTCCTCTCTTCCTCCTCCTCTTCCTCTCCCCCCTCCTCCTCCTCCTCCTCCTCCTCCTCTTCCTCCTCCTCTTCCTCCTCCTCCTCCTTCTTCTTCTTCTTCTTCTTCTTCTTCTTCTTCTTCTTCTTCTTCTTCTTCTTCTTCTTCTTCTTCTTCTTCTTCTTCTTCTTTTCTCCTTTTTCTCCTCCTCCTTCTCTTCCTCCTTTTCTTCTTCCTTCTCTTCCTCCTCCTCCTCCTTCTTCTCTTCTCCTTTTTCTCCTCCTCCTCCTCCTTCTTCTCCTCCTTCTCCTTTTTCTCCTCCCCTCCCCCTCTTCCTCCTCCTCCTCCTTCTCCTTTTCTCTTCCTCCTCCTCTTCCTCTTCCTCCTCTTCTTCTTCCTCCCTCCTCTCCTTCCTCTTCTTTCTTCTTTCTAGGGCTTACATTGAGTAAGCCCTACCATTGAGTCATATTTTAGCCCTGAGAATTTATTTTTCTAACGGTTGCTCATGTCTCTCTTTGTTTCTTCTCCAGATTTCACTATATTCATTTACTTTTACTTTATGTATATTTCCAGTGTGCAAAATTGGACCTGGGCTTTTACACATGCCAGACTAACATTCTACTGCTGATTCCTAGCCCCTACTTAAATCCTATAGATTCATTCCTGCCCTGGCTTAAGATTGTTGGTTTTTGCCATGGCCTGGTTGTATTCTGTGCTCATTAGTGAATTCATATTAATTTAATTCCTTTTTGCTTTCTGCAGGTAAAACTATTGGGCTTCAAAAAGAAAGTGAAATGGACCAAAGGTGCCACTTCTGGTCTCGTAATCAATATGTCCCATATATTACCATCTGATCTTCCAGTCACCTTTGCTTGGACTGCAAAACTGATAGGAGTGTCGTGATCATTGGTCTTCCAAAGTAAAGGATATGCCCAGCTGTTTGCTACTGTTATTTTCCACTTACAGCAACATCATTGCAATAAACAACTCTTCTCTACCCAGAGATGGCTTTTCCAATACATTTTAATCAAGAAACTGAAAAATACTAAACTGATGTATCAGTCTATCAAAGATCTGAAATCTATTGATAGTATATCTCTGACCAACAGAAGAAGGGACTGTACAGTTATACTTTTTTTTTTTTTTTTTGGTTTTTGGGTCACACCCGGCAGTGCTCAGGGGTTACTCCTGGCTGTCTGCTCAGAAATAGCTCCTGGCAGGCACAGGGGACCATATGGGACACCAGGATTCGAACCAACCACCTTTGGTCCTGGATCGGCTGCTTGCAAGGCAAACACCACTGTGCTATCTCTCCGGGCCCACAGTTATACTCTTTTTTTTTTTTTTTTTTTTTTTTTTTTTGGTTTTTGGGCCACACCCGTTTGATGCTCAGGGGTTACTCCTGGCTATGTGCTCAGAAATCGCCCCTGGCTTGGGGGGACCATATGGGACGCCGGGGGATCGAACCGTGGTCCTTCCTTGGCTAGCGCTTGCAAGGCAGACACCTTACCTCCAGCGCCACCTACCCGGCCCCCACAGTTATACTCTTAAGGTCATCAATTTTTTTTTTTTTTTTGGTTTTTGGGCCACACCCGGTAACGCTCAGGGGTTACTCCTGGCTATGCGCTCAGAAGTTGCTCCTGGCTTGGGGGACCATATGGGACACCGGGGGATCGAACCGCGGTCCGTCCAAGGCTAGCGCAAGCAAGGCAGGCGCACCTTACCTTTAGCGCCACCGCCCGGCCCCAAGGTCATCAATTTTTAACTGGAAATTCTCTATAATAGAATCTTACGGGCCGGGTAGGTGGCGCTGGAGGTAAGGTGTCTGCCTTGCAAGCGCTAGCCAAGGAAGGACCGCGGTTCGATCCCCCGGCGTCCCATATGGTCCCCCCAAGCCAAGGGCGATTTCTGAGCACATAGCCAGGAGTAACCCCTGAGCGTCAAACGGGTGTGGCCTAAAAACCAAAAAAAAAAAAAAAAAAAAAAGAATCTTACCTCCATTCTCTTTTTGCTAACTTAATAGGGTTAATGACTTTAGATAAAGAGTATCTTTATGTAATCAAGTCACCCTGGTGTCCAGGGTTTGAATATCTCAACCGAGAGCTGTTTATTCAGTATCAGTTGTGACTAACAAACCTCCCAAGGGCAGGAGAAGTTGGTGGGGAAGGAAGATGCTTCCTAAGCTATTAATGGATAGCTCTTCAGAAATTTCCTAAGTATATTAATAATTTGCAGATTTAGTCTATTTACAGTGAT
This sequence comes from Suncus etruscus, assembly GCF_024139225.1. Taxonomy (NCBI): domain Eukaryota; kingdom Metazoa; phylum Chordata; class Mammalia; order Eulipotyphla; family Soricidae; genus Suncus; species Suncus etruscus. Next base: position 53,306,267 of record NC_064853.1, read on the forward strand.
ACTATTTTTTTTTTTTTTGGGGCCACACCCGGTAACGCTCAGGGGTTACTCCTGGCTATGTGCTCAGAAGTTGCTCCTGGCTTGGGGGACCATATGGGACACCGGGGGATCGAACCGCGGTCCGTCCAAGGTTAGCGCAGGCAAGGCAGGCACCTTACCTTTAGCGCCACCGCCCGGCCCCAAGAATGGGGCTCCTGGTTACACTGCTTTTTTTTTTTTTTTTTTTTTTTTTTTGGTTTTTGGGCCACACCCGGTAACGCTCAGGGGTTACTCCTGGCTATGTGCTCAGAAGTTGCTCCTGGCTTGGGGGACCATATGGGACACCGGGGGATCGAACCGCGGTCCATCCAAGGCTAGTGCAGGCAAGGCAGGCACCTTACCTTTAGCGCCACCGCCCGGCCCCCAGTGATACTATTTTTTTGTTTGTTTTTGAACCACACCCAGAGACACTTAGGGGTTACTCCTGATTCTGTATCAGAAATCACTCTTGGAGGCTTGGGGGACCATATGAGATGCCAGAGATTGAACCCGAGACTTTCCTGGTTGGCCATGTGCAAGGCAAATACCCTACCACTGTGCTATCGCTCTGGCCCCTCAGTGAAACTATTTTAAAAAGTAATGTTATTATGCCATTTTTAAAAAATAAAATTAATTTATATATCAAATATTTTTTTTACCAAAAAGCCTATTGTAGTTTCTAGTTTCTCTATGGACTGCTTATAGCTTTGTTTCTATTCTATCCCCCAGAAAACAAGCCCATCATATTTCCTAAATGCATACCAAAGAATATAATTCCTTTGTATTTTTTCAACTATGTCCATTCTTTTGAGCTGATTACCAGTGAAGTCTATGATTGTTAAAAGACTTATGAAATTTTCTTTCATTTAATATATTTAGTAAATTTACACAATAATTAACAAATATAGATTTTCTCAAGCATATATGAAACAAATACAAAGAAGCAATATCATATGTATTATATAGTATGGTACACAAATAATTAAAGAAACAAAAACCTGAAAATAAAAAAGACCTTGTTTGAAAAATGTCGAATAATTCATTGATCTAGGACCAGAGGAATAATGTAATAAAGCATTTGCCTGTGTGCAGCCTATCTGAGTTCAACCACCAGCATCCCATATGGTTCCCTGAGCCTACCAGGAATGATTTTTTGTTTGTTTGTTTTTGGGTCACACTCAGCAGCACTCAGGGGTTACTCCTGGCTCTACGCTCAGAAATCGATCCTGGCAGGCTCAGGGAACCATATGGGATGCAGGATTTCGAACCACCAATCTTCTGCATGAAAGGCAAACGCCACCAGCAAATTGGCCACCAGCAAGGCAAGCTCCCTACCTACTGTACTATCTTTCTGTGGCCACCTCCTCTACCCCACTTGTTTTTTTGTTTTTTTGGGGTCACACCCAGCGGCGTTCAGCAGTTACTCCTGGCCCTGTACTGTCGTATGCCCCCCTACCCCCGTGCCTGTGCCTGCCAGGAGCAATATGGGATGCAGGGATTCGAACTGCTGTCTGTTCTGGATTGTCTCTGTATAAAGCAAACTGTCCTACCACTGTGCTATCTCTCTGGCCCCATCCTCTACCTTACTTGTTAAATCACAAGATAAACAAAGAAACAGAAAATATAACCATTCAAAAGAAAAAATAGGGCCGGAGCGGTGGCACAGCGGTAGGGCGTCTGCCTTGCATGCACTAAAACCTAGGACAAACCACGGTTCCATCCCCTGGCATCCCATATGGTCCCCCAAGCCAGGAGCGATTTCTGAGTGCATAGTCAAGAGTAACCCCTGCGTGTCACCGGGTGTGGCCCAAAAAACAAAAACCAAAAAATAAATAAATCGACCCTGAAACTATCTGATGACAGGTAACTAGATAAAGACTAAAAGAACTCAAAGATGCTAAAGTCCTGGCCAGGGAAGCAATGCAAAGGGCTACGCATGTGTTTTTATATACAGGTGCCCCAGCTTTAATCGCTGGCACTCCATGCCACTGCCAGATGTGACCCGCAAAAGGAGTGATTCCTGAGCTCAAGCCAAGAGTAAGCCCAGAGCACAAGTTCAGCACATTTCAGATGTGGCCATAAAAACAAAACTAAACAAAACAAAGCAAAGCAAAATACGGGACCAGAGCGATAGCACAGCGTGGAGGGTGTTTGCCTTGTGCCTTGCAAGCGGCATGCCCAGGTTAAACCCCAGCACTCCAGATGGATGGCGATTTCTGAACACAGGGCCAAGAGTAAACCCTGAGCACCGTCGGGTGTGAGCCAAACAAGTTCTGAAAACAGGGCGTGGCTAGAATCCCAGAGGCTCCGCCCCAAGACCGGACCCGCTTCCGATTGGCCGTCGTGGTCACGTGGGACAGCCGCGGGGCATTCTGGGCCAAGATGGCGACAGTGAGGAAGGCGCTGCCGCGGAGACTACCGGGCTTGACGCCCTTCCGGGCTGTAAGTGCCCGCGGACATCGTGATCATGGTCGGGTCGGGGCTTGGGCTCGTGGTGGCTGCTCAGCCAGCGGGAGGCGACGTTGGACAGTTCTGCAGGCCCGGAGCGGGAGGGCCTTCCGGTCTTGAGCTTTCTGTCCTTTCCAGTCTTGAGCCCGTCTGAGCCTGCCAGGTCCCTCAAGGAGCCTGGGGAGACGGAAAGCCCAATGAGGATGGACCTGCCTGGCCCGCAGGAACCTAAGACGCTGTCCCTCCCGTCAGTCCGACCTTGTCCAGGTCTCTTCCGGTGACCTGTCCCCCAAGCCTCCCAGGCGAAGTAGGACTGGAGTGGCTGGCTGGCTTGGGGCCATCTGAGAATCCCTCCATTTGCACTGAAGCACTTGTCTGTGCTGGGATCTCTCCGTTCTCCCGTGCTCACTGGGTCGTGAAAGGTGTCAGCGACAGCCTTACATCCAGGGTGGCATTAGTGATGTTGGTGATCTTCAGTTGTGGGAGGCCTATTTTCATTTATACATGTCTACATATATCTTATATATGTAAAGTCACCCCAGAGTTGTTTTGGAGATGATAGAAAAGTTTGATAAGGCATTGGGATTTGGGGGCCAGAATGATAACATAGTGGTAGAGAGTTTCCCATACGTTCGGCTGACCTGGGACACAGCCGGGGTGGATCCATGTTTGATCCCTGGCATCCCATATGGTCCAGAGCCAGGAGTAAGGAACCCCTGAGAGGCACTGGGTGTGTCTCCTCCCCCCCAAAAAAAAAAAAAAAAGAAAAGAAAAGCATTGACATCTTTTTGGGCCACACCCGGCAGTGCTCAGGGGTTACTCCTGGCTGTCTGCTCAGAAATAGCTCCTGGCAGGCACGGGGGACCATATGGGACACCGGGATTTGAACCAACCACCTTTGGTCCTGGGTCGGCTGCTTGCAAGGCAAACACCGCTGTGCTATCCCTCCGGGCCCAAGCATTGACATCTTAAGTTATTGAGGTCTGAATTTTTTTGCCTTCAGGGAAGTTCAGAGGAGTTTTTAACGGGTTTTAACAGAGCTGTGGGACATACTGACACTATTTCAGTTGGCAGTGGGCCCCTCCTCAGAAGTCATATTAATGTCTCCTAGGCCACCCGCCTCTACCAGTTGCTCCTGTGTTAAATGAAGATGAGAATTCAATTTGGAAGATAAGAAAATTAAATGATATAGTAGATATTAATGTATGCCAGACAAATAATGCAATGGTGAGGAAAGCCCTCTGGAGTTTCTACCATTAACCCCATAGCAGTACCAGACCAAGTGCAAATGCTCTCCTTCTGTAGCTGCAAGTTTGAATAATGGTACTGAGGCCGTGGCTTCCATAGGTGGAACTGGGATAACAATAGTATCTGCTATATGGAGAATAAAAGAGGTTCTGGTGCCTAGATTTAGCACTTTCAACTAGTCTGTTGTAGCTACTGATACAGATGCACTTGTAGCTCAGGAGATTGAGTCTCAAACCTCAAGTTGATAGAGGGACTCACTTCTGAGCAAATTTGGGAGGGGGGTTAAGCCACAAGTGGCAGCACTCCTGGCTATTGTTATTCTGAGCAAATTTAATGGAGGGAAGGAACTGGGTGTTTAATGAGAAGACTGGGAGCACCAAAGAGAGCATAGAGACAGCAAGTAGGGGTTAACAGCATATGCTGTAAGCCTACCCAGCTAGATTCAAACATTGACTCAGTGACTGGCTAACCTGTGGCCCCAGGAAAGTTACTTAATCTCTTTGAGTTTCAGGTTTCTCACAGTAGGATAAATAGTATAATAGCGCTGTTGAGTGGATGCCAGGGGTTAATATGTAAAAGGCTGTCTAGAGTTCCAGGAAAATGTTAAATACTTAGTAAATGTGAATTGGTATCGGTTTGTTACTGTATGAATGTGGGGAGAAAGAAGGGCATGAGTTGATTTTGTTCTAAGAAAAGGAACTTGTAAGTAGGTTTTGCAATATTTCACAACATTTAACAATTATTTACTGGGGGCCGGGCGGTGGCGCTGGAGGTAAGGTGCCTGCCTTGCCTGCGCTAGCCTAGGACGGACCGCGGTTCGATCCCCCGGCGTCCCATATGGTCCCCCAAGAAGCCAGGAGCAACTTCTGAGCACATAGCCAGGAGTAACCCCTGAGCGTCACAGGGTGTGGCCCAAAAACCAAAAAAAAAAAAAACAAAAAAAAAACCAATTATTTACTGAACCTCTGTCATCTCCCAAGGCCTTGGAAGTAAGACTGTAAATGAAACGAATTCCTTGCCTCATGCAGCATATTTCCAACAGAGTTTGAACAAACCCCTGAAAGAACTTGCCGTTTTTTCAAGGACCTTTCTTTTTTTTTGGGGGGGGGGGGGCACACCCAGCAGCGCTCAGGGGTTACTCCTGGCTCTATGCTCAGATATCACCCCTGGCAGGCACAGGGGGCCATGTGGGATGCCGGGATTTGAATCACTATCCTTCTGCATAAAAGACAAACGCTTTACCTCCATGCTATCTCTCCGGCCCCTCAAGAACCTTTCAATGTAATCTATTGATTTTTTGAAATTTGGCAGCTTATAACCTTAGTCTTTAGGAAGCTCTTCTGGTTCAGGGTTGCTAGTCAAGAGTCTGTTCAGTCATAACAGAGAATATTTGTTTCCTTAAGTAGATCAGTAGTTTTAGTGTTCCTAGATTGATTACATAATGCAGTATTCCCCTTGCCCCCATGCAGTGGTATTTATATTACCATAAATATAGTAAAATGAAGTTAGTTTGAAAAATAGTATAAAGAAGAATAAAGGAAAGGAAAAAGTTTTTTTGTGTTACTTAGTGCTGTGGAGATGGAGATTTGGGGCATATTTTACATGTCTTTGGCTACTCTAGGGCTGAACAGTCTTAAGTTTTATTATTTCAAAAGTACATCAAGGGTTGGAGCCATTGCACAATGGGTAGGACATTTGCCTAGCATGCATCTGACCCTGGTTTGTTCCCCAGCATCTCATATGGTTCCCCAAGATTGCCAGAAGCAATTTCTGAGCACCCCTGAGCCAGATGTGACTCCCAAAATTAAACAAATACACAAAAAACCAAAAGTACATTAATCCAGGCATGCTCTACCTCTCTGCCTGCCAAAATTCTGACATGTTTAAACACTCTCATAACCAACATCCTCGACCTTCTAATTTATTTGCTGTCATCAGTGACCCTGCATGACACATAATGCCTTGATAGTCCATAGTAAACAATAGGGTTTACTCTTGCTGATGTACTTTCTAGGGATTTGGACAAATAGATAACTCATATCCACCATTGTGTGTGTGTGTGTGTGTGTGTGTGTGTGTGTGTGTGTGTGTGTGTGTGTGTGTGTGTGTGTGGTTTTGGAGTCACAAGCAGTGAGTCACAATCAGTATGCTCAGAGATCACCCTGGCATGATCTAGGGACCATATAGGATGCCTGGAATGAAGCCCAGTTTGGCCCCTACAATCTGTAACATCTCTGTGGGCATCCCCCACCTTTTTTTTTTTTTTACTGAAGGCTTACTTGATTTTTTGTTTGTTTGTTTTTGGTTTTTGGGTCACATCTGGCAGCGCTCAGGGCTTACTCCTGGCTCTATGCTCAGAAATTGCTCCTGGCAGGCTCAGGGGACCATATGGGATGTGGGGATTTGAACTACCGACCTGCATGCAAGGCAAACGCCTTACCTCCATGCTATCTCTCTGGCCCCATCTTTATTGTTTTTTCATTTTGTCTTTTTTTTAGAACACTTAAACATTAGAATCATATAGGATGTATAGGATGTAGTTTTACAGGTAGACACTTTTGCTTGTAATATGCTTCCTCCGTGTCTTCCCATAACTTAATAAGCTTATTTTTGCTTTTCCCCTTTTTAAAAAAATTAAATTATTCTGAGATAAATGATAGTTTATCAACTAGTTGTTGATAGTTGAGTTTCGGTCATACAATGTTCCAACATCCATCCCTTCACCAGTGTTCATTTCCAACCACCACTTTCCCCATTATCCTAGTCCCCCACCCCATAGCCTACCTCTATGGCAGACTCTTTCTGTCATTTTATCTCTCTCTCTCTCTTCCCCCCCCCACTTCCCTTACTCCTTCCCTCTTTCCTTACCTATCTCCCTCTCTCCTTCCCTTTCCCTTTTTTCCTTTTAGGGACCGTGGTTTGTGCCTTGGTGGAAGGGGTATCATGCATATCACTTTACTCCCATTCAATTCTCAAGTCTATTCCAGACTAATAATTTCCAATTATTATTGTCTTAGTAGTTCCTTCTCTTTTTCTTTGTTTATTTTTGTTTTTGGGGGGCCACACTGATGGCTCTCAGGGGTTACTCTAGCTCTGCGCTCAGAAATCACTCCTGGCAGGCTCAAGGGGGACCATATGGAATGCTGAGGATCCAATCCAGGTTGGCCATGTGCAAGGCAAATGCCCTACCTACTGTGCTATCGCTCTGGCCCCTTCTCTCTTTTGTTTTTTGTTTTTGGGTCAGACCTGACAGTGCTCAGGGATTACTCCTGGCTCTATGCTCAGAAATTGTTCCTGATAGGCTTGGGGGACCATATGGGATACCGGGATTCAAACCACGGTCCTTCTACATGCAAGGCAAATGCTTTACCTCCATGCTATCTATCCGGCCCCCCTCCTTCTCTCTTTTAACCACACTTCCCACCCATCGTTTTTATTCTTTGGGTATTATCATACTGTGGGGTTGTGGGGATTTTTGTTTGTTGTTTTATTTTTCTTATTTTATATCCCACAGATGAGTGTGATCATTCTGTGTCTGTCCCTTTCCCTCAGACTCATTTCATCCATCATGATATTCTACATGTCTATTCTACATGAATTTTATGACTTCTTTTGCCCTAATAGCTATGTAGTATCCCATTGTATAGATATTCCACAGTTTTATCCACTCATCTGTTCTTGGACACTTCTGTTATTATTGTGAACAGTGCTGCAGTGAACATAGGAGTGCAGAGGGCTTTTCTGCTCTGTGTTTTTGGGCCCTTAGGGTATATTCCCAGGAACAGTATTGCTGGGTAGAATGGAAAATCAATTTCTAGGTTTTTGAGGAAGGTCCACATTGTTTTCCCAAAAGGCTAGATCAGTCTACATTTCCACCAGCACTGAATGAAAGTCGTTCGTTTCCCCCCCCCCCCCCGCATTCATGCCAACACTGGTTATTGATTTTTTTTTTTTTTTTTTTTTTTGGTTTTTGGGTTACATCTGGTAGTGCTCAGGGGTTACTCCTAGCTCTGCATTCAGAAATCACTCCTGGCAAGCCCAGAGGACCTTTTGGGATGCTGGGAATCAAAGTCCCATTCGTCCTGGGTCTGCTGCATGCAAGCCAAACGCCTGACCTTTGTGCTCTCTTTCTGGCCCCAACACTGGGTATTTTTGTTCTTTTTTTGGATTTTAGGTCACACCCGGCAGCGCTCAGGGGTTACTCCTGGCTCTATGCTCAGAAATCATTCCTGGCATGCTATGGGATACCAGGATTCGAACTACTGTCCTTTCGCATGCAAGGCAAATGCCCTACCTCCATGCTATCTCTCCGGCCCCTATTTTTGTTCTTGATGTGTGCCAGTCTCTGTGGTATGAGATGATATCTTACTGTTGTTTTGATTTGCATCTCCTTGATGATTGATATGGAGAATTTTTTCATGTGTCTTTTGGCCATCTGTGTTTCATCTTTGAGAAAGTTTCCATTCATCTGTTCTCCCCATTTTTTGATGGGGTTTGATGTTTCTTTCATGTTAAGCTCTATCAGTGCCATATATATATATGTATGTGTATATATATATATATGTATGTATGTATGTATATCTTAAATATTTTTTTTCTTTTTTTTGGTTTTTGGGTCACACCCGGCATTGCTCAGGGGTTACTCCTGGCTGTCTGCTCAGAAATAGCTCCTGGCAGGCACAGTGGGACCATATGGGACACCGGGATTCGAACCAACCACCTTTGGTCCTGGATCAGTCATTTGCAAGGCAAATGCCGCTGTGCTATCTCTCCGGGCCCATATCTTAAATATTAACCCTTATAATCGGGTGAATAATTTCTCCCACTTCATGGGTGGTCTTTATATCCTGGTCACTTTCCTTCGAGAGAGCACTAGGAATCTTTTGTTCTGATATGGTGAGTATAGATAGGCTTCTTCATGGCTTCTGGGCACTAGATAGACTATGTAGAAAGGGAAGCACTGAGGTTTTCTGAGTCAGGGAGGTAGCATAGATCTAAACCATGTGTTCAAGCCTGGTTTCCATTCCTGGAACCAAACAGAAAATCCAAAATCCTGCCTGAGGTTTTTCTAATTGACATAAATAATATTTTTGATTCTTACTTCTCAAGCATACCTAATGTGAATTAAATAGTGAGAAGTACTGTCTTTTCCCTCAGTAATTTATACATTCAGATTCAAGATGGATCTTTTCTCTTACTTTAGGTGGTTGGGGGGTGTTTTGGTCTTTACCCTGTAATACTTAGGGGCTGTTCCAGGCTCTGTGCTCAGGTGTGACCTATGATAGTGCTGCAGGGACTATATGTGTCATTGAGGATATGAACAGGAGTTGACTACTCCAAGACAAGTGCCTATCTTTCTGGATAGATAGATGAGCAAATAGGATCTGTTATTCGAGATTTTCCCTGCTAGAGAACTAGAGAATTGTGATAACCTCTCTGCTGTTTCTTTCTCTTTAAACCAAAGGTCAGCACTTCATCTATGAGTGATTTACCCGCTCGGGTGAAAATTGTGGAAGTTGGTCCCCGAGATGGACTACAAAATGAAAAGGTAAAGATGAAAATCAACAATAGCAAAACATTTTTCCAGCATTCAGAGTTTGTTCCCTCTGGTTGGTACAATGGGGACAGGCAAAGCTATGTAAGACATGTTTTTTTTCAGCTCAGCTCAGGACAAGTGGGCATTATCCAAACAATCCAATTTAATAGCACACAAGTGTGGTGTCTTTGAGTCCATCTCAGGGACAAGTGAATGTTACAGGAATGTCCAGTGAAAGTGAGAGATTGACTTTTGATTCACCAGTTTACATTAGGGGCTTTACCCAAAGAAAGTAATGATAACTACCTACAAAGATCTTGACTTGGAGATGTCAAAGACAAGCCTTTGATACTAGCAGAAAAAAAAATTTTTTTTGTTATGGTGGCTTTTTTGGTATTGATTTTTGGATTTTAGATTTTTTTTTGTTTTGTTTTTTGTTTTTCGGGTCACACCCGGCAGCACTCAGGGGTTACTCCTGGCTCTATGCTCAGAAATCGCCCCTGGAAGGCACAGGGGACCATATGGGATGCCAGGATTCGAACCACCATCCTTCTGCATGAAAGGCAAACACCTTACCTCCATGCTATCTCTCTGGCCCCCAAGGTATTGGTTTATGGTAAAATAAGATTTCTTTTTTTTTTTTTTTATTTTTGGGCCACACCCGGTAATGCTCAGGGGTTACTCCTGGCTATGTGCTCAGAAGTAGCTCCTGGCTTGGGGGACCATATGGGACACCGGGGGATCGAAAATAAGATTTCTATTGAAAGTTACTTAGAAAGAGGCATGGGGAGAGGAAGAGAAGAAGTGTTTGTTCAAAAGAGATGAAAGGCATCTCCAGAGTAGAGCAAGCATAGATACAAGCAAGTGAGGTATGTGTTAAAGTGAGAACATGCGCTTGAAGATCAAGCTGCTTTTTGGAGGTGTTCAGAGCCTATTCCTGACTCTGTTTAGGAGTGAATCCTGGCCGGGCTCAGGAAACCATATGCTATGCCAAGATTATAACACCTGCAAGGCAAGTGTTCTGTACTATCTCTCTGGTCCAACAGCAGAAAATGGATATCGTGTTGACCAATAACATTTTTTTGTTGTAAATGAAAATGTTCTAGTTGTAAATATCTTACATGGTAGCCTCTAGACATAGCAGCTATTGAGCATTTACAATGTGACTAGTGTAACTGAGAAACTAAATTATAATTTTATGTGATTTAATTCCTTAAATGTAAGTAACCACATATGGCTCGCATTGAACAAATTGTACAGCAACAGATCTAGAAATTAACATGTCAGGATGTTGATAATATTTTCTGTGGGATGCTTATGGATGACTTTCTATTATTGGGAACTTATTTTTAAAGTAATGATGTATGATTTTTGGCTATAAAAGCCTTATTTTGGGGGTCATACTTGGCAGTGCTCATGACTAACTGCTGGCTCTGCATGGATTATTCTTAAGGGCACTGGGGACAAATCATATGTCGGGCTGGAATCAAAATAAGGTCAACTGCCTGCAGAACAAGCACCCTACTCACTGTGCTATCATTCAGGTCATCCAACTTTCTTTAAAATTAAAGTTTACCTGCTTACCTTTAATATTAAGTGCTTGATAGAAATAGGGATAGAGTTGTGTTGGCTCTGCTCATCACTTTGTCAGTTGGCGATGGTGCTTCTTTTGGAGCCCCATTTCCCAGGACCCAAAGGGTTAGTCATTTCTGCCCTTTTGGCCATTGCACATTGCTTTAAACTTGTTTATGATAAGATCATAAAGAACCAATCTTTGTTTAAGCAAAGGCAGAAAAGTATTTTTCCCATGAACTTTTTACGTAAGAACCTGCTTCCACTGCAAAAGTCTTATCTGTAGAACTTAGGACAAGGCCTGTCTGTGCTCTGTCTGCTGACAAGGTTTACATATAGATTCTTGTCAGTGTTTTGAAATTGAGATAGTGAAGCTTGCTAAAGTCAAAGCTCCATGCTAACAGACACTGCACTTCAAGGACACTTTATTCCCAGTTTTGCTGACTTATCTTTTCTGGTGTTTGTCTCTCCACTATAGAATATTGTGCCAACTGCAGTGAAAATCAAGCTTATAGACATGCTTTCTGAAGCTGGACTTCCCGTTATAGAAGCCACTAGCTTCGTGTCTCCCAAGTGGGTACCTCAGGTGAGCCCCAGGATAGGGTTTTCTCAGATGAGAATGTTGGCGAGTTTTGAATTTTTCTGGAAAAAAAATTAAAGTCAGGAGTGTGAGTTTCTAGGTCTCTGGGATTTTTTTGGGTGATTTTTGTTTTGTTTTGGTTTTTGTTTTTGATTTTTGGGTCATACCTGGCAGTGCTCAGGGGTTACTCCTGGCTCTGCACTCAGAAATTGCTCCTGGCACAGGCCAGAGTGGTGGCTCAGGGCGTAAGGTGTCTGCCTTGCGTCCGCTAGCCTAGGGCAGACCACAATTTGATCCCCCGGTGTCCCATATGGGTCCCCAAAGCCAGGAGCGATTTCTGAGCGCATAGCCAGGAGTAACACCTGAGCATCACAGGGTGTGGCCCAAAAAACAAAACAAAAAAAAAATAAAGAAAGAAAGAAATTGCTCCTGGAAGGTATGGGGGACCATATGGGATGCTGGGATTCAAACCACCATCCGTCCTGAGTAGGCTGTGTACAAGGCAAAAACCCTACTGCTGTGCTCTCTCTCTGGCCCCTAGGTCTGTTTTGAGGGGTCTCAGTCGCTCAGAGCAGTGGAGTACTGTAAAAGAACATAAAGCTGGATTTAGTCTTGATTCTACCCCTTGGTACTTAAGTAACCTTGGCAAGATGACCTTGGTAATCTCTTGAGGTTAGGAATGGCTTCTTAATTCTCTTCTGGTTCCAGGCATCTAGAATCTCTATACTTGCCCAGAAATGTGAACTGTAAAAGACAGACAGACAGCTCCTTCTCTACAGAGACAGGTGGGGAAATATCCTGTTCCAAATTAGGTTAGAAAGCAAAGAGCTGTGCCCAGTGTGTGACTAGAAGTCCTTCTCAGCAAACAGCAGCAAACTGCTGCTGCTGCTTATGTAAAGATGATGCTCTTGGCCATAAGGAAAAACTGGAACATCACCCATGCTGAGGCACCTCCTGCCCCAGCAGACAGATCAGAGAGACTTGGCTCTGCGAAAGGGTTCATTTCTCCGGATTCTAGAATGGAGAGATTTCTGTGACATAAAGCTTTACTTGTCCTGACCTCTCTGTCTGTCCTTGTTGGTGGTGACTCGGCATTGTTTCTTTGGCTTTCAGATGGCTGACCACACTGAAGTCTTGAAGGGCATCCAGAAATTTCCTGGCATCAGTTACCCAGTCCTGACCCCAAATTTCAAAGGCTTCCAGGCTGCGGTAAGAAAGTAGCTTATTGATGGGGCTTCTATAGGGAAACTGTTTATCCTTGCTTTGACTCTGGGCCTTTTGTCCCTGTCCTACGATGTTTGAATTATTGTGTCCAGTGATGATGTCAAACACAGCCAAGGCATCCCTGACCTTGTCATTCATTGCCTGCATGACCAGCTCTCTGATCACTCAGTCATTTAGGTTTTGCTTCAATAGAGCTAATGATAGAGTAACCTAGTATTGTAAGAATTTTAGAAGATGGAATGCATCTAAATATACAAATTGATTAGAAAGAGCATGGTAGGAGCTACATATGTAACATATCCTAGCTCTACTCTTTTTGTTTGTTTGTTTTTGTTTTGGGCCACACCATGCAGTACTCAGGGGTCTGCACTCAGAAATTACTCCTGGAGGCTCGGGACCATTTGGGATGCCAGGAATTGAACCTGTGTCTGTCCCCATTCTGCCATGTGCAAGGCAAATGCTCTACTGCTGTACAATCTCTCCAACCCCAATCCTAACTCTATATTTTTTGTTTGTTTTTTGTTTCTGTTTTTGGGTCACACCCGGCAGCGCTCAGGGGTTACTCCTGGCTCTATGCTCAGAAATCGCCCCTGGCAGGCACTGGGGACCATATGGGATGCCAGGATTCGAACCACCATCCTTCTGCATGTCAGGCAAACGTCCTGCCTCCATGCTATCTCTCCGGCCCCAATGCTTTTGTTTCTTTTCAGGTGGGGAGAGCCATGCTTGGTGGTACTTGGGGGATCCTTCAGTGCCAGGGAAAGAATTGAAAGCCCTGCATTGCAGAACCTGTGCTCTAGCATTTTGAACTCCTCTCCTCAGCCCCCAGGCCCTATTTATTTTTGTTTTTGTTTTGTTTTCAGAGTGTGGGGAATTGAATTTATGTAGCATGTCCTCTACTACTACTTTCTGTTTTCTATATTGTCTATTTTGTTTTTTCTTTGGCCACACCTGGCAGTATTCAGGGATCACTCCTAGGGACCATACAGGGTCCTGGGAATCAAACCCCAGTTAGCCACATGTAAGATAAATACCTTACCTGTTATACTATCGCCCAGCTCCTTGTTTTGTTTTTTAGTTGATGTATAACTTAAAGTTTTGATCTTTTAGTACCACCATAATGACATACCAAAAACTTGGTAGTTTAAGCACAGAAATATAAATGAAAACAACAGGGGCCAGAGAGATAGCATGGAGGTAAGGCATTTGCCTTCCATGCAGAAGGACTGTGGTGGGAATCCCAGCATCCCATATGGTCCCCCAAGCCTATCAGGAGCAATTTCTGAGCGTAGAGCCAGGAGTAACCCCTCAGTACTGCTGGGTGTGAACCAAAAACCAAAAACCAAAAAAAAAAAAAAAAAAGAAAAGAAAAGAAAACAACAGAATGCCTTACAAATCTGTAAGGAGACTAGCAGTCTCTCAGATTCAGCTGTCAATAGGGTTGGTTCAGTTTGAGAGCTTCATGGAGAACCTGTTTCCTGCGTGTCTCTCTGTTTCTGGTGACAGCTGGCAACACTTGGCTTTTCTTAACTTGTAGATGTGTCACTTCCAAGTCTCTGACTCCAATCTTCCCTTCTGTGTCTGACTTGATGTGGCTACCATCCTATTAGGACTCCAGTTGTATCAGCTTAGATTTTGCCTCATTCTCACTAATTACATCTACATCTCACAAAATTTGTGTGTGTGTGTGTGTGTGTGTGGTTTTTTGGGTCACATCTGGTGATGCTCAGGGGTTACTCTGGCAATGCGCTCAGAAATCGCTCCTGGCTTGGGGGACCATATAGGATGTCGGGGGATTGAACCGTGGTCCATCCTAGGTTAGCACTTGCAAGGCAGATGCCATATTGCTAGCGCCACCACTCCAGCCCCAATGTCTCACAAATTTTTTTTTTTGTTTTTTGGGTCACACCCTTCCAACATCGCTTAGGTGTTACTCCTGGCTCCACGCTCAGAAATCGCTCCATGGGGCCGGAGAGATAGCATGGAGGTAAGGCGTTTGCCTTTCATGCAGAAGGTCGGTGGTTTGAATCCTGGCATCCCATATGGTCCCCTGTGCCCGCCAGGGGCAATTTCGGAGCATAGAGCCAGGAATAACCGCTGAGCACTGCCAGGTGTGACCCCCCCCCAAAAAAAAAAATCACTCCTGGCAGGGTTGGGGGACCATATGTGATGCCAGGATTTGAACCAATGACCTTCTTCATGAAAGGCAAACGCCGGGCCGGGGAGATAGCATGGAGGTAAGGCGTTTGCCTTTCATGCAGAAGGTCATTGGTTCGAATCCCGGTGTCCCATATGGTCCCCCGTGCCTGCCAGGAGCAATTTCTGAGCATGGAGCCAGGAGTAACCCCTGAGCACTGCCGGGTGTGACCCAAAAAACACACACAAAAAAAAAAAAAAAAAAGAAAGGCAAATGCCTTACCTCCATGCTATCTCTCTGGCCCCAATCTTACACATTTGTTTTTTTGCTTTTTTTTTTTTTTTTTTTTTTGGTTTTTGGGTCACACTGGCAGCGCTCAGTGGTTACTCCTGGCTCTATGCTCAGAAATTGCTCCTAGCCGGTTTGGGGGACCATATGGGATGCCGGGATTTGAACCACTGTCCTTCTGCATATAAGGCAAACGCCTTACCTCTGTGCTATCTCTCCGGCCCCAATCTCACAAATTTTAAATCTAAATATAATTCACATCTTGTGGTCCTGAGGTTAGGATTTCATCATATTTTTTGGAAAGGTTTTTTGTTTTTTTTTATTGGAAAAGTTTTTTTATAAGTAAATTTACAGCATCATATATCAAATATTCTCTCATGGCAGGAGAAATAATACAGTGAGAATGGGTTGCTTGTCATACAAGCACCTAGTCTTGGTTTGAGTCCATGCAGTACATATGGTTCTCAGAGCCCCACAAGGAGTGTTTGCTTATAGTACAGAGACTGGAGTAAGCTCTTAGCATAGCCAGGTGTGGCCCCCCCCAAAAAGAACAATTTATTTTTTGACAAAGAAAAGGTTTATTGTCACTTAGTGTGAAATTTGTTGGAGAGGAAAACACTGAAAGAATTAATCGGACTGTTGGCAGGTTGCTGCTGGAGCCAAAGAAGTGAGCATTTTTGGAGCTGCCTCAGAGCTCTTCACCAAGAAGAATGTTAACTGCTCCATCGATGAGAGTTTTCAGCGGTTTGATGAAGTTTTGAAGGCAGCTCGGGCAGCCAGTATCCCTGTGCGAGGGTGAGTTTGTACTGAAGCCTGTCCCTCATGCCATTCATCTTCTACCTGAACTCCGGCTCTAGGTGTAGTACCCCAAGCTCTGTGCCTAGATAGCTTCTCTCAAGTGACCATGGTTAGAGGAGATCCAAGCAGGTGTTTTTTTCCCAAATGTCACTTTGGAGTATGTTCATGAAAAATACTAACAGGACAGGACACCATTGGGTTCACTGAGTCATATTAACCTCAACTCTACCAGCAGCTAGTCACACATCCCTGAAGAACTTCATGACGATGAGCAAGAAGGGGCTGCACATATTTAGAGGATATGGCTAAGGCTTGAGAAGGAAGACATGCTTCCTGTGAGTTCACATAGCTGTCAGGCGGCAGCCAGATTGTGCTTTCAAAATATACATCTTGGGGTTGGACCAATAGCACAGTAGGTAGGGTGTTTGTGTGTTTGCCTTGCACGTGGCCTGCCTGGGTTTGATCTCTGGCATCCCTGTGGTCCTCTGAGCCTGGCAGAAATGATCCTTGAGCATAGAGCTAGGAGTAATCTTTGGACACTAACAATAAATAAATAAATAAATAAATAAATAAATAAATAAATAAATAAATAAATAAATAAATGAAATAAAGCCAATAAATAAAATGGAAGGGTACACTGAGCTCTGATGTGTTTTGTTTTGTTTTTTTTGGGGGGGGTGGTCATGTCAGCGGTGCTCAGGAGTTGCTCCTGGCTCTGCACTCAGAAATCACTCCTAGCAGGCTCAGGGGACCATATAGGATGCCAGGATTCGAACTACTGTCCGTTCTGGGTCTATTATGTGCAAGGCAAACATCCTACTGCTGTGCTATCTCTCCGGCTCCCGCTTTGAGATTTTTTTAAAAGTGATGCAAGGTAGTTTTTATCGAATGAAACTTACTTAGGAAGATGCTGTTTAGTGCCTCTGCCCTGGCTCTCCTCTCCATGTGCAGTGCTCTCCTTGTACTCTCCTCACAGCTCCAGCTTCAGTTCTGCTCCCCAATAAACACGTTGTTGACCATCTCCAGTTTCTCTTGACATCACTTTCTGTGAGAATCTCATTCTCTATGCCTAGGTTTCTACTATACTCAATATAAGTTTGAAATCTATTCCATGAGGGTAGGGACCTTATTATCACACTCTCTCACAGGGTACCTAGCTACCCAGTGCCTGGCATATATGCTGAAAATTGGTATATCTGCTGAACATATGCGTGAATTAATGAGTACTCTAGTACTCGCTGGAACAATTTAGCCTTTGGCTTTCAGGCCAGCTCAGCTTTTTTTCTTTTAGGTTTTTAGTCCACACCTGGCAGTGCTCAGGGGTTACTCCTGCCTCTTAACTCAGGTATTATAAGGGGTTTCAGGGGAACATAAAAGATGCTGGAGATCAAACCCAGGTTAGCCACATGCAAAGTAAACACCTTACTCACTGTTCTATTGCTTCAGCCCGGCCTCTGCTCATTTTTTTGTTTGTTTTGTTGGTTTGTTTTGGTTTGGGAGCCACAACCATCTGTGCTCAGCTCTTTTGTATCTACCTTCTTTTTTTGGTCATCCCTGTTCCCTTGTGTAAATATGACCCCTGGCACTGATTTACACTGTTTTCTGCTGGGCTTCACCTCTATACATAATGTTCATAATGCACTCTTGCTTCTCTTCTTTGACTGTTTCTCCTGAGACCTATGCAGTGCCTGCTTTCCATATTACCAGCTATCAGCTCCCACCTTGCATGTGGGGACATGCTAGCACTACCACATTATTGCTCTTAGCGTCTGAGTTGGCACCCAAGTTAGCACTGAAAGTCAAAGACCAGCTCTGATATTCAAGGTGCAAAAGGGAATTTATTCTGCTAGCCAAAGTCCAAGTCTCTTCCAACTAGTGGCGTTGACAAGGACCCTGGGTCAATCTTCAAGCAGTTCATATAGAAAGCATAAGCATTGGGGCCAAAGAGATAGCATGGAGGTAAGGCGTTTGCCTTTCATGCAGAAGGTCATCGGTTCAAATCCTGGCGTCCCATATGGTCCCCTGTGCCTGCCAGGAGCAATTTCTGAGCCTGGAGCCAGGAATAACCCCTGAGCACTGCCGGGTGTGACCCAAAAAAACCACAAAAAAAAGAAAGCATAAGCATTAACAGAACAACCATTTTGTTCTATATGTCTTGAGTTTATTTCTTTTTTTGGTTTTTTGGGCCACACCTGTTTGATGCTCAGGGGTTACTCCTGGCTAAGTGCTCAGAAATCGCCCCTGGCTTGGGGGGACCATATGGGACGCCGGGGGATCGAACCGCGGTCCTTCCTTGGCTAGCGCTTGCAAGGCAGACACCTTACCTCTAGCGCCACCTCGCCAGCCCTGATGTCTTAATTCTTATCACTGATTTTTCTGGCTCTACTTTGGTTGTCTAGGGTTACTCTGATTCAAACTTTGGTTGTCAAGGGAGCATTATTAGATAGAATATTCTGAGCTCAGTCAACCCCTAGTTCCTCATTCCTTGAGGGCACCAACTTTGGTGTTATTTCTGAGTTAAGTCTCTCTGCCTTAACCTGTCTCAAGAAAGTACTACTTCACTGGGGTAAATGATTGAACCCAGGAAGCCTTGGTTCTTACATTGTTTGAGTCTTCCTCTGGGTCCTGAACTCCCACCTAGCTCCTGGATTGCTCTTATGTAACCGTCCCACTTCTTCCTGATGGCTGAGGAACTAGAGACACTGATATTACTTTTTCTGTCTCCCCACAGGTATGTCTCCTGTGTGCTTGGATGCCCCTACGAAGGGAAGATCTCCCCGGCTAAAGTAGCTGAGGTGTGTGTGCATTCTGGGCAGGGCCCTCACTAGGAGCAGCTCCCTGTTCTGCCCTTAGTGCATATTTCCTCCTGTCATCCTTTCCTCATGGGTCACTGAATTCATTTGTTCCTGGCCTCTGTGAGCAATGCTTAGCCTCTGCTCATGGCAGTCCAGCCACAAGCCTGGCATGGAGACTCCAAAGCCCTTGCCTTCAAGCTTATGATCCAGACTTAGGATTCAGTGTTTAGCCTGGTCAGTGAATAGGGGAAAAACTCTGAAAAGGGGGGCTCATCACCCTGGGTTTCCCACAACTACTGTGCTGGTTGGCTTGGCCCTGCCTTCATAGAAGCTGAGCAGCTGTTTGTTCTCAGCACCACTATGAGTTGTGATATTCTTTGTGGCATTCTTTAGTGCATGGTTTCAGGTGATAAAACCAGTTTCACCCATCACCTGATTTACCTCCAAAGCCCACTTGCTCTTCCCAATCTATACAACCCTCCCTAATGAGAGTAGTGAGCTAGTAAGCACTTCATAAGAGTGGTGCCATCCCTCTGTCACCTCCAGTCCTCATCACATTCCTATAAAGGCTCACTTCTATCTTCATAAGTCAGAAATGGGTGCTCAAAAAAGTTCAGTCCTTTCTGGCAGAGCTGGGAACTAGAATCCAGTATCTAGAATCATTATATCCCAGATCCCACCTTTCTGTCCACAACTCCTGATGATGTGACAGATTCATTCTCACACAGGTGCCTGTGACCCAATAGGAATTTAGGGCTTCACACATGAAGGTGTTTGCATAGGCCAAGGACTCCTGAACTCCTGGCATAAGGAATCTGATATCTTCCATGTAACTTCTTGTTCCCAGGTCTCTAAGAAGTTGTACTCAATGGGCTGCTATGAGATCTCCCTGGGTGACACCATCGGCGTAGGCACACCTGGCATCA
Organism: Suncus etruscus; assembly: GCF_024139225.1. NCBI lineage: Eukaryota > Metazoa > Chordata > Mammalia > Eulipotyphla > Soricidae > Suncus > Suncus etruscus. Next base: position 53,325,837 of record NC_064853.1, read on the forward strand.
TGAAGGACATGCTGTCTGCAGTCATGCAGGAGGTGCCATTGACTGCCCTTGCTGTCCACTGCCATGATACCTATGGCCAGGCCCTGGCCAACACCTTGATGGCCCTGCAGGTAATTGGGGAAAGCCCTAGGACAAAGGCCTATTCTTCCAGAGTATCTGGCTACAGGACAATTAAGTTTGCTTTATTCCTTTAGCAGGCATGCTGGCCACATGAAAGTGCTCATATCCGTTCATCACAAATAAGTTAGATGATAAATTTAACACCTTATGACAAATGCCACAAATGAAGGAAGCACAGGGCTAAGGAAGGCCTCCATTCCAACTGGGGAGGATATTTTCCAGAAGTTATGTATTGAAAAGGACAGTAGAGGGACTGGAGAGATAGCACAGCGGAGTTTGCCTAGCAAGCAGCCGATCCAGGACCTAAGGTGGTTGGTTCGAGTCCCGGCGTCCCATATGGTCCCCTGTGCCTGCCAGGAGCTATTTCTGAGCAGATAGCCAGGAGTAACCCCTGAGCACCGCCAGGTGTGGCCCAAAAACCAAAAAAAAAAAAGGAAGAATTTAGAAAAGGACAGAGGGGCCGGAGTGGTGGCGCAGTGGTAGGGCGTTTGCCTTACATGCAGCTGAGTAGGACGGACTGCAGTTTGATCTCCCAGCATCCCATATGGTCCTCAAGCCAGGAGGGATTTTTGAGCGCGATTTCTGAAGCTTAAGCCAATGTCCCTCCTACATACACCACATTTCTTCTTTATTGTCTGTGTGCTGTGTATCTAACAAGATGATTCTATGGCTTTCCAGGTCCATTTTCTCATAGCTGTGGCTGTCAAAGTTAAGGACTGCTAGAGGATGAAGATAAAAGAGAAAGTAGAATTGTCTGAAAGGAACTGGTTTAGGGAAATGGGGCTGGAGGGGATAAATAGTGGTAAAACAAGGAGTCTGAGATCTCAACAGAGGCTTGATTTAGATGAGTGGTCAAGAAAGGCTTCTCTGAGGAGGTGTTTATTTAGGGGCCACCAGCCTGTGCAGTTCAGAGCATTTGTGGTGCCAGGCTCCTGAATGAAAACTGCACTCCAATCCCTTGATCTTATCTCCCTAGCCCCCAAGACGTATCTCTTTAGGTCAGAATTTAGTAATGAGAAGGAATTGACCATGACAGATTGGAGGAAAGATATCCCTGGCAGAACTGGGAGTAGGCTCAATTCTAGAGCCTTTATTGCTTAGAGCACTTTATTGCCTGTATGGTGCCCTGGGTTCTGACCCCTGCTCTATTAGAATACATTACTATGTACAGCCAGGATTCACACAGGAACTGAATGGAGAAAGAAATCTTTTGCAGAGAGATTTTCTCTTCCAATAGAATCCTAAACCCAAGGAATGAGTAAACTCATCAGTGTTCTAAAGGCAACAGAAGATCGGAAGTGACTGGAGGGGGGTTTTAGGCTCCAAACCTCATAGTGTTGGCTGTGACTCACTATCCTTGTTTCCAGATGGGTGTGAGTGTTGTGGATTCTTCTGTGTCTGGACTTGGAGGCTGTCCATATGCACAAGGGGCTTCAGGAAACTTGGCCACGGAGGACCTTGTCTACATGCTAACTGGCTTAGGCATTCAAACGGTAAGCTTGCCTCCCCCTCGTGGCCATGGCTCTGAACCGACAAGAGCTCTAACTGACAGAGGACAGAGCTGATGAGGGTTGAAGGTTTTTTTTTTCCCATATGGTGTAGAGGGCAGCTCAGAGGGAAAGGTTGCTTGTGTGTGGAAAGGTAGGGGTGAAAGAAGGTTTTTTTCTGTTTCTATGTATTTTTTCTTTGTTATTGTTTTCTTTTTTGTTTGGTTGGGGTTTTATGTGTTTTTTTTATTTTATTTTATTTTATTTTTTGCTTTGTGATGTTTGTAAGTTTTTGAGGAATCAGTTTGTCTGATGGAGGCCATCAGAGAAGGCCAGGTTCTAGTGTGAGTTGAAAGGCAGTTTAAGGAAGAGCCAAGGCTGTGGTTCAGCAGTATAGTTCTTGCCTTGCAATTAGGAGGCCCTGAGTTTTAGTCCTCCATTTGTCCTCTGTAAAACGAGGACAGTAGCATTAAGCTGCTCACAGGAGAACCAGTGTCAGTAAGGCCCTTCACAGAATTGGGAAAAGTATTGCTTCTGTGCTTTGGGATTAGACAGAACTAGATTTATAACCCATCCTTCTACTCACAGGCTGTGGGACTTGACAAATCATTTCAACTCTCTGGGCTTAAGAAATGGGAATAATAATAACACCTATTTCAGAGGGCATTTACAAAGGTTAAGTGAGGAAAGGTAGAATGCTTGGCTCAGAGCTTAGCATGAAGTAGCTTTAGTAAATACAAACTTATAAACAGAGGGTGGTTTTGCTGTTTAGTTTGACTTGTTTTCATTTTGGGCATACCCATAAGTGTTTAGAGGCTACTTCTAGAATGTTGCTCAGAGGACGATGCAGTACTGTGAACTGAACCTGGCTTCCTGCATATGATACGGTCCTTGAAATTTCTACTATGTCCTGAACAGTTTTAGTTTTTGGCTGAAAAGTGCACAGAGGCTAGAGGATATTTAGAGGTTGCTCCTGGCAGTACCTAGGGAGTCATGTGATGCTAGGGATCAAACCTGAGCCTCCTACAGGCAAGACTTGCACTCAGCCATTTGAGCTAGCTCTCAGCCCCAGAAGAAGTTTTTGATATGGTCCTTTCTGTTGGTGTTTTTACTCCTACCTCTGTCTCTCGGTACTTTAGAGCAATTTTTGGCCACTTTGAGCCAGATCTATAGTAGGCCCGAGATATCCCTGCCCCTTGCCCCAATCATGGCACCACAAATTCTAATTAATTCTAAATTAAGGGGATTTGTAAGGAACTTCCTAGATGGCAGGACACAATCTCATAGGCAACTGAGTTTCACCTTCAGAGAACTAAGAACATGCTATTCCCTTTCGTTTTGGGGTATTTAAATTATTTGTTCAGGCTGATGTTTTGCTGGGTATTGAGAATATGTTATGACTTACTGTGTCCTCCAACTTGTTTCTCAAAGGGTGTCAACCTCCAGAAGCTCCAAGATGCTGGTGCCTTTATTTGCCAAGCCCTAAATAGAAAAACCAGCTCCAAAGTGACTCAAGCTACTTGTAAACTGTAAGCCCCTTGACCCTCCCCATCAGAGCACTGGGGACTGTGAGTATAGGAGCACACACCACTGATTTGCAGCTGGCAAGTGGAAATGGGGATGAAATGGAATAAAATGAACAGGCAGGTGCCTCCCAGTCAGCTCTGCACACAGGGACACAGAGCTCCTTGCCAAATCTCTGAGTGAGAGGCTATGGACTCAATAGCACAGGAGCAGAATGCTCAAGGTATTTGGGAATCAACCCTAGTTCTGGGCTTCAGTAAACCGTGTCTCATCTCTGGGTGAAATCACCCAGTTGGTTACACTGTTCATGGCCTTGGAGTCCTGACTCTCCCATTGCCCAGGCCAAAGGGGTATGGAGTTGCTCTTCATGCTGGTGATAGTATTTGCTGGTGGGGTGAATATGAATATGCTGCAGTATTCCAGCACCTTTTGAAAGTGATTTTTGAAAACATGTAATTAAAAGATTAATAAGAACCATTCTAGTGTTTGTATTTATAACCAGAAGTGATGTGGGAGAATAAACCATCCTTGTAACATTGCTTTATACACATTGTTAAGTAATCTGGATTGCCTCCATTTACCAACTGCCCAAAATTCATAGGGACTGAAAATTGTCAACTCAAAGCTTGCCAGGTCACCCTGGAGAGATTGTTTCTAGGCTCTGGGCTGTGACTAGACACAGTCCTGGGACAAAACCCCTCCCCCCTTCCACACTCACCTACTCTTCTGTGTTTTTTTTTTTTTGTTTGTTTGTTTTTTGGGCCACACCCGGCGGTGCTCAGGGGTTACTCCTGGCTGTCTGCTCAGAAATAGCTCCCGGCAGGCACGGGGGACCATATGGGACACCGGGATTCGAACCAACCACCTTTGGTCCTGGATCGGCTGCTTGCAAGGCAAAGGCTGCTATGCTATCTCTCCGGGGCCCACACCTACTCTTCTGAGCCTGGGCAGGCAGGCACTGCTCTGGTCACTATTAGCTCCATGACCTTCATGTTCTGCCATCCTTCCTGGTAGATGGGCACAGGCTTTCTTTATAGACTATGAGGAGCACTTGACATCTCTCTGCTCAGGTGTCATCCATCCCTTTCCAAACAGAACTCGCTTTCAGGGTGCAGACAGGCCCTTCCCTACAGCTGGGGACACTGTGTGAGTGCGGGCTGAGTAAGCTTTTCGCTTCATGGTCTGCAATCAGCTCTCTGCTTTTTGGACTACATTTTCACGAACCAGCAGCCTCTGGTTCTCTTCACAACGCCACCTCCTCCCCCACCCCATCCCCAAAGGCCTTTGTTTCACAGAAATGAACGATCCCGAACACTATTGGCTTTTCTTTCTTTCTTTCTTTCTTTCTTTCTTTCTTTCTTTCTTTCTTTCTTTCTTTCTTTCTTTCTTTCTTTCTTTCTTTCTTTCTTTCTTTCTTTCTTTCTTTTCTTTCTTTCTTTCTTTCTTTCTTTCTTTCTTTCTTTCTTTCTCTCTCTTTCTTTCCTTTCTTTCCTTTCTTTCTTTCTTTCTTTCCTTCCTTCTTTCCTTCTTTCCTTCCTTTCTTCCTTCCTTCCTTCCTTCCTTCCTTCCTTCCTTCCTTCCTTCCTTCCTTCCTTCCTTCCTTCCTTCCTTCCTTCCTTTCTTCCTTTCTTTCTTTCCTTTCTTTCTTTCCTTTCTTTCTTTCCTTCCTTCCCTTCCTTCCCTTCCTTCCCTTCCTTCCCTTCCTTTCTTTCTTTCTTTCTTTCACTTTTTTATGTTTGGGTCACAGCCAGCGGTGCTCAGGGATTACTTTCAGCTCTGTGCTCAGAAATCGCTCCTGGCAGGCTCAGGGGACCATATGGGAGTCCAGGCATCAAACCTGGGCCCATCCTAGGTCGGCCACGTGCAAAGCAAACGCCCTGCTATTGGATTTTGGGGTTTAAATAGATTAAGATTGGAAAACTCTCAGTAAGCGCAAAACGCTTGCTGGGAGCTTCGAAGAGCCCTACGGACCCGGCTTGCTAACGTAAGTTAGCCCCGGGCATGGTTACAGGGACAGAGACCTAAGACCCAACCTCCGTCGGTCGGCCAGGACGTGAACCACCCTTTGGGCCCGCACCGCGCAAGCGCCGTGAAGCCGCTGCGCGTTTGAGCCTCCCCGCGCCCCGTAGTGACACGTTCCCGAGGGGCGTGGAGGGGGCGGGCAGGCGGACGGGCTCTTAAAGGGGCCCAGGCGTGGGGCGCGGGAGGCGGCGCCGCTGGATGCAGCGCGGGCTTGGCTGTCTGCAGCAGCAGCAGGTTCGCGCGGTGAAGAAGGGCAGGGCGGGTTCTCGGGGGCTCGGGGTGTCCGCGGATGAAGAGGGAGAGTCTGGGGGCCCAGACCGCGTGCTGGGCATCGTCCCCTTGGCTTCCACCTCTACTCCCGCGGCTGGGGCGGCCGGGTTCATTCATTCCCGCTTGCGTCCGAGTCCCTTCGACCCTGTGCCCACGCACAGCTCGAGGAGCACCGCCCTAGGCCGGACGGTCCGCCCAGGGCTAACCCGGCCTCGCTAGCTTCCTGTCCTTTTGCGATCGCTATGCTAGCATCCGCACTGAGAGCTCGCTGGAGCACCGCGGGGTTGGGCGGGGGGCGATTGGAATCCGGAGCTGAATCCGGCGGGAAGCCGTGGAGAGGGAGGGCCGCATGCCTGCCGAGCCGGATCCGAACCCTGCCCACCACCTCTCTGTAGCTGTGCAATCTCCGGCAAAGAAAGGATCTGTCTTGCCTGCAAATAGCACCTGCCTCCGCGGGATGTTGGAGGAATTCAGGAAAATAATGCAAAAGTGCCCACTTTGGTACCAGGCACGCAGCGGGCGCCCAGTGCAATGGGTTAGAACTGGATAAGCCCAGAAGGGAAAGGCCACTCCAAATGAAAGGCCTCTGTGTCGGGCTTCCCTCCTCTTGCTCTCCCCCTCTACCCGTAGAGTTTGTTCAGGGCGGAGGTGCACACCTGGCAGTGGAATTGAGGCCAAGGCCACGTCTACAAGGCTGGCCCAGTGCTGCCGAGAGTGGGGCGGGATCCTCAGCTCCAAGCCAGGATGACCCATCGGAGCCTAGCCAGCCTGTCTGCCCTGAGGTGGAGACCCACTATTGGATTGCCAAGATTGGCTCAGTCCTCCTGGCAAAGAACCCCACCCTGAGCCCTCTGGTGTATTTCCTGCTTCCTTCCAGCTAATCTTGGGGACTGCCTGATGCAGGTTAGTCTTTGTAGAGGAGCCCAGCTCCACTGAGTGGGGCAGAGGGACTGGACGTCCTGAACTGAACCCCTTCCTGGGCTCCTCAAGTCCCCAGACCTGCTTTCCTGTCTCTGTCCAGTACCCACACCCCACACTTCTGTTAAGTATGAAACCTCTCCCCATCCTTAGGTCCATCTAGAAAACCTGTGCCATGTGGCAGTTTTAGTCACCTCACTTCACCCACACACCTCCATCTGTTGTTTGTACAGTTCCCAGAACCCATTCCTGCGGTGCAAACTAAAGCCAAGAGAAACTAAGTGGACCCCAAACTTAAGGCTCCAAACTGAAGGTTCTTCGACCTTGGCTGACTCCAGCCCCCTTTTTACCAGGTCACACTACTGAAGCCATCTAGTAAAAAGAGCCCCGAGTAGGTCTTGTGGCAGTCTCTGAGACTGTCCTGAGCCAGGTCCATGGCAGAGAAGGTGCTGGTAACAGGTGGGGCTGGCTACATCGGCAGCCACACGGTGCTGGAGTTGCTGGAAGCGGGCTACTCACCTGTGGTCATCGACAACTTCCACAATGCCATCCGCGGTGAGCACAGACGGGAATATGTTTTTGTTTTTTGTTTTGTTTTGTTTTGTTTTTGGGCCACACCCTGTGACGCTCAGGGGTTACTCCTGGCTATGCGCTCAGAAGTTGCTCCTGGCTTCTTGGGGGACCATATGGGACGCCGGGGATCGAACCGCGGTCCGTCCTAGGCTAGCGCAGGCAAGGCAGGCACCTTACCTCCAGCGCCACCACCCGGCCCACAGGCGGGAATATGGATGAAAGGAAAACCCTCAGAACCTAGGGCCCACCCCACCCTCTGTGATGCTGATGGCCTCTGTGTGCTCCACAGGAAGAGGTGCCTTGCCCGAGAGCCTCCGTAGGATTCAGGAGCTGACAGGCCGCTCTGTGGAGTTTGAGGAGATGGACATCTTGGATCAGGCAGCCCTGCATCATCTCTTCCAGAAGGTGAGGGGTTGGCAGGCAGCGGAACTCTCTTGAGGACCTAGACCTGTCAAGCTCCCTCTGAGCCCCACTTTGCCCTTACAGCACAGCTTCATGGCCGTCATCCACTTTGCGGGGCTCAAGGCTGTGGGAGAGTCAGTGCAGAAGCCACTGGATTATTACCGAGTTAACCTGATAGGGACCATCCAGCTCCTGGAGGTGAGACTTGGGGCAAGGACACAGACACTGGGAAGGCCTCCAGTGGGCAATGCCAAACAGAGAAGAACTACAAAGGGGCTGGGGAGGTGGCTCAAAGGGCTAGTGTGCTTTTGCTTAACATGCACAGCCTGGTGGTGCTCAGGGACTACTTCCTGCTCTGCTGACAGTGCTTACGGATCACATGCAGTACAGAGGATCGAATCTGGGTCTTCTGCATGTAAAACAGGGGTCTCAAACTCAATTTACCTGGGGGCCGCAGAAGGCAAAGTCGGGGTGAGGCAGGGCCACAGAAGGGATTTCGCTTACCGAATATTCGCAATAAAAAATCGCATTAGTAAGAAAAAAAATCGCATTAAACATTTGCATACCCCAAACGGAACTGCTTGGGATATGCAAATGTTTAATGCCATTTTTTCTTACTAATGCGATTTTTATTGTGATTATTTGGTAAGCGAATAATCGCAAATACTGCGATATTTGAAGGCCGGCCACGGGCCACAAAATGCTGTATGGAGGGCCACGAGTTTGAGACCCCTGTTATAAAATATGTACTCCAGCCTGCTGAAGTGTGTGTGTGTGTGTGTGTGTGTGACATCCCTGGCTTCCCAGTTGTGTGTGTGTCTGTGTGTGTCCAGGGATCTAACCTAGAGTCTCATACATGCAAAACATTTACCACTGAGCCACATCCCTGGTTTCCCAGTTGTATCATCTTGAATGTCTCCTTGCCATTCAGCTTTAGTCTCCTCATTTGTTAATGGGTGTGCTCAGGCCTCAGCCACACCCACCTGTGGGTTAACTGTAGACTAACATCTCCCTCTTTGACCAGATCATGAAGGCCCATGGGGTGAAGAACCTGGTATTTAGCAGCTCTGCCACCGTCTATGGAAACCCCCAGTATCTGCCCCTGGATGAGGCTCACCCCACAGGAGGCTGCACCAACCCCTATGGCAAATCTAAGTTCTTCATAGAGGAAATGATCCGAGATCTGTGCCAGGCAGACCAGGTGAGACCCAGCCCTGACTTGTTAACATGTGAGTCTGAGAGTGGGATGTCATGGAGATAATGAGGGTACTGTGTGTTGGGGACTTGTCCCTATCACAACATTGCCTGGCTAGGTAAGAGACTGATGAGTGGTGGGAGGGGGAGGCCTCTGGATTCTTCTGGAAAATACAGTCTGCAACCTGCTTCCACCCCACCCTGTCCCAACAGGCCTGGAATGCAGTTCTGCTGAGGTATTTCAACCCCATTGGCGCCCATGCTTCAGGCTGCATTGGGGAGGACCCCCAAGGCATCCCCAACAACCTCATGCCCTATGTATCCCAGGTAAGGGAGAAGGGGGTAGCTGAGGGGTATAGCCAGTGCTGAGGGTCTGGGAGGAGCTGACCTCATCTCTATACCAGGTGGCAATCGGACGACGGGAGGTGCTGAATGTCTTTGGCAATGACTATAACACAGAGGATGGCACAGGTGAGCCCAGGAATGGGGACCCAGAGGGAAACTGGGGGCCAATTACTGAGCCTGTCACCCAAACCTGGCCTCTGCCACAGGAGTCCGGGACTATATCCATGTTGTAGATCTGGCAAAGGGACACATAGCAGCCTTGAAGAAACTGAAGGAGCAGTGTGGCTGCCGGGTACGATGAAGGGAAGTGGGGATAAGGGGATGATGGAGTCCTGGGCAAATGCAGTATAGAGGGTAGATAGCCCTTCCCCAATCCAATTCTCCTCTCTTGGACAGATCTACAACCTGGGTACAGGGACAGGCTATTCCGTGCTTCAGATGGTCCAGGCCATGGAGAAGGCCTCCGGGAAGAAGGTGAGTTGCCAGTCCCGCCCTCTTGCTCCCTTGGCAGTAGTGAGCTGGCTTGCAGGGAGTGGGGGTGGGAACAGAAAGTGCAACCCTCCCTTAATGAGATTCATGGTGGCTGTCAGTCAAGTCCTGACCACCCATCTCTTGCAGATACCATACAAGGTGGTGGCACGGCGAGAAGGTGATGTGGCTGCTTGTTACGCCAACCCCAGCCTGGCTCGAGAGGAGCTGGGCTGGACCGCAGCCTTAGGGCTGGATAGGATGTGTAAGTGCTGGCCTTCACCCTTGGCAGAGGGTTTAGGATGGGGATGCCCAGGTGGAGGGGTTCCACATCGCAGTGTGGCTGATACCCCACTTGGGCCTCTTGAAGGTGAGGACCTGTGGCGATGGCAGCAGCAGAATCCTTCAGGTTTTGGTGCACAGGCCTGAGGCCTCACTCCGACCAGGGACCGATCAGAAGAGAAAAACTGTTTGCTCTTCAGCCTCTGGCAAGAAAACTGGGACAACAGAGCCTCCCCTACCTCAAACCCTAGCAGGGTTTGCTGCATCCATCAAGCCTCAGGCCACTAGCTTCGTGGTCAGGAATTAGAGGTCTCTCACTCTTCCAGTGTCATCAAACCCACCCATTGGGACTACCAAAACAAAGCAAGTCAGGAAGGCAGAGCCCTGGGAGGAAAGCCCCTCCTTGTGGGCACTAATATATATGGCTATGACGGAGCTTTCTCCCATATTTAAGTAAAAAGGTTTTCGTACACTAAGCAGTCTGAGATGGTCACTACTCCTGGAACAAAATTAGTCAGTCCTGAGATTGAAGCAACTTCTTTAATTTTTATCGGAATCCAGGACACAACGAGAAAAACACCCAAAACCACATGAAGACAGAAGACAAGACATAACTCCCCCCACACTGCCCCGGGCCCTAGAGTGGGGACAAGGTGGGAATGAGATAGCTGGGGACACCTGGAGCCTCAGTCCAACCCTGCAGGCGCCAGGCCTGCAGGGAAGGAAGGTAACGGGGAGGCAGGGCCCAGCCCCCAAGTTGGGAAAAACGGCTGAAGGAAGGCTCCCTCCAAGGACTCTGCCCCTGACCACCACTCCCTCCAGGGCAGGCAGCCCACAGCAGCAAGGGGGCCCGGGCCACAGACACATTCATGATTGAGAAGCAGCTGGAGTGGAGATAGGAGACACACACAATACTTGGGCAGAATCAGGTAGGGTGGGTAGTAGGTGGGGCCTAGAAGGGCCCCATGGGCCAAACCCTGAGGTCACAGGAGGGGGCCCAAACTGGGGCTAGTGAGTGAGGTCCTGAGTGAGTGGGTCAGCGGCTGGGCCCCTTTCTCCCGCTGCCTACAGCCCCTCCAATACTGCTGCCGGGGGGCCCACCTCCAGGGAAATGGGGTAAGAAAGCGGCCCACCGCTGGCTGCAGAGAGCCAGGTGGTTGAGGTCAGGAAGGAAGGCCTGGCCGGGCTCGTCCCGCCTGCCCCAGAGGCCTGTGGGAAGAGAACAGGTCAGGGAGGATGGGGACAGGGGCTTGACCGGCTCAGATCCAAGATGGTGCTGCGCGTGTTGGGTCCCCTGTGAACTGGGGACAGCGCTGGGGACCAGCGAGTCTGGTTAAACGGGAGGCAGCAGCTTCTCAAGAAACTCCTTCACTGCTGCCATCTCCTAGGGAAAAAGCAGGGGCTGTGAGCAGCTCCTGGAGGATAGAGCTGGAGGGGATGAGGGACCTTACCACTAACCTGAGGACAGGAGCTGTGCATGACACCTGGGTAGGTCTTGAATTGGACCCTGGCAGGGGTAACAATGGACCGGAGCTTCTCAGCTGTCAGGGCCCCAAACCGTACAGGAACCATGGGGTCCATTTCCCCATGGCATTGAAGAATGGCCAGGTCCTTGGCACTGCCATTGGCTGCCTATGGGCCAGAGAGGACTCAGGACCATGCCGGTGCTTTGGGACCAGCGCCGGGCCATAAGGAGACTCAAAAGTTGGCAGGGTCTTGGATTCACTCACCTGGGGGAAGGCCCGGTGCAGGGGCAGCCAACAGCTAAGAGCCACTATGCCAGCCAGAGGGTGGGGACAGGTAAGAGCTGTGTAGAGGGACAGGGCCCCACCCTAGAGGAAGGAGTGAATGAAGTTATGAGGGTACAGCGCACCTGCACACCACCACCCCTACAGTCTCACTCCTCACCTGTGAAAAGCCTCCCAAGACAATGCGGTTGGCAGGAATCCCATTCTTCATCTCGTGTTCAATCAAGGCCCTGACTGAGGGAAAGGGTATCATTGGAATGGGGGCTGTCCACTGGAGGGGTCCAGGGAAGGGAACCAGACAGCGGGACTGGCCAGTGCTTTGGAGGTGGGTAAGGAAGCTGGGGTAGGGCTGAGGCCTTACTGTTCTCTGCTGCCTTCTTGATGCCAGCTTCATCCTCTGGGGCATCTGGACTGAGCCCCATCAGGTCAAACCTGGCGGAATAGTCATTGGCAACCACTGGAAGACCCCAGCCAACCTGCCGTAGCCCCTCATCTCTTCCTAGCCTCCCCCAGCTCACCAGGAGGGCATCACCATCTTCATGTTGAGTGTCACAGGGATTCGAGGCCTGGAGGGGGAGACGGGACAGCTTACTCAGAAGGCAGGAAGGCAAAGGAGATGCCAGGGAGGGGTTAAGCATCCCTTAGAGGGCCCCTCCCAGCAGGTCAGGCCTGTGTTTGGGTGTTGCCGAGCAACCTGCCACCTGGGGCTGGAGTCTGTGCTTGGGGCATCAGCAGTATTGGTAGAGAAGCCCAATCAGCACTCTGGCCGCAGCTCCTGCTAGATCGGTGAGTACTTGGGGAAGGGGCCAGGGTGGCTCCAAGTATGGAGGGGCTAATGATGAACCCCATTCCTGGGGCCCCACAAGAGTGCAGGATAAAAGGATACTGACAACTGTCCTAGACCTAAGCCCCAGGAAGCAGCTGGCAGAAGCGCCCAGGTCTGGGACCATAGAAATACCCCTCCCCCCAGCTGATCCCCAAGAACACTCACGCATGGGGACAGATGTATTTGACATGAGGAAGCCGGATGGCGGAGAGGGCGTCAGCCCAGCTGTGCCTGTCAGGGAAGGGAGAAAAGGCACCGCTGTGGAAAGGAAGAAGGAAAGATCCGGCCTCTCTGTACTCCCCACTGGGCCCCACTGTTCTCCCCTCTCCTTACCACACCCAAACCCAGCACTCACCCCGTGTCTCCAAGTCCGTGTAGAAAAATAACCTGGAAGAGGACCAGTCACCAATCAGCACTCCGTCCCTGTCCTCCCACTGCTGGCCACGGCTCCTGCCTCCCCACTGCCGCTGTCCCACCAGCTCTGGCTTCCCGAGGGTGCTTACCGCAGCCGTTTCCCGCTCAGCTCCAGACACAGTGGCAGCATCGGTGAGCAGGGGCACAGACATGGTGTTACCGCACATACACCGCAAGGCTCCAAGGCTGGGGCCTGTGTGAGCCCCCCAGAGCAGACAAGAGCAACATCAGGCCCGTCTCGGGACTCAGAATGAGAAACCCAGAGCCCTCCAAGCTTCCGCCCCACTCCAGCACCCCAGGTCCGTCCTGTCACAGAGAAGGCAGAAAGAAGTCTTGACCTGGTCCAGAGCAGATCTGATACATCCCTACTATGCCTTGCTCAGCCCTGGCCACACACAGCCTGCCCCCACATGTGGGTAGATGCTGAGGGACCCCTGCTGCCTCCCCTCACCTACCACTCAGCCAGCAGCCACTCTTCCAGAGTCCGATTACCCCCTCTCCTCCGGAGTCCGGGGTGCCTCCGCCCCAAGTCCCAGCCTACTGGCAAATGACAGGGACAGTGGTGCCCTGAAATCTGCTCCAGCCCCTCCTTCCGCCCCCACACATACACACTTGCTCCAACTCCCGCCCACCCAGGCCCTAGAAGTCACGGGGACTCCCCTTGGCCACCCACACCCCAACTGCCACCCCATACCCACCCTGAAAGGCTTGACCTGTTGCTGTTGCTGCTTGCTACCTATGACGGGGTCCCCCAACCCCTAGTTTAATCCCACTATCAGAGCTCCCAAAGGCACTAAGGACAGTCATCCGACTAGATCCCCCCAAAGCATCAGCTCCCCAAGCCCCCTCCGCAAGCTTCCTTGCAGACTCCAGGTGCCCACCCACCCTCGTGGAGAAGCCCACCCTATGAGGACTCCCGAAGGCCCCCCTCCTTTGCATCGCTGGACCCTCCGCTGCTCGGACCCTGAGGTCCCTGTCCCCTCGGAGCAGCGCCCCTCCGGAGCTCAACTAGGACCCCCCACTTTTCCCTCCTTTGGGAGTGATGATGCCCGCTCGGAGGCGAGCCTGGGCCTCTCGCCCAGCAAGAACTTGCCCCATGATTGGGGGGGACCCCACTGCCTAGAGCGGGAGCGTCTCCAAGGCCCAGGGGGTCGCGCTCCAGCCCACAAAGGGACGTTCCAGCGGATGAGAGACTCTAGGGGTGGATACAGGGGAACGCCGCTTCGAATGTGGGGGCCCCACCCGAGCCTTCTCCGCACCGGCCACCCTCCCCGCCCCCACCGCAACGGGGGGGCCCTCTCCGCCTCCCCGCCTCCGGGCTGGGCTCGGGGTCCCCTCGGCCCCACCCACGCCCCCCCGGCCCGCGGGCCTCGGCCCCCGGCTACCTCCACTCCCCGGGCGTTCCGAGACCTCGCGGCGAGTCCCCCTCCGGCTCCCGCACACAGACACGCACACTCGCCCCTCGGCCGCCCCCGCCGGAAGTTCCGCTCGAGTCCCGGGAAGCCAGCCATCGCGCCGCCGGAAGTGGCCCGGACGGCTCGCGCGGAACCCGGAAGCGGGCGTCCCGGCCGTCCCGCCCGAAAGGCCATGTTGAGCGTCCCGGAAGCCCCGGGTGCCCGGATGGCCCAGATGTCCCGGATGCCACACACCGGTCTGAGAGCACCTGGGCCCTCCTCACGCCACTTGGGGCCCCACTTTCTCTTCATTCAGGGTCTTGGGTAGAGAGCCCCACACTTCTCGACTCCTTTTCCCTTTCCTCCCTCTTCCCCTTCCCTTCCTTTCTCTTCTTTTCTCCCCACTCTTCTCATGCCCTCTTCTCTCCCTTCTCCTCCTCTTCCTTCTCCTTTCTCCCCTCCCTTCCTATTTTCTTCCTACTTCCTCTTCCCTCCTCTTCTCTCCTCTCCCTCTCTTCTTTACTCTTCCCCCTCATTTCCTCTTCTCTCCTTTCATCTCACAAATAATTAAAAAGAAAAAGAAATGTCTTGGGTAGCCACCGCCACAGGCTTGCTTTCGTACCTTCTTCCAGAACCGTGGCCTTAATGGAATAAGCAAGCCCTGGAATCTGAAGTGACCCTGAGAGACCATCTGTTTTGTTTTGCTTTTTTTCTAATCTCCATTTAAAGATAGGGCACAGCCGGAGACTCCAGGAGGGGATGTACATAAACAGCAATCTCCGGATTACTCTCTTAATGTGGCCTCTGCACCTGCTTTTCTGAACTCTTTAATGGTGATAATAACCACCCTGCCTCCTTCACAGCTTTCCTGTGAGGCCTAAATGAGGGCGAATGGAGAGGCTTTATACGCTGTAAAACCAGTGTGAGGCCTTGATGATTCTCTAAAGGACCCTGGGAAAATAAGTCATTAAGGATGGCTGGACAAAAAGGCATGGACCGTGTATACCTTAGCGCTGCACTGGAAAAGCAATGGCTGGCGGACAAATAGGATGCAAAATACCACAATTCTGGATGCTTAGAAGAAAAGGGCTTCTTCCATCAACACTGAGATCATCCATTGCTCCCGTGCACCTCATGCACCGAAGTGGAAATAGGGCTCAGACTTTACAGAAAGACCCATCAGGGAGGCAAACAAAGGAGCACGTCTGAGAAAACATGGGCATTCACAAACAGGAAATGCATAAAGCTCATCCCCCATCATTTAGGGCTCATTCTCCCAGCTTAACCTTAACAGCAAACAAAGTACTTTACCCAGGTCAAGATCAAGATCAGAAAGAGCACTTGCATGAGGTCAACCCAGGTTCAATCTCGGGCACCACATATGGTCCTCTAGGAGTGATCCCTAAGCATCAAGTATGACCCAAAAACAAACCCCCCAGATCTCATACAGAGTGGGGGCTGGAGCAATAGTACAGCCTTGTATCCAGCTAATCCAGGTAGTATCCCTGGCATCCCGTATAGTCCAAGCCTACCAGGAATGATCCCTAAGTGCAGAGCCTGATTACTGCTGGATCTCCAAAAACAAAAAAAAATCACACAAAAACCAATCAAATTCACACACACACACACACACACACAAAACAAACCCAAACACCAGAGTTCTTGGGCCCAGAGGATACAGCAAACCAAACATTAAGAACTTGATACCAGAAGAGATTGATGTGAGTGAACAAATGATGAGAGGACCATGCCTCTGCCCATCTCCCACCAGAATGCCTTCATATTACTAATAGAAGAATGCATTTCAGGCTGCATTTAGAAATCTAGAGGCCCTACTAAAACCTACTAAGGTAAGGTATTTGCCTTGCATGTGGCCAACCCAGGACAGACCGATTCCCGAATTCCACATGGTCTCCTGAGCCTGCCAGCAGTGATTTCTGAGCACAGAGCCAGAAGTAACACCTGAGAGCCAGGTGTGGCCCCCAAACAAACAAAAAAGCATATTTTCCTAATAATAGTGTGGATTGGTTTCTCAGGAATTTTCAAAAGAATCAGATTTGTGAAGGAATCAGAACACTCAAATTTCTGAGTCATCAAGGAAACACCCACTGCACACATTTCATATCTCTCCTGTTACCGAAAGGCCACCCCTCCTCAGGACCCGAGACGAATCCCTGATTGATGAAGGACTAAAAAGTGAAGATAATGTTTGAACAAGTGTGTGCTTTTAAAATTGTGATTGAGAGACCAGAGCGATAGCACAGCAGTAGGGCATTTGCCTTGCATACGGCCAACCCAAAACAGACCTGGGTTCGGTTTCAAGCATCCCATATGGTCCCCCAAACCTGCCAGGAGTGATTTCTGAGCAAAGAGCCAAGAGTAGCTCCTGAAAGCTGCCAGGTGTGACCTCAAAACAAACAAAAAAAATTTTTTATTGATTAGTATTTGTTAAAACAAAAAGAACTAGACCCAATCCTAGTTTTTATTATGAGTTGTTCCTATTTTCTGCATGGAAGAGAATAATGTCCATCTCAAATGACCTCTTTTTAAATATATGTCTCCAATTACAGAATTGACTGACACAATTTTTTTTTTTTTTTTTTTGGTTTTTGGGCCACACCCGGTGACGCTCAGGGGTTACTCCTGGCTATGCGCTCAGAAGTCGCTCCTGGCTTGGGGGACCATATGGGACGCCGGGGGATCGAACCGCGGTCCGTCTCCTAGGCTAGCGCAGGTAAGGCAGGCACCTTACCTCGAGCACCACCGCCCGGCCCCTGACTGACACAATTTAATCTCAAACTTCAGGTCCATTTTCAGACCACATGTGTTACTCATTTACTTTCTTCATTCTCATTCTTATAGAATGAGATGTATAATGTTGAGTGTCTTTGTTTTTTGACAGCGCATCTCCATTTTTATAAATGTCATTTCACAATTACTTCTTGAGAAATGGAACATGGGTTTTAAACCTCACCTTCCTCTTTACGAAATGTGGGTGGATGTAGGAGTGTTTTTAACCTACTATGTAGAATTAAGCTTGACCTTTCCTGGAAAAACTGATCTTGTGATATTAATTGTTGCTCTTATCCTCAACCTAGTCGAAAACAACAAAACACTTCACAGCTCCATACAGTTCCCAGTAAAAGTTTTACCAGATATTACCAAATAATATACAAACATTAAGTCTGGCAAGGATTTATTAAGAAGCTTATTAATCACAGTGAATAAAAAGCCATGAACAGAAGAAATGAGATCTCCAAATTCTATCAGTTTTTAACACTCGTTAGAAGCTAATAAACATTAAGAATATTCCAAGAGGAATCTTATAAATCCCAATCTTACCTCAACCAGGCTATCCACAATATTCTTCCCAGATTGCTTACCCAAACAGTAGAAAAAAATCTCCCAACCTATTAAAAGTCATCAGGATATTCCTGTCCTTTGAGCTTTAACCATTGGACACTTGTGCACAACAGACAGAGCCATGGTGGATAATTTGACAAGAATACTGAATGATGACAGGAAGAAGGAGCAAGCAGGGACAAGAAATCTCAAGGTGAAGACCCTCTTGATAACTAATACAAACAAGTTTGAGAAGGCTTGAGAAAAGTTTACTGCAACCCAATAAGTTTCCATTTTAAAAAAAACAAGTCATAAGAAATCCTGCCATAAAGCAACATGACACTTGGGATCTCATGGCACTGACTGGGACCGACAGGCATTACTCATGACTGCCATGTGCTGACCAGCCAAGACCCAATTTCTGCAGAACCTAAGAGAACCACAATGGTCCTCTCAAGCTACACAACCTTCCCCAATGGTGTGAACTCTTCAGTAGGCCAGGCTTCTGTAGCAAGCCTCCAAAGACAAAGCTGGACAGAGGCTGAGGCAGCTATCTCTTGCTCTGGAGCCCCATTTCTTTGTTCTTCTCAGCATGTTGTCATACATCTTCATTGATAAGCCCCTCAGGGGGAGCTTTAGTCAGTCTTTAGGAAATGAAGTGTGTCTGTGGGGTGACCTGATGGACCTTGTGGTCTGTTGGATTAGCTGATGCTTCATAATTGCAGATGGTGACCTCATGTCGGCGAAGCTGCAAGAAAATCGAAAAAGCTATGATGGGTCCAGAGTGATAGCACAGTGGGTAGGGTATTTGCCTTGTAGTGTATATGGCTGACCCGGGTTTGATCCCTGACATCCCATATGGTTCCCCG
Organism: Suncus etruscus; assembly: GCF_024139225.1. Taxonomy (NCBI): domain Eukaryota; kingdom Metazoa; phylum Chordata; class Mammalia; order Eulipotyphla; family Soricidae; genus Suncus; species Suncus etruscus. The sequence continues at coordinate 53,344,035 of NC_064853.1, forward strand.
AGCCTTTTGGAGTGATTTCTGAGCCCAGAGGCACACTGAGCGCTGCCAAGTGTGGCCCAACACCAAGAATAAAAACAAAAAAAAAAAGCTGACCATTTCCCAGATCACACATACTGGAATAGTCAATATTCAGGTTCATTTTTAGACAAAATAGCTGTACTGAAAGAAATTTATTTGGAAAAGTGTTAGGGTTGAGACAGGATTCTTCAGAATAAAAAAAGCCTCTTCTGATACGTTTTATTCATCCCCCCACTATGGAAGTACCATGAGAACAGAACTTCACTGGTTTGTCATCCTGTTTCTAAAGCCTGAAATAAGCCATGTTCTCAAAAATGTTAAATGAAGGAAAGTTTCGTTTATTCGTCTTGAAGTAACACCTGGTGTGGTGCTCAGTGGCTACACCTATGTTCAGAGGCTGCTCTGACATTCAGTACAGAAGATTGAATCCCAGCACCTGCATGCAAAGCATGTAAACTAGCTCTTTGAACGATCTATCTTCCCAGTTCCCACAAGTTTTAAACTGAAAATAATTAGCTCCAGAGAGTTAGCAGAGGGCAAAGACAGAGATTTAGCAAAGGATAAGCCTTGCAATTGGCTGATCCCAGTTATTCCCCAAAACCGGATGCAGTACCTGTAAACACTAAAAATAATCCCTGAACACTATCAGGTATGGTCCAAATTAAAAAAAAAAACAGTAAGTAAAAAAAGTATCGCATTATTGTTTCAACCCCCTTTAAAATACTTATAGGTCAAATGAGATCATTTAGTGTTGAATTCAGGAAAAATAATACACAGATCAGGAGAAATCAATTCCTTGCTTTTGCTCTCATTCTTTTCCTTAAATTTTTATCACTATAGTATGCAACGAGACACACACACACACACACACACACACACACACACACACACACGCAAATGGAAAAGCGAAATTTCTTTTTTTTTTTTTTTTTAGTTTTTGGGTCACACCCGGCGGTGCTCAGGGGTTACTCCTGGCTGTCTGCTCAGAAATAGCTCCTGGCAGGCACGGGGGACCATATGGGACACCGGGATTCGAACCAACCACCTTGGGTCCTGGAACGGCTGCTTGCAAGGCAAACGCCGCTGTGCTATCTCTCCGGGCCCGGAAAAGCGAAATTTCTAACAACCACTTCTTACCTCAGTCCATTCTCCTCTGAGGCCAATATAAAAGATTTTTGTAGTATCTGCTCCAAAGTTCTTTGAAATATGAATTGAGAGGTGATAGACATTTGAAAAACGAGAAATTCTAGAGGATGAAAAAAGTGTGGAGAGAAGACATATGTTAGAATTCAATGAGTATCTCACCACCATGTCAAAAATAATTTTTGCTCCAATTTCTAGAACTCCCAGGCAAATGTTTACTGAGAACATCCTGGGTTCTTATCTCATTCTTTGAACAAGCAATTAATTCTGTGAATATTTATCAAGCATCTGCCAGAATCTGCCCAAGTTGGAACCAAAAACTAACTCAATAAGGCTTCTGCCCTCAAGAAGCAGGAATGATAAATGTTCTATCACTAAAACCAAGTCACTCATCCTTAGAAAAAAAAAACTAGTGAAGAAATAAGGTGGGCACATTTAACTTGGCCTGCTGTAAGCCTACTATACCAAAAGGTATAGTGAAAACCTTTCCTCAGACCACCAGAGGCATTCATTCAGATCTGCTGAATGCTTATAAGTCTTTAATTTACCCTGAATCTATGCCATTGACAAAGACAAGAATCAAGCCTCCTCCGATGTTTTAACTTGTGTCTAATGCTAAGAAAACAGGAGATAGGCCAAAAATAAATTGCAAGCCTGTTACACTCTAATGCATATCTACTGATTGCGAATGAAAAAGTGCCAGATGTTCCTCAGGAGAACAGGTAAGAGTGGAGGCCCAGTTCTTACTTCGTAGCATACTCTAATTCTCCTGTAAGATCCCTGTTCAGACTGAAGGTCTGATCTGGCTCCCTGTCAGTATCATCAAAGGACATCTGTGGAATGTTCTTGTACCTGAGAAAGGGAAAAATATACTGTGTTAGGTTCCAGTTTTTTAAAACGTCCCAGTAACTCAGTTCTATCAAGAGGGAGATCAAATTTTGGAAATGGCAATTTACTGCCATGTAAACACACATCTTTAATCAAATGGGTGGGTTAAAATCACATGAGAAGCAATACGAAAGGGATGGGTCAAACTAGGTCATTTGCAGCACATAACAAAGGAAGCAACTCAGCACATTAAGACCAAATTGAGGACACTAAAATATAAAATTAAGTTGGTAGAAACATAATGAAAAGTTAAAAGATCAGGTAACAAACAATCAAATATATTTTGCATTCAAAAATAAAATTACCTTATAAATGGAATCACTTTTTTTTTTTTTTTTTTTTTTTTTTTTTTTTTTTTTTTTTTTTTGTGGTTTTTGGGTCACACCCGGCAGTGCTCAGGGGTTGCTCCTGGCTCCATGCTCAGTAATTGCTCCTGGCAGGCACGGGGGACCATATGGGATGCCGGGATTCGAACCGATGACCTTCTGCATGAAAGGCAAACGCCTTACCTTCATGCTATCTCTCCGGCCCCTTAAATGGAATCACTTTTTGCTTTTCTTCTTTTTGGGCCACAGTCGGTGGCACTCAAAGGTTACGCCTGGTAGGTATGGGGAACCATATGGGATTCTGGGGATCGAACCCAGGTTGGCCCCATGTAAGGGATATGCCCTACCCACTGTGCTATCACTCTGATCCCAATTTTATAATTCCTTTTTATTTTTGGTCCACATCAGCAATGCTCAGGGTTAACTCCTGGCTCTACACTCAGGAATTATACCTGGGAGTGCTTGAGGGACCTTATGGGGTGGCAGGAAGCGAAACTGGACTGGCCATATGCAAGGCAAACATCCTACCTGCTGTTCTACTGCTCCAGCCCAAATTTTACTTATTATTTGTTTTTTCTTATCCTTACTTGTCTTATCTTTTCAGAGTAAGGGAAAGGAAAGAAAAAGGTAAAAGAAAGATATGGATTCAAGGGAGAACATGGATTCTCTGGAGTTTTGTTTTTTTTTTACCATTCTTTAAAAATATATAGGGGCCGGGAAGGTGGCGCTAGAGGTAAGGTGTCTGCCTTGCAAGCACTATCGTACGCGGTTCGATCCCCCGGCCCCCCGGCGTCCCATATGGTCCCCAGGAGCGATTTCTGAGCGCATAGCCAGGAGTAACCCCTGAGCATCAAACGGGTGTGGCCCAAAAACAAAAAAATATATTTTTTTTTTCTTTTTTTGAAAAGAGCACAAAAAACTTAAGAGATTGGGAAGTCAGGCCAGAAAAATAGCACAGCAGGTAGGACATTTGCCTTGCATGTGGCTAACCCAGGACCAACCTGGGTTCAATTCCAGCATCCCACATGGTTCCCCAAGACAGGAGAGATTCTTGAGAGCTGAGCCAACAGTAACCCCTTAGCACTGCCTGGTTGTGGCCCAAAAAACAGAGATTTGGAAAGTCAAAATTGCTAGTGAGGAAAAATTATTTCAAAGGAAAAAATCTGAAATAACCATCTGGGAATAGCTAAGTTACCTTCTCTGTAGCCCTACCTCACTATCTCTAGGCTATTTTAAGACATCCACACAGGAGGCGCCCAGATACCAGTTGCAGCCAAATGCATGTAATTTAAGAAGGCAAATGTTTGCTTCAAAGGATTTCTATTAATGATGCACGAAAGAAAAATAATAATGGTGAACATTTATGAGCAGCATTATGAGAGGCAGTGTAGCACTCTAGTTAAAAGCTATCTCTGAAGTCAAACTTCTTATGTTTAAAGTCTGGCCCTGTCAATTATCAGATGTGCCTCAATTTCCTTATCTCCAAATCAGGGGCAATGATAATATACATCTTATACATTTGATGTGGTTAAATTGAATCAGTATTAAAAAGCACAGAGATGGGGCCAGAGAGATAGCACAGAGGACGGCTGTTTGCCTTAGCATGCTGCCGTTCCAGGATGGACAGTGGTTTGAATCCATGCATCCCATATGGACCCTCATGGCTGCCAGGAGCAATTTCTGAGCACAGAGCCAGGAGTAACCCCTGAATGCTGCTGGGTGTGACCCAAAAAACAAAAAATAAAATAAAAAGCACAGACGTTAAAAAATACTTTAAGGGCCGGGCGGTGGCGCTAAAGGTAAGGTGCCTGCCTTACCTGCGCTAGCCTAGGACGGACCGCGGTTCGATCCCCCGGCGTCCCATATGGTCCCCCAAGCCAGGAGCGACTTCTGAGCGCATAGCCAGGAGTAACCCCTGAGCGTCACCGGGTGTGGCCCAAAAACCAAAAAAAAAAAAAAAAAAAAAAAAAATACTTTAATACTGAAAAACATAAAAAAGTCAGGGAAAATGATACAATGAATTGCTTTGGGGGGATGGGTCATGCCCAGTGGTGCTCAGGGGTTACTCCTGGTTCTGCACTCAGAAATTACTCCTGGTAGGCTCGGGGACCATATGGGATGCTGAGGACTGAACCCAGGTTGGCTACATGAAGGCAAACTGTGCTATTACTCCAGACCTGACTTATACTGTATATATATATAAGGCACTTGCAAGGCAAACGCCCAACTGCTGTCTTATCTCTCTGGCCACTTGCCTTATATTTTTATTCTACTTTAATAATCCATATTTTGTCAATTTTGTCTATCCTTTCCACATTTATGTAAATGGTTAAAATTTTATTTTATTTATTTATTTATTTTTTGGTTTTTGGGTCACACCCGGCGGTGCTCAGGGGTTACTCCTGGCTGTCTGCTCAGAAATAGCTCCCGGCAGGCACGGGGGACCATATGGGACACCGGGATTCGAACCAACCACCTTTGGTCCTGGATTGGCTGCTTGCAAGGCAAACACCGCTGTGCTATCTCTCCGGGCCCAAAATTTTATTTTTATTCCTGTTTTTGAACAACAGCAGACTAGAACAGAGATCAAACCTAGTGTGCAAGGCTTCTGCTTCAGTCCTCTGAGCCATCTCTCTAGCAATATGATATTTATTTATTTATTTATTTGCATTACTAGGAATCAAACCAAGGTTTAAATTAAGCTTCACACAGGCAGGCAAGTGCCTTATGATTGAGCCATATTCCTAGAATTTGGTGGTTGGTATTTCAGCAATACAAAACATATTTCAAATCTATCAGTCTATATTTTGAAAAAGGGCTTTAGTGTGTGTGTGTATGTGTGTGTGTTGGTATTTCAGCAATACAAAACATATTTCAAATCTATCAGTCTATATTTTGAAAAAGGGCTTTTGTGTGTGTGTGTGTGTGTGTGTGTGTGTGTGTGTGTGGTTTTTGGGTCACACCTGGCAGTGCTCAGGGGTTATTCGTGTGTGTGTGTGTGTGTGTGTGTGTGTGTGTGGTTTTTGGGTCACACCTGGCAGTGCTCAGGGGTTATTCCTGGCTCCAGGCTCAGAAATTGCTCAAGCACAGGGGACCTATGGGGCGCCGGGATTCGAACCAATGACCTCCTGCATGAAAAGCAAACGCTTTACCTCCATACTATCTCTCCGGCCCCAGAAATAGGGCTTCTTAAGTATCTCAGTGAGTTGTTTTTTGGACATGTCAATGACAGCCCTGTAGGCAGTTATTTTTTTCCTTCTCAATCATATACAAAATAAATGGTTTATTTCATATTCAGTGACATCTTGGGTTTAATAAAGCAAAATATGTATGATTTCAATATCGCTGACAAAATTCTTAGAAACACTTTTTTTTTGGGGGGGGTGAGGGTCACACCCGGCAGTGCTCAAGGGTTACTTCTGGCTCTGCACTCAGAAATCACCCTTGGCAGGCACAGGGGACCATATGGGACACTGTGATTCGAACCACCATCCTTCTGCATGCAAGGCAAACGACCTACCTACATGGTATCTCTCCGGCTCCAAAATTCTTGAAAACTCTTAACTTTAAATAAAAAGACATAATGGTCTTCAAATCACATCAATGATACAACATTTTTGTTCTGTCACTGCAAGTATTTTCATCCCTTATCAATTCAGTGGTGTGAATGGTATAACACAGTGTTTCTCAACCTTTTTGTGCAAAGGCACTTTTTCATGAAAAAAAATCACGAGACACACCACCATTAGAAAATGTTAAAAAATTTAGGGGCCGGGAAGGTGGTGCTAGAGGTAAAGTGTCTGCCTTGCAAGTGCTAGTGTAGGACGGACAGCGGTTCGATCCCCCAGCGTCCCATATGGTCCCCCCAAGCCAGGGGTGATTTCTGAATGCATAGCCAGGAATAACCCCTGAGGGTCAAATGGGTGTGGCCCAAAAACCAAAAAAAAAAAAGAAAGAAAAAGAAAATGAAAATGTTAAAAAATTTAACTTTGTGTCTATATTGACTATATATAAAGCAATTCTCTTGAATAGTAATCAAATAAACACAAAGAAATTATTTTATAATTATTTTATTATAAAATAATCTAATGATTGGTCTACTTGTGAGCCGAAGACACATGTTACGAATGAAACTGGAATTTTTCCCACGGCACACCAGACAATATCTCACGAAACACTAGCTGAAAAATGCTGGCAGAGCCTTGCTAACTAAAGGCAGAGCAAACTCAGATGGAGGGAGTTCAGATTAACAAAACAAACGCACAAATAATATACAGAAACACACATATTACAACTGTATAAAACAGCAAGGGGTAAATTTTGTTTTTGTTTTGTGTTGGGGCCACACCCGACAACGCTCACGGGTTACTCCTGGCTCAGCTCAGAAATCACTTCTGGCAGTCTCAGTTTGGAAATATATGGAATGCTGGGAATCAAACTTCAGTCTATCCTGGGTTGACCTTATGCAAGGCAAACGCCCTACGGCTATGCATCACTCTGGCCCCAGCAAGGGCCAGATGTTAACCCCAGGAATAGAATTCATAATGATCATTTGTGATCTGTAGCTGGGTTATCAAGAAAACTGAAGTGGGGCTGGAGAGATAGCATGGAGGCAAGGCATTTGCCTTGCATGCAGAAGGACGGTGGTTCGAATCCTGGCATCCCGTATGGTCCCCCGAACCTGCCAGGAACAATTTCTGAGCGTAGAGCCAGGAGTAACCCCTGAGCGCTGGCAGGTGTGACCCCCCCCCCAAAAAAAAAGAAAACTGAAGTCATCAACATTTGACATTTAGAGGATACCATTAAGATGCCATATGAGAGCTCCTCTTAGTTCCTTCTAGAGTCTCTGAAACTGCAAGGTAAGAAAGAAAAAAAAAAAAAAGATGCCATATGAGGGCCGGAGCTCTGCGGTGGCACAGAGCCCAGTGCTAGTCTAGGATAGACTGCAGTTCCATCCCCTGGCATCCCATATGGTGCCCCAAGTCAGGAGCGATTTCTGAGCGCATAGCCAGGAGTAAGCCCTGAGCATCACCGGGTGTGGCCCAAAATACTAAAAAAAAAAAAAAAAAAGATAAAAAAAGATGCCATATTATTTAAAAAAGAGAAGTGCGGCTAGTGCTAAAGATGGTAATCATTTTTGTTTTGGGGTCACACCGGCAGTGCTCAGGGGTTATCCCTGGCTCTGCGCTCAGAAATTGCTTCTGGCAAGCTCGGGGAACCATATGAAATGCTGGGGGAATCAAACCTGGGTCCATCCTGGGTCGGCTGTGTGCAAGGAAAACACCCTACCACTGTGTTATTACTCCGGCCCCCTAAAAGATGGCCATCTTAAAACAACACAGAACAGACCAAGATTTTGGGGGGTGAAGTGGGAGGAGACATTCGGGGAATTCAGGGTCTACTTTGGCTCTGCATTAGGAATCACTCACTCCTTGGCAGAGCTCATATGCAGTGCTGGGGATCAAACCCACTTGGTTGAGTACAGGTCCCTACCCTCTGTCCAATGGCTCCTGCTCCAGATCAAGATAAATTTTTAAAGGAAAGTGGTGAGGAAGGGCATTTACACAAACAAAAATTATATTATTATAGTATAAACTGATACCTGAGATATGAAAGATAACCAAAAGTTATTGAAGGCATAAGGCCTTGCCACTTACAGTCTCATCTCAGAGGGGTGCGAGTCATCGTCCTCTCCCATTATAACGATGCCTTTGAGCTTGACATTGCCTGTAAATCTGCCAGAATGCAAAGAAGATGGTCAACCTGGGTTGCAATGTCTATTTAGTTTTAATGCTGGGTAAGATCCCTCTCCTTTCTGGAATTTTTACTCATCTCTCAGATTTGCACTTGGTTTTTTGTTTTGTCTTTGGAGGGGATATACACTCAGTGGTGCTCAAAGATTACTCCTGGCTCTGTGTTCAGGAATCACTCCTGGCAATCTCGGGGTCCTGGGATGCCAGGGATTGAACCCAAGTCACTGTGTACAAGGCAAACATTCTACCTATTGTACTCTGCATTTGATGTTTTTTCTTTATTTTTCCCTTGCTTTTTTGGTTCTATCAGATGGTAACTCAGGGCTTACTTCTGGAGAGGAGAGGGAGGGAAATTTATCCAGGTCAATACTATCTTCCCAAGCACTGGAATTCTATAGTTCTAAGAAATTCACTATGACATAGCAAGTTATCTTTTAACAAAGACACCCTCCCACCTCCAGTTTGCACCAAGAAAGGGATGATACTTTTTCTTTTTGGTTTTGGGTCACACCCGATTGGGGGTGTGTGTGTGTACTCAGGGGTAACTTCTGGTGGATCATATGGGATGCTGAGGATTTAACCCGGGCCCACTATGTGGAAAGCAAACGCCCTACCTACTGTGCTATCACTCCAGCACCTAGGATACCCTTTTCATCAAACCAAGCACCACTGACTTCCGGAAACAACTAACGAAGGAGGGATACCTAATAAGTCAACAGGACACAGCCTACTGAACCAGAGGCAAGCACCAAGGAGATACTTACGGAATATTAAACAGGAGCTCTTCATCTGCATCACTTTCAACGAACTGGAGGGGAGGTGGGGAAGCAGGAAGAGGAGAGAACAGACATTTTGCTGAGAGACTACAATTTCCGCCTCTTGCATTGACCTGTCCTAGGCCTGGAGTATAATGCAGCCAACCGCCCCCCCCATCCCAGCTTCCCAGGGTGTTTAAATTAATGACCACACACACCCTCCAATCTGAGGGTTCTTAATGGGCAGCCACGACGGCCTTCCCAGACTCGCCTTGTTAAAGGGTGCGCCCAGCTCTGTCCTGGGAGCCCTCGGCTTGTTTTTATTTATTTTTTTCTTGGCGGGTGGGGATCACACCCAACTATGCCAGGGGTTCATTCCTGGAGGGGCTTAGGGATCATACTGGGGTGCTGGCAGCCGTGTGGGGCGGTGTGCAATCTGCCCAGCCCTCACCCTCCGCTCGCGTGTCAAATGGCTCCACTCAGAGGCCCGAATGCCAAGCAGGCAGCGCCGCCCTGGACTCGGTTCTGATGAGGTGAGCTGACCAGGGCACCGGGGCAGCGCTGGGGAACATGCCACGCCGTGCCATGCCGTGTCATGCCGTGCCATGCCGTGTCATGCCGTGTCATGCCGTGCCATGCCTCCCCGCTCTCTCCCCGCAGACCAAGAAGGCAAAGCCCCCGTTCGCACTGGGGGAAGAAGCCGCGGGCGCGGCTGGAGTCCCTTCCCCGAGACGGAGCCCGGGCCGGGCCCGAGGGCGCACCTTGGAGCGGTCGGCCCGCTCGTCCCAGGGCTTGAAGACGCCGCGGCCGCTGCCCTCGCGGCTCTCGTTGAGGCACTGCAGCCGCTCCAGGTCCACGCGCAGGTACAGCCCGTAGGCCAGGCCGCGCTGCTCGGGCGGCTCCTCCCGCTCGGCCGCGCAGCGACAGCCGCCCCCGCCGTGGCTGTGGCCGTGCGACATGGCGCCGCCGCCCGAAGCCCGAAGCCCGAAGCCCGACACCCTCGGCCCGGCCGCCCGCCGCCCGCCGCACCGCACCGCACCGCGCCGCCGCCGCCAAGCGCCGCCGCCCGCGTCGTAAAAGGCGCCCCGGGAGCGCGCGTGCGCAGAGACGGCCGGGGCGGGGCCGCTCAGGGAGGACGGGCGGGGCGCGCTCGGACTTGCGCTCGGGCTTGGACTCGGCCGCGGCCGCCGTCGGACGCGTCGCCCGGACTCAGCGGAGCGAAGGGAGCGAGCTCCGGCTCCGAGGCCACGCGCGGCAGTGCGGAGTGGGCGGAGGGCGACGTAGCCGCTGCTCGCGCTGCACGCCCGGGCGCTTGCGCTCCCCAACCAACTTCTGCGACCTGTTTGAAAACTCGCGCGCGCTCGCTCTCATCTCTCCCTTCTGTCTGTCTCTTTCCTCCCCCTCCTCCCTCCTCTCTTTTCTCCTTTCTCCCTCCTCTGTCTCCTTCTCTCCCTCCTCTCTCCTTTTCTGTCTCTCTGTCTCCCTGTCTCTCTGTCTTTTTCTCCCCCTCCCCCAGTATGGTCCCCTGACCTGCCTGCCCGGATTTCTGAGCACTGACCCAAGAGTAACCCTGAGCGCCTCCGGGTGTGGCCCCCAAACAAAGCAAACCCAACTCGCTCCCGGCGGGCTCGGGGACCATATGGGATGCCAGATACGGGACTGGGTGAGCCGCGTGCCAGGCAAACGCCCTACCCGCCAGGCCGTATCGCTCCGGCCTCGACATTTTTATCTTTTATGTGTTGGTTTTGGTTGGGCGCTCGGGGCACCCTACAGATGCCTGAGATCGAACCCGGGTCGGCCGTGTGCAAGGCCTGAAGGTGCCCTGGGGCCCAAATGGGATGTTGGCGACGGAACCCGGTTCGGCTGCCTTGCACTGGTGGTACCATCGCTCCAGCCCCCGCAAAACCACTTTCTTCACTTTGGTGTAAGAGGGCCGGAGCAAAGCATTTTTGGAGACTAGTTCTAGGTCTGCTGCTGACGGTGTGACACTCTGAGAAAGACCTCCTCCCACCCTGAGATGTTTGTATTTTCTTCCTGCACGTTCTTCTTGGCCTCGGACCCGGCCAAGCCTTTGATCCCCAGCATCCTATCTGGACCGACAAGAGTAATTCCTGAGTGCAGAACCTGGAGGAAGCCCTAAGCACCGCTGTGTGTGCACCCCGAGAAAGAGGAAAGAAAAGAGAGAAGGGAAGGGAGGGAGGGGACAGGAGCGATAGCTCAGCGGTAGCGTGTTTGCCTTGCATGCCCAGGACGAACGATTTGATCCCCCGCATTATATGGTCCCCGAGCCCGCCAGAAGCGATTTCGGTGCGCTGAGCCATGAGTCAACGCAGGAGAGCTGCTGGGTATGGCCCAACTCCCTCAACCAAAAAAAAAGAGGAAGGAAAAGAGTGTGCAGATACAAGTTTTTCTAGAGGGAAGAAATCCATCTAGAGAGCAAAAATGCTGTTGGTTTTTTTTTTTTTTTTGGGCAGTACAGGGAATCAAACACAGTATCTCATACATGCAAGGCACACATTCTACTACTGAACTACATTCCCTGTTAACGTTTCTAACGTTTCTTGGGGGCTCTCCAGTGGTGTTAGGGGCCACTAGTGCTATTCAGGAGGCTGTGTGGTATGGTGCGTGGGTCTACAAGCTCTGCATGCCAGAATGCACTTCAGCCCTTTGAGTTATCTTTCTTGTCAATATATTTATGGTTTTTATTTTTTCTTTTTTGAAGGAGGGGTTCTCAGGGCTTATTTCTGGATCTGTGCTCAGGGATCTCTTCTGTTGGGGCTCTGGGGACTGGCTGTACAGGGTGTCGAGATTGAACCCGGGTCAGCAGCATGCAAGGTGACCACCTTCCTCACTGTGCTATATCACTGATCTCTACTAATAGATTTTAAAATTCAATTATAGAATTGTCTCCAGCTCCAAAACAGAATAATTTAAAATACACAACATTTAAGACTGAATTTGTGGAACTTTTACTTCACTTTGGGTTTTACATTATACTCAAGTATAATGTAAAATTATTTTTATGTTGTAGGATAAGGTCAAAAAACCAGAAAGTTACCATTGAGAGTTGATTTTATTTTCAGGGTAGAATGCATTCTTTCTTACTGGGGAAGGAAAAAAAGAAAAGCCATAGTTTTGGTCTCTAGACAAGATTGGGTAAAATACATATACTATTTAATTGGTCAAGTTTCATTTGTTGTGCTCGCTTCGGCAGAACATATACTAAAATTGGAACGATACAGAGAAGATTAGCATGGCCCCTGTGCAAGGATGACACGCAAATTCGTGAAGCGTTCCATATTTTTAAAAAGTTTCATTTGTTAATATTTCAATGTTCTAGATCAATTTTTTTTAAACATTTGAGACACACCCAGCAGTGTTCGTATACTCCTGGTTTTGTGCTCTGGGACCACTCTTGGCAGATCTCAAAGAACCATATGTAGGGAGATGGAGGATAGAATCTGTGCCAATTATGTGCAGTACAAGAGCCTTAATATCACTCCAGCCCTTGATCAATTCTTGTTACTGGGGCATCATCACTCATGGTGGTCATTTCTGGCAGTTTGGGGGTTCATGCAATGTAGGATTTGGACACATATCCTGCATGCAAAGCATATGCACTCAGTACATTGAGTTGTCTTAGCTAGATCAATTATTTTCTTTGGGGTTCATACACCATGTGGTTTGGGGATGGGGGAGAGGAGGTGGCAGGAATTGAAGCAGAGGCTCTGGAATGCTCTCCAGTCCTTTGTATCATCTCTTCAATTCTTCATTAAATGCATACGTGTATTGTGGTTCTGATTCAAAATAGCTCAATATAATGAATTTCTTTCAATCCCAGTAATTTAGCAGGTGGTAAAATGCTTAGTAATTGTTTGCTTAATTGAATGGTACACCCAGTAGTCTTGTTTTGGGAAGACTGTCCCACTCTAGAACTTTTTTTTTTTTTGTATTTGTTTTTGGGTGGCGATGGGAGTAGAAGGAAGTGGTGATGGTGCGGTTAATGGAGCTCTATACCGTTCTCAGGAGAGACCCCTGGTGGTGATTTGCACTAACAGGGATGGCCACAAGAGCCTTAACCGCTAGACTATCTCTGGTCTTTGACTTAAGTCTTGGCCAAGAAACCTATGTCTCATTTTTGGCTTCTCTCCTGTGATTTTTATCAGTCATCATTGTGATAAATGCATTCTGTAGGTCATCCCAGTTGCTTTTCACATTTTCTCTATTTGAAGATGATGAAAACAGAGGCCAAAAGAAGCAAATGAATTTGCCCAAGATCAGATGAGGCTAGGAAGCTCATGAATGCAAGCTTTGAACGCGTCCTAATTTTCTGGAACACCTGGTGCATATTAAGTGAGTATGTTGTATCAAGCAGTTGTTTTGCTGTATAATAAATCACCCCCAAACTGAAAAGTCCTGGTGCTGGGTATATAGTTTAATAGCTAGTACACATGCCTTGGCTTGTTTGTGCACAGCCCTGAGGTAGATCATGTGTCCCCACCCAACTAAGTGCTTTTGGGGGGCTCCCAGAGTAGAGTGGGCCCTTTAAAAAAATAAGGTCAGGCCTTCGTTATTCTTCATGATTCTACATGCTGGTCGCTTCTGTTCTTGACCAGTTGTCTGGGCTGGTGTTTGGCACAGTCTCCATACTCACCTGTATGGTTGGTGGGTCAGCCGAGGTGACAGAACACATATCTCAGACATGTGACCTGAGCTTAATCACATAGTGGTAGCTGTAAAACTCCAGGAGCAAAAGAGGGAAGACCTAATTATTTTATTTCTGGTTTGGTTTGGGGGACCTTGCTAGAGCTGTGAGTCACCAGGGCTACACCTAGAAGTGTTCAAGACCATGTGTGCTGAAGATTGAAGTAGGCGCTCTATACAAGCTATATATGCAAACTAGTCCTTTGAGGCATCTCCATGGACTTTCTTTTAATTTTTGGTATATTTTACGTGCCAAGGATCAAACCCAGGTCTCACAAATGTAAAACATGGGCCACATCTCTGGCTAAATCTACAAAGCATTTTTTTTTTATTTGGGGGCCACACCCAGTTGTGCTCAGAGGTTACTCCTGGCTCTGCAGTCAGGAATTAATTACTCCTGGTGGTACTTGGGAGACCATCTGGGATACCAGAGATCAAACTCAGGTTTGTGGAAAGCAAATCCCTTATCTGCTGTGCTGTCACTCAGGCACTTCCACAAAGCACTTTTGCTAAAAAAAAAAAAAAAAAATAGTCCCTTTAGCCAAAAGCAATTTCCTAATCCATTTTCAAATCCAAACTGAAGTGTGCTATTTCCCTTCTTTTTTTGTTTGTTTGATTTTGGGGTCTTATTGGAGGGGTACATCCTGCAATGTTCAGAAGTTACTTCTAACTCTGTACTGAAGAATCACTCCTGAAAATGCTCAGGGAACCATATGGGGATTGAACCTAGGTTGGCCACATGCAAGACAAGCACCCTAATCACTTTGCTATCTCTCCATCTCTCCAGCCCAGACTTCACTTGAATAAAAAAAAAAATGGCAAAGTACTGTGACTACTCCTGCTCCTTCTGCTCTTTATTAGTTCCAAATGTAATGAATTAAGATATGGTCCCTAAACTACAGCCCGTGGGCCACCTGCATTCCACCAAGGATTTTTATCCAGTCTGCTGGGTGTTTTTTTGCCGAAGCTGCCTCTCCTGCTTAGCAGCCAACTCAACCCAGGCCCGCAATGTGCATGTGGGGGATGTGTGTCACACTCTCTGACTCCCGTCCTTCTCTGTCTCTGGACTCCTCTCAGTCTTGGACAGGGGTCCTCAAACTACGGCCTGCCAAAAACAAGGCCCATAGTTTCCACTACTGAGATACTGGTAAGTTTGTTGATTTAACTTTACTTGTTTTTCACTTTAAATATTGTATTTGTTCCCTTTTTTATTTACTTCAAAATAAAATATGTGCAGTGTGCATAGGAATTTATTCAGTTTATTTTTAACACTATAGTCTGGTTCTCCAGTGGTCAGAGTGACAGTGAATTAGCCCCCTATTTAAAAAGTTTGAGGATCCCTGACTTAAGACAATCTAACATAAACTCAGTTTCTGAATCAAATCTGGGGCTACATTAGCTGGGTAGTTCTAGGTTTCTCCTGAACCTAAAATCTTCAGAAGGTTGGAATGGGACTACAAGATTCTCTTCCAAGATGGATCCCTTACCTCACTGGCAAGTTGGTTCTGGCTGTGGCAGACATTAGTTCTTGTCATATGGATCTTTCCATAGGTCGACTTGAATCTCTTTACTATGTGGTGGCTAGGTAACTTTTACCAGAGAAAATTATCCAGGAGAGAGCAAGACAGGGGCACTCTCTTTCTTATGACTTGGCCTTAGAAATTGAATACTGTCAACTATGTATTGAACTGTAAGTTTCATAGTTCAACCATATTCAAAATATGAGGGCACTATGTACAGGTAAGGAAACAAGGAGGTTGTATCTAACTATATATACCAATTTATCTATGCCTGTATCTTTGTATAGAAATCTGGAATAGGGGTTGGTAACAACTGTGTTGGGGTAGGAGTAAAGAGGAATTAATCCGATGGACTTAGGACCTCACATATGTAAGGTACAGATCCAACTAGTCCAATACCATCCATTTTTAGAGTTTTATCAGAAGGATACTATGAGACATGCATAGAAAGTGTTTGGAACAACAACAAAAAAAAGTGTTTGGAAATATTTCACAGGAAAAAAAATACATGACAAGAATGTTTCAAGAAACTTGCCAGGTGTGATTCCTAAGCGCAGAGTAACCCCAAGAGTATGTCTGTAACTCCAGAAGATTGTCCAAAAAAATCCAAACAAACCAAAAGATTTTTTTAAGGTTTTTGGGCCACATCCGGCGGTGCTCAGGGGTTATTCCTGGCTATCTGCTCAGAAATAGCTCCTGGCAGGCACGGGGTGGGGGGGTGGGGGAACTATATGGGACGCTGGGATTCAAACCAACCACCTTAGGTCCTGGGGTCAGCTGCTTACAAGGCAAACGCCGCTGTGCTATCTCTCCGGCCCCCCAAAAGATGTTTTGAGAAAAATTTAACACTGTCGTGCTAAGAGCAAGACACTTCAGCGCCCCCATCTGGCTGACCGGAGAATTGTGCTTGCTATGGGGCTGGTCTTGAAAGTAGCCAGCCCTTCTAGGGCTGTTTGGTCTGATTGGGGGTGGGGTGGGGGGTGGGGGAGTCCACACCCAGTGGCACTCAGGGGTTACTCCTGGCAGGCACGGGGGATCATATGGGATGCCAGGATTCAAACCAATGTCGGTCCTGGGTTGGCTGCTTGCAAAGCAAATGCCCTACCACTGTGCTATCTCTCCGACCTCTCTTTGGTTTGATTTGGGAAGAATGTTTACCCCTGGTCAAGTACACCTTTGTTGTATGATGTTGTATGATGCCTGAAAGAAATGAGTTTTTTTTTGGGGGGGCCACACCTGGCCAGCGGTGCTCAGGGGTAACTCCTGGTTCTGCTCAGAAATTGCTCCTGGCAGGCATGGGGCAACCATACGGGATGCCAGGAGTCTCTAATCACCATTGGTCCTGGGTCGGCTGCTTGCAAGACAAACGCCCTACTGCCTGTGCCACCACTCCAGCCCCCCTTTGGCACATTCTTTATTTCACTGTGCTGCTTTTAGCTGGCAGGGCTTGGTAGAACCTTATGTGGTGCCCGTTATTGAACCTGGCTGGCTGAATGTAAGGAAAGTGTCTGACTACTACACTATTTCTCCAGTAGTTCTTTAAAAATGGGCCATCCCTGCCTACATTATAGCATCTATTATAATCAATCATTATAATTGAGACAACTTACATGAGACACATAGGTCAGAACCAATAAGGTCAGGTACCTAAGCCCCAGATTTGATCATGTGTTTTTTGTATCCTGGGGTCTAATACTGATCCTGGTCAGCAAATGTTAATAAGGGAAATAGACTAACTTACAAACTTCACATGAAGTCACTCACTAAGTATCACATTATATTAATTAATTTCAATGTCTAACAGTGAGAATTAGATCCAGTATGGGGAGAAAACTGGGTGAGGTAGTACAAGGGTTAAGGATCTTCCTATGTGGCTGGCTCTTGTTCATTTCTATGTACCACAGGAGTAACCTCTATACATTGATGAATCTGGGTGCCCTCTCCAAAAAAAAAAAAAATTATTGCTGGGTGTCCATCCATTCCACACACACCCAACACACAGTTGGGGAGATTAGATCCAGCAAAAATCCTTCTGCAGGGGCAAGAGAGATAGCATGGAGGTAGGCATCTGCCTCGAATGCAGAAGGACAGTGGTTTGAATCCCGGCATCCCATTCCCATATGGTCCCCGAGCAAGCCTGGAACGATTTCTAAGCATAGAGCCAGGAGCAACCCCTGAGCGCAACCTAGTATGACCCAACTCCCCCCCCCCCCCAAATCCTTCTCCAGGGGCCGGAACGGTGGCACAAGCAGTAGGGCATCTGCCTTGCACGCACTAACCTAGGACGGACTGCAGTTCCATCACCTGGCGTCCCATATGGCCTCCCAGGCCAGGAGCAACCCCTGAACGTCAACGGGTGTGGCCTCCCCAAAAAAAATCCTACAGGGCCAGATAGCATGGAGGTTGGGCATTTGCCTTGCATGCAGAAGGATGGTAGTTCAAATCCTGACATCCCATATGTTCCCCTGAGCCTGCCAGGAGTGATTTCTGAGTGTAGAGCCAGGAGTAACTCCTGAGTACTGCCGGGTGTGGCCCAAAAACAAACAAACAAAAAATCCTTTTGCAGAAGAGAAAGAAATGCTAAGGCCATGATAGCTTTGAGACTGAAAAATCAAGTTCAGTCAGAGCAATACAACAGGTCCTTATGAAGTCCTTGCTGGCACCATTTCCATTAGCTTGTTATGGTTTTGTGTTTTTGTTTTTGTTTTGTTTTGGTTTTTGGGCCACACCTGGCGGTACTCAGGGGTTACTCCTGACTGTCTGCTCAGAAATAGCTCCTGGCAGGCACGGGGGACCATATGAGACTCCGGGATTCGAACCAACCACCTTTGGTCCTGGATCGGCTGTTTGCAAGGCAAACGCCGCTGTGCTACCTCTCCGGGCCCTATGGTTTTGTTTTGTTTTGGGGCCTCACCCAGTGTTACTCAGGAATTACTCCTGGTTCTGTTTTCAGGAATTATTCTTGGCAGGCTTGGAGAAGGGGAGGGAATAGATCAGGGGAATGGGGCATGCATATGAGATGCCACAGATGGATAACAGGTTGACCACCTACAAAGCAAGCGCCCTATCCTCTGTACTATTGCCCCAGTCTCTAGAGTTTATTATGTTTTCATTAGGAAGACAAGACAAGGCTTAGATCTACCTAAGTCCTTCACACCCTCAAGAAGAGGCTGAGAACTTAGTCCACATGGGAGTTCCTTCTTTCTCCTCTACTTTCCAAAAAATAAAAGACACTGAGAAGCAAAAGAGCACACATCTGCAGTTAAGAGATTCTGGGTTCTGCCAATTTGGGAGGCAAATCCTTTGCCAATTACTAACTAGAAGGCTTGGGTTTTAAGTTCACTGGGCCTCAGATTCTAGTTCTAAAACATGGCTGATAGGTCAGACCTAGGGTTCCAAATACATGAGGGGAATGCCTGATACTCTTTAGGGACTTGTCTTACTTTGAATGGAGGAAGGGAGCGAGCTATACCAGGCTACTCAGAGAGTACTCCTGGCTATGCTCAGGTTACTGCTGGCTATTCTTTCTTTTTTTTTTTTGGAAGGGGGGGGGCGCTCCATATCTGGCGGCATCCAGTGATTTCTCCTAGCTGTTAGCTGAGAAACCCCCCATTGCTGGTTGTTCTTCTTAGGGAACCTTACATAGTGCTGAAATCAAATGGGAGTTGGCCACAAGTAAGGCAAGTTAAACACCTATTACCATTTCTCCGAGCTGGAGCCTCTTTTTCTGTTTTACTCCCTTTGCTTACTGGTGCCTTATTCTCCTTAGCCAGTCCTTTTGTCCTTCACAAAGAAATGCATTTTTGAGGATGGCGATGGGGAGGAAGGTAGTTGGTGCATACTAGTGTGCAGGAGCTACTTGACTCCTAGCTCTGTGCTCGGGGACCCAGGTAGTACTCAGATCCGAACTTGGGCCTCTTACGTGCAAAGCGTGTACTCCAGTTTGTTGAGCTTCCTCTCTGGTCCCAATATAGCATACTTTACAACCTATACCAAAGATTAAAAATCTCTGCCTCAACAGATACTAGTTATTTTTCTGAGACCAACTTCCATTCTCTGACACAAATAATAAAGACAGTAGTATATGGGAAGTTTCTTTTGTGTGTGTCTGTTTTTTATTTAGACAAGGAGTTTTCCTTCCTTTTCATATAACTTATCTAATTAAAATATTTATCTTGGTAGTTACCACAAAAAAGTAACATAGAAAATTGTATTTACATTTTGGGACCAAAATACAAATGGAGAGCAGGACGCTACCTTGCTCCTTTCCCTCCCACTTCCCGGAAAGAGAAAGCCTCAAAGAAATTGCTCATTACACCCAGGGCTAACAAAGGGTTAATCTGTAGTTGATGATTTGTAGATTTGTATGTAGTGTAGCACAGAAGAAAAATTGCACACATTTCCACAAATGAGAGAAAATACTCAACATCATCCTGTGTCTGTTCTGCAGCCATTTCAATAACCTGGATGAGGTGCTTGTTTAGAAATTCAAGTTTTCCTTCTCCTCCAGACTCTTCTCACCAATTCACATCCCTGATGCAGAAACTCTTGGGGAGGGGATAGAAATATCTGACTCGACACAAACAGGGATGATTCAAAAAAAATCCTCATGTGCCCAAAATGGGTAGTGACGTTGGGATAAACAAGACTGTGCCCTTTCTTCCCTCTTTGTCTAAAAACTCCTTAGTGAAGGAAATTACTTCATACACAACTGAATCTGCAATATGAAAATTTGGTTTCAATGACAGACTTGAACATACAGCTAAGAGACAAGCTGAAAGTGCTGGACACCCAGAGGAAGCTTTGCTAGACAGCAGATGTCGAAAACCTGACCCAGAAAGTTAATTTGGGTTTAAGTAAGCAACTTCCTAATTTAAAATTTGGGGAGCAGGCTAGAGAATAGGAATGAAATGTAAGTAGTGAAATAATGCTGTACCCAATTAAAAAGTATAGCAAATTAAAACAGTGATGTGTCCTGTGGCAGCAGGAACCCAATTCAGCAATATGCTGAACAATGCAATGTTTGCTTTTGTGCGATAGACTCGTGTTACACTGGACTCTTCAAAGCTAACGTGAGGTCACTAGGATAGTTAAGAACGGTGGGTTCCATACACAGGACCTGAAGTAAGCTTGCTGAGGGCACTGTCTATTTTTGTTTTGGTTGGTTTGTTTTTTTTTTTTTTTTGGTTTTTGGATCACACCCAGCAGCGTTCAGGGGTTACTCCTGGCTCTGCACTCAGGCATCGCTCCTGGCAGGCATGGGGGACCATATGGGATGCCAGGATTCGAACTACCATTCATCCTGGATTGGCTGTGTGCAAGGCAAACGCCCTAATGTTGTGCTATCTCTTCAGCCCCAGAGGGCACTGTCTGTTGATCTAACCAGGTGTTCACACTAACTATTCCTTCTCTTGTTTAGGATGGACACCTAAAAATATAGTACCTACCTCCATGTGAGCCACAGCCAAGTTTGAAACTACAACATTAGTTTCAACAGCCAAGAAGGCACAGGCATTGTCCTATGAATTCCTACCTTGCCCTTTTGTCAAGTGGAAAGTCAGATCCTCCATTTCTAAACCTAACGATGCCCCAGAAGTTCTCTCCCCATCCTATGCTACAGCTCAGTTTCTCTAAATTGGCCCTTCCCTCCAAATTCTACCCAAAAGAGAGCTACAACTACAAAGTTACCTATGGATATAGCAAATTGTTGTGCTCTTTCAATCACATGATCTTTGAAAAGAAAAGGCAAAAGAAAGCCAATTTCCAACATAGCATTGTGACTTTAAAACCATTCTCTTCTAGTAGTAATCACAGGGAATGCGATTAAAGTGCTGGCATTTTAAACTCTAAAGTTGGGTTCTGGCACTACAAGAAGCCCTGCCATCTGCTTGTTTTCCTGCCCTGACAGTATGAAGGAAAAACAAAGTTACAAACAGAACACCCTTAAGACCTAAATCAGAAACTGCTAATTGTAAAATGTTGGGGTTCTGTGCAAATGAATCTCCCAAAGTTCTTCCAGAGAGCTTCTAAAAAACAAAAGAGAGAGAGAAAAAACAAACAAACAAACAAAAAAACCCCAAAAAAACAGAAGTGGGAACTGGCTGAAAGGTTGGAGGAAAGACTCTAAAAACAATGGTGGTATTCAACCTGTTCATGTCTGTAGACTGGTAAACTGGTCTTCGACCAGAAACTAAAACCCTAGACCTTCACAAATAATCTCCCTTAAATACTATAAATGAGTCAGAAAGAGATGCACCTGCATAGAAGAAACTTAAAACAACACTGAATAGGGGTCAGAGCTGTGGGTCTAGCCTGGAAACACCTTGTCTCCACCTTAGACTCCCTCTGACCTAGAGGCCCCACTCCTTGCCCCAAGTGCAGCAGGCACCACACAGCCTGGGACACCCACACCTCTCTTTGGACCAGAGTCTACTCAGGAGAGTTTAAGTGGAACATGGCTTTTACTAGGCTTGTCTAATTTTAGATATTTAAAAAATAAAAAACCAACCACCACCACCCTAAAAAGAAAGGCCAAGTGTGTGGTAGAAATCAAGGAAAACGAAACCAACCAAGCCCACCCAAAACCAAACCGAAAGAAAGCAAAAACCAAAAACCTGGGGGTAATATAAATACAATTCTGGGGGGCAATATTTATTAATTAAAACTATATCTTATAGTTTACAAAGAAACTAACAACAAAAGTATAATTGACCTTAAAATCCTCAGTGAGACCGAGGCTTCACATCTCTCCAGAATTCTGAAGCATTTCTTCCAGCAGGAGGCAGTGGCTTCGGTGCTTGTGTTCATGGTGAAGACCCGCAAACCATGCAGGCTTTGGAGACCAAGAAGTTCCACAGAGTCAAAGATTGTGGTCTCCTTTGGAAATTCCATATGTCAAGCTGCACTATCTTTGTATTCCTCCCCTGCCCCCAGATTTCATCTCCAAGGCCAGTCCTCAGTTTATCGCCGGGAGAATCTATTCTTGAAAGCTTTAATCGTCTTGGCCATCATGGGTGCAATTTCTGTGAAAGAGAAAAGAGTCAGTTGTCTCAAATTTGTGGCAGATTAGACACACAGGCTCAGTGGTTGGCAATCAAAGCCAAATCTTACTTCTCTTGGACAAACACACAGACACGAGCAACAACTATCTGCTAATTCCACTCAAAGCAGTGGAACTTAGACCCTGGTTACCAGAGAGAAGCTGCCTGTCTACAGTAATCACTCTCCAATTCCACAACCTCACTGAGACTGAGGAGAATGGCCAGCTTGTCCCTGTTGTATGTTCATTAAGTGACAAAACTAGAATTCAGTCCTCGCCAGATTCTACAGCTGTACCATCATAACCAAAACCTGTCTTACTCATGTCCAAACTAGCAAGAAGCCTCCCTGCCCCAGATGCCCAGATCTAAGGTAAGTGCTCAATTTAGACCTAAGATTAACAATTAACCATCAAGAAATGCTAGGCCTGAGCCACCATTAGCCTGAGCTCAACTAAGGCTAAAGTCAGAACTCTATCCTCCAATGGGCCCTGAAGTAAGAGAGAATAATGGTATTCTTTTTTCTGTTTTTGCTTTCGGGGCCACACCTAGTGGTGATCAGGGGTTACTCCTGGCTCTACACTCAGGAATCATTCAAGGTGAGCCTAGGGTGCTGGGGATATAGGATGCAGGGGATCGAGTCTGGGTCGAGGTCTGAATAATGGATTTCTTAAATTAAGTTTATTCTTAGGATACTGGGGATAGGGGCTGGAGAGATAGCACCACAGTAGGGTGTTTGCCTTGCACGCGGCCAATCCAGGACGGATAGTGGTTCGAATCCTGGTATCCCATATGGTCCCCCGTGCCAGTCAGGAGCGATTTCTGAGAGCAGAGCCAGGAGCACTGCTGGGTATGCCCCCCCAAACAAAACAAAAATTAATTAAATAGGGCTGGAGCGATAGCACACTGGCAAGGTGTTTGCCTTGTATGCAGCTGACCCAGGATGGACCTGGGTTCAATACCTGGCATTCCATATGGTCCCCCAAGCCTTCCAGGAGTAATTTCTGAGCACAAAGCCAGAAATAACCCCTGAGCACCACCAATGTAGCCCCAAAACCAAAAATAAAACCTCAATAAGATCAAGTATCGTTTAGTTATTAACAATTATGTATATCCTGTAACTGCCTGAAGAAATGGGTTTACATTTAGGTTTAAAGGGGCCAGAGTGATGGCACAGCAGTATGGTGGTTGCCTTGCATGCAGAGGGATGGTAGTTCAAATCCCGGCATCCCATGTGGGGGTGATTTCTGAGCATAGAGCCAGGAGTAGCCCGAGTGTTGCTAGGCAACACACACACACACACACACACACACACACACACACACACACACACACACACAGCAGTATGGTGGTTGCCTTGATTGCAGAGGGATGGTGGTTCAAATCCCGGTATCCCATGTGGGGGTGATTTCTGAGCATAGAGCCAGGAGTAGCCCGAGTGTTGCTAGGCAACACACACACACACACACACACACACACACACACACACACACACAGCAGTATGGTGGTTGCCTTGATTGCAGAGGGATGGTGGTTCAAATCCCGGTATCCCATGTGGGGGTGATTTCTGAGCATAGAGCCAGGAGTAGCCCGAGTGTTGCTAGGCAACACACACACACACACACACACACACACACACAGAGAGCTGGGAGCCAGAGCAATAGCACAGCGGATAGGGCATTTGCCTTGCATGTGGCCAACTGGTTCAATAATCCCCAGCATCCCATATAATCCCCGAGCCTACCAGGAGTAACCCTGAGCAATGCCCAGTGTGGCCCAAAAAATAAAAGCTGAACTCCAGAAGTTACTTCTGAGTGCAGAGCCAGAAATAACCCCGGAGCATGGCTGGGTCTAACCCCCTCACAAATAAAGCAATTTAAAATAAAAACTTAAAAAGGCTGGAGAGATAGCTCAGTAGTTACTCCCGAGCACTGCCAGTTAAGACCCCAAAACAAAACAAACAAAAAACATGCCAAATTGAACAGTCACTGCAGTAGTTATGACACAGGTGCTAGTGCATTATGTGTAGTCACTACAGTAAGAGGAAACAGGCACAGGAATTTATATCAGCTACACAGAGACATCAGTCTCATCACAAAATGATGAAATGAAACACTTGGGCTACAACCCTCAGTTACTTACTCTTCACAGTCGGTTTTCTGGGATCATAGGAAACAGTGCTGCTGACCATGGGAGCCAAGTGGGCACTGCTGGTGCTCGGGCCATCAAAGGCTGTCTCCTCAGGGCTAGCATTAAAACTGTTGCTACTGCCACTGCTGGAGGGTGCATAGCTGCTTCCTGTAGGGTATGGGGCAGGCTTAATCCTGAAACAGAACCAGGCTGTTTAGTCTTGAGCAGAGAAGTGTGTCTTCAGCAACAGTAGCCTTGTATTGGCCTGGTAGATACAGTTTTGCTTCTTCCACTAGTGAACTTATCATCCTAAATTCTGGTCATAACTCAGAGACAACTGCTTTAACCCAACAGAATAAATGATAATCTCTACAAGTCTTTCACCATACAGGTATAAATTTAATTTAAAAAATGCTAATGAGGGGGTCTGGAGAGATAGCACAGCGGTGTTTGCCTTGCAAGCAGCCGATCCAGGACCAAAGGTGGTTGGTTCGAATCCCGGTGTCCCATATGGTCCCCCGTGCCTGCCAGGAGCTATTTCTGAGCAGATAGCCAGGAGTAACCCCTGAGCATCGCCGGGTGTGGCCCAAAAACCAAAAAAAAAAAAAAAAAAGCTAATGAGGGAGACAGAGAGATAGCATGGAGATAGGGCATTTGCCTTGCATGCAGAAGGATGGTGGTTCGAATCCTGGCATCTCTATGGTCCCCTGAGCCTGCCAGAAATGATTTCAGAGCCTAAAGCCAGGAGTAACCCTTGAGTGCTGTCGGGTGTGATCAAAAAAACAAACAAAAAGCTAATGAGCCAGAGATAGCATAGTGGTAGGGCGTTTCACACACATATGGCATCCCATATGGTGCCCGAGCAAACAAAAAACAAATGCTAATGAAACTGAAAGAACACAATAATCATAGATTATGAGTACTGTTTAAATGCAGAAAGGTGAAGCATAAGAAAATATCTGCCGGGCCCGAGAGATAGCACAGCGGTGTTTGCCTTGCAAGCAGTCGATCCAGGACCTAAGGTGGTTGGTTCGAATCCCGGTGTCCCATATGGTCCCCCATGCCTGCCAGGAGCTATTTCTGAGCAGACAGCCAGGAGTGACCTCCTCATTTGTTTTCTTGGACCACACCCTGTAGAGCTTAAGCATTCCTTCTGGTGATATACAGAGAGTCAAGTGAATTGATTCTGAACTCTTATGATCCAACCAACCAAGTTATCTCCCTAGTTCTAGTTCTCCATAGACTCTTTTGTTTTCGGGCCACACTCGGTGATACTCAGGGGTTACTCCTGGCTATACGTTCAGAAATTGCTCCTGGCTTGGGGGATCAAATGGGACTCCGGGGATAAAACCGCGGTCCATCCTATGCTAGCACAGGTAAGGCAGACTCCTTACCACTTGTGCCACTGCTCCAGCCCTTCACTGACTCTTGAGTCTCCTGAGAGGCAAGACTATTATATATTACAATCAAGGAAGCCAAAACTGAGGGCAGTTAAGAGCAAAAAACTGGTTAAAATCTCTCTGGAAGGGGGCCGGAGCGATAGCACAGCAATAGGGCATTTGCCTTGCCCGCACCAACCCCGGACAGACCCCAGTTCCATTCCTGGCATCCCACAAGGTCCCCTGAGCCTACCAGTAGCGATTTCTGAGCGCAGAACCAGAAGTAATCCATGAGCGCCACCACCACCACCGGGTGTGACCCCAAAACAAAACAGCAAAAGAAAAGGAGTGGGGCCGGATCTAGCACAGTGGTATGGTGTTTGCCTTGCATGCAGCTGATATAGGACAGATGGTGGTTCGAATCCTGGCATCCCATATGGTTCCCAGAGCCTGCCAGGAGTGATTTCTGAGTGCGAAGCCAGGAGTAACCCCTGAGCACCACAGGGTGTAACCCAAAAACAAAAAACCAAAACAAACAAAAAAGATAAAAAATCTCTCTAGGGACAAGAGCAATAGTACTTATAGCAAGTAGGGTACTTGCCCTACACCTGCATATGGTTTTCTGAGCCCCAGCAAGAGTGATCCCTGGGGGCCAGGCGGTGGCGCTAGAGGTAAGGTGCCTGCCTTGCCTGCGCTAGCCTTGCACGGACCGCGGTTCCGCGGTTTGATCCCCCAGTGTCTGATATGGTCCCCCAAGCCAGGAGCAACTTCTGAGCGCATAGCCAGGAGTAACCCCTGAGCGTTACCGGGTGTGGCCCAAAAACACACACACACACACACAAAAAAAGAGTGATCCCTGAGTACAGAGCCAGGAGTAAGCCCTGAACACCACTGGAAATGGCCCAGAAACAAAACAAAAGCAAACAAAACAAAAACTGCTCTCCAGTGGTGCCAAGTGACAGATAAGTGTTAGGTTTAAAAGCCCTATTTAGTGCCAAAGCAATAGTACAGTGGGTAAGGTGCTTGCCTTGCAAGTGGTGAACCTAATCCCTGGCTTCCCCTAGGGTCCCCTGAATCCACCAGGAGTGATTCCTGACTGGAGTAACTCCTAAGCACTGCCAGGTGTGGTCCCAAAACACAAAAATAAATAAATAAAAGCTCTATGTCGACCTTAGTTCAATCCCTGCCACCACACTGTCTCCTGAACACAAAGCTAGGAGTAACCTCATGAGCACCACTAGATGTGGCCCAAGCACCATTCACCCCAAAAAAAGTTTTGTCTCCAGAAACACATTATACTTCTCCCTTGCTCTCATCCCTTTTCTGCAAAAATACTTCCTGCCTCTGATCTGACAGACAGGATTGATGACAAGACCCTAGGAATTTCTCCCCAAATGAAATCACAGGAGCAGGAATCTTACTTGACTTTGTCAGGCACAGCTGCTCCTCCTGTTCCGAACTTCTCCTGTCTCCTTCGAACATCACGAGGTGGCTTAGCCACAGAGTTAACAAAGGCCATCTTTGCTTGTCGGCCTGTGAAAAAATATGAGGATTACACCTGCCTCCTTGTAACTTTAATAACCTAATGATAAATAAGCTATTTTTCTAAATTTACTTTATTTAAAGAACACGTAAATTGGGGCCGGAGTGATAGCACAGTGGTAAGGTGTTCGCCTTGCATGCTACTGACCCAGGATAGGCCTGGGTTCGATTCCCAGCATCCCATAAAATCCCCTGAGCCTGTCAGGAGTGATTTCTGAATGCAGAGCCAGGAGTAACCCCTGAGCGCAGTCGGGTGTGGCCCCCCCCCAAAAAAAAAGAGAATATGTAACTTTGTGTGATAGTACAGTGGATAGGGCATTTGCCTTGCATGTGTCTGACATGCGTTCAATCCCTGGCATCTCATATGGCCCCCCAAGCCTGCCAGAAGTGATTTCTGAGCACAGAGTGAGGAGTAATCCCTGAGCACCACCAGGTGTGGCCCAAAAGTCAAAACAACAACAACAATAACAACAAAAACATGTATCACATAGTTGACATAAGGAAATAAAATTTTTTTCCTTTTAAAGTAAAGGGGGGGCCGACGTGGTGGCACTAGAGGTAAGGTGTCTGCCTTGCAAGCACTAGCCAAGGAAGGACCGAGATTCGATCCCCCGGCGTCCCATATGGTCCCCCCCAAGCCAGGAGCAATTTCTGAGCGCTTAGCCAGGAGTAACCCTGAGCATCAAACGAGTGTGGCCAAAAAAAAAAACAAAACAAAACAGAACAAACAAACAAAAAAAGAATTAAAGTAAAGGGGAGGGGCCGGAGAGTTAGCCTGGAGGTAGGGCGTTTGCCTTTCATGCAGAAGGTCATTGGTTCGAATCCCGGCACCCATAGGACCCCCCCCCCCCCCCCCCCGGAGCCTGCCAGGAGTGATTTCTGAGCATAGAGCCAGAAGTAACCCCTGAGTGTTGCCGGGTGTGACCCCCCCCCCCAAAAAAAAGTAAAGGGGCCAGAGAGATAGCACAATGGTAGAGTGTTTGCCTTGCATATAACAGAACCAGGAGCAACAGTGGTTCAAATCTGAGCATCCCATATGATCCCCTTAGCCTGCCAGGAGCAATTTCTGAGTAACTTATGAGTAAACAAGAGTAACCGCTGTGTGTGACTCAAAAGCAAACAAACAAAAAGTGAATTTAGAATTTTTTTTTTTTTTTTGGTTTTTGGGCCACACCCAGCGATGCTCAGGGGTTATTCCTGGCTGTCTGCTCAGAAATAGCTCCTGGCAGGCACGGGGGACCATATGGGACACCGGGATTCGAACCAACCACCTTTGGTCCTGGATCGGCTGCTTGCAAGGCAAACGCCGCTGTGCTATCTCTCCAGGCCCGTGAATTTAGAATTTTTTTTTTTTTTTTTTTTTTGTTTTTTGGGTCATACCCGGCAGTGCTCAGGGGTTACTCCTGGCTGTCTGCTCAGAAATAGCTCCTGGCAGGCACGGGGGACCATATGGGACACCGGGATTCGAACCAATCACCTTTGGTCCTGGATCGGCTGCTTGCTAGGCAAACGCCGCTGTGCTATCTCTCCGGGCCCGAATTTAGAATTTTTAAGGGGGGAGAGTGATAACAATCGAGAAAGAGAACGTGAGTAATTGAGTGAGAGAGCTAGAGCCCCAGGAAACACCCAGTACTGAAGTATGAAAGCAAGAATCATCAAGAAGGGAGTTGCAAGCAGCACACGAGTGTGGAAAACAGGTGCATGGGCTGGCAACACATGCACCAAAACAATCCTTTATAACCCCACAGTAAAGTCCTAAGTGGAAGCCACAGAAGAAAACAGATCCCTCCTAATCTGGCTTCTTGCAAACTCAAGGGAGATTTAGGAACAAGAGGTTGAACAAGTCAAGCCTACCAAAGCTCCCCAGTTGATCACAGCACAGGGCTATTCCCAGGCCCCATCCTTCAAGCTTTCACCTGCCCACCCAATCCCCACCTTTTGGCTTATTGGCATGTGCAGATCGGATGTTCTTTGTCAGTACTTGTAGCCGTTGCTCCCGGGCCTCCTGAAGTCGCAGGTACATCTCTCGCCATGACTCATATTCTTCTGGCCTTTCTTCCTTAAAGTCTCGATGACAGTGCACTTTCCATAACGGATCAGTTTCTTCAATTAATACCTAGATCAGAACCAGAACATCATATTTATTTATATTTTGGTTTTTGGGAGGTGCCTACGTGGTGATGCTCAGCACTCAGGGGGTCATTACTGGCAGTAGGTGGGGAAACCAACCAGGGACTCAAACAGGGGTCTCAGCACGCAAGGCAAACAAACATCTTATCTCTTGTACTATCTCTGAACCAGGATATCATTATTATACAATCACAGTTCTTTTCTTTTCTTCTTTTTTGGGTCACACCAGCAACACTCATGGGTCACTCCTGGCTCTATGCTCAGAAATCACTCCAGGCAGGCTCAGGGAACCAAATGGGATGCCGGGATTCGAACCACTGTCCTTCTGCATGCAAAGCAAGCACCTTACCTCCATGCTATCTCTCCGGCCCCCCCACAGTTCTTATCTATCATTAATCACCTAGCAAATAACTAGTTTCTTAAAAAGTTTGGAGACATGGGTTTAGGCCCCACTTAATGGAGGGCTATTTCTTTTTTTTAATTAACTTTATTTAAAACACCATGATTACAAATATGATTGTATGATTACAGTCATGTAAAGAACACCCCCCTTCACCAGTGCAACATTCCCACCACCAATTTCCCAGATCTCCCTCCTCCCCACCCACACACACCTGTACTCGATACAGGCTTTCTACTTCCCTCATTCATTCACATTGTTATGATAGTTTTCAGTGTAGTTATTTCTCTAACTGCACTCATCACTCTATGTGGTGAGTTTCATGTCATGAGCTGCACCTACATGTGTAAATGTGGAGAAATAATGGTTGGGACTGAGGCACTAAAAGATTAGAAATGAGTTTTGTAGGGCAGTATCAAGGTCACAATATAAGATGGATATTATGCATATATAAACTATTTGCATATAATACTATCAATATATATTGTACGTATGGGAGCACTAGCCCCTGCATGGTTTTTGAAATGGAGACCAAGGAGAAAAAATTTCCAGTGACTGTCCCAACATAAACCAGTGCTAGAACGGCCCGCCCTCCTCCCAAAGCGCATGCGCATTCCCATTAGTGTAGGGAGAGGTATGGGGAAAGCCTGATGACCCCTATAGAGTCCACCTGGACCGGTGCCCTGGGAAGGCCTGGAGTCCAGGGGAGAAAGAGGGAGACAGCTGGGGGCCTGCCAAGCCTCCCAGCACTCCTCAGGCTAGGGTGAGGCCTCCAGCATGGGGCCTCCCCTAACCCCATACCTGGCAAGAGCTGGTCTCCAGAATCAAAGAGGAAACCGGAAGCCAGATGTCTGCCCGCCCTCCCCCCCATGCACCTCCCCACTGGAGTACGGAGGGAGGGGGGAAGCCTGAGGACCACTAAGAATCCACTTGAACCCACTTCTGGCCATCTGAGCTGGCACCCAGGGAAGGCCTGGAGTCAGGGGAAAAAGACAAGGAGGGCTCCTGCCAAGCCTCCCAGCACTCCCCAGGCTAGGGAGAAGGCCTACGGCATGGGGCCTCCCCAAACCCCATACCTGGCAAGAGCTGGCCTCCAGAATCAAAGGGGAAACTGGAAGCCAGATATCTGCCTGGGAGGGCTATTTCTGAGTGCAGAGCCAGGAGTAACCACCGAGCACTGCCACGTGTGGCAAAAAAAAAAAAAAAAAAAAAAAGCTAAAAAACAAGCAAGCAAGCAATAAATAAAGTTTAAAATTTAAAAATAAAAAGTGCGCAGGGGACATATTTGGCTAAGGATGGAACCAATGCTGAATCAAGTAAGGCCCTGTACTATTTCTCCAGCCCACGTAAATTTTTTTGGCCCTCATAGTGGTAGAAGTAGAAAATAACTAATCTGAAGCTGGAGACATAGCACAGCAGTATGGCGTTTGCCCTGCACACAGCTGACCCGTAAGTGAAGGTGGTTTGACCCAAAAACCAAATAAATTAATAAATATAGGGGCCGAAGAGATAGCATGGAGGTAAGGCGTTTGCCTTTCATGCAGAAGGTCCATGGTTCAAATCCCGGCGTCCCATATGGTCCCCTGTGCCTGCCAGGAGCGATTTCTGAGCATAGAGCCAGGAGTAACCCCTGAGCACTGCCAGGTGTGACCCAAAAACCAAAAAATAAATAAATAAATATATAAAACCTATTCTAAGAAAAAAGAATTATACAAAAAAGAAGTTACAACTGTAGTATACCACAGTAACAGAACATAGGCTTCACACATGCCAAGGTCTTTAATACTCAGTACCAAAAAGAAAATTCATTAAAAATGTAGCAAAGCGGGGCCGGAGAGATAGCATGGAGGTAGGGTGTTTGCCTTGCATGCAGAAGGACGGTGGTTTGAATCTGGCATCCTATATGGTCCCCGAGCCTGCCAGGAGTGATTTCTTTTTTTTTTTTTTTTTTTTTTGGTTTTTGGGCCACACCCTGTGACGCTCAGGGGTTACTCCTGGCTATGCGCTCAGAAGTTGCTCCTGGCTTCTTGGGGGACCATATGGGACGCCGGGGGATCGAACCGAGGTCCGTCCTAGGCTAGCGCAGGCAAGGCAGGCACCTTACCTCCAGTGCCACCGCCCGGCCCCCAGGAGTGATTTCTGAGTGTAAAGCCAGGAGCAACCTCTGAGTGCTGCTGGGTGTGACCCAAAAACAAAACAAACAAAAAGTAGCAAAGCACTATATGTTTTTACAGTTGTGAGACAAGGTGATAAGACAAAACCCACAAAAATCAATCTAACATCAATCTTTTTCTTTTCTTTTTTTTGGTAGCGTTCACTGAGCTAACACTAGTTTCAGGTCAGTGCTTGGGGACTGCTTCCAGCAGTGTTCACCAGGTACTAGAGATCAAATTCAGGCCTTCTGCAGGCTGAAGCTTGTACTCCATCCTTTGAACTATCTCTCTAGCCCCAAAGTTAATCTTATCTGTTAGGAAATTAGAGAATAGTATAGGTATGAAGTCAAATCCAGGTATTTCCCCAAAACTATAAAGAACTGCCACCAAGGTGATGTTACATATTCCTTGGAATTAGATAGTTAGTACAAAACTACCATATTTTCCAGTGTATAAGACAGTGTATGAGATAACCCCCTACCTTTCCTGTTAAAATATAGGGGTTGGGCTATATTCGCCATAAAACTGCCTCTTTTTTTGGGGGGGGGCACACCCAGCGATGCTCAGGAGTTACACCTAGCTGTCTGCTCAGAAATAGCTCCTGGCAGGCACGGGGGACCATATGGGACACCGGGATTCGAACCAACCACCTTTGGTCCTGGATCGGCTGCTTGCAAGGCAAACGCCACTGTGCTATCTCTCCGGGCCCAAAACTGCCTCTTTTAACACACACCAAATGGAAATTAAAAAATGTAAGAGAAAAAGAGAAGAACCCTCAAAGTTTTACAGTATATGATTAATAAAACTAGACTTTAGAGTGCCAACAATCATTTTAAATTTGTCATTTGTAGTGAGTGACTGTGATTTTTTTTTTTTTTTGGTTTTTGGGTCACACTCAGCAGTGCTCAGGGGTTATTCCTGGCTCTATGCTCAGAAATCGCTCCTGGCAGACTCAGGGGACCATATAGGATGCTGGGATTCGAACCACCATTCTTCTGCATGCAAGGCAAATGCACTACCTCCATGCTATCTCTCTGGCCCCAACTGTGATTTTTTTTTTTTTTTGGTTTATGGGCCACACCCTGTGCCGCTCAGGGGTTACTCCTGGCTATGCGCTCAGAAGTTGCTCCTGGCTTCTTGGGGGACCATATGGGACACCGGGGGATCGAACCGCAGTCCGTCCTAGGCTAGCGCAGGCAAGGCAGGCACCTTACCTCCAGCGCCACCGCCCGGCCCTTGTGATTTTTTTTAATTGTGATCTACATTGAGAGCAGGGAGAGGAGGCTCCTCCAAAAGCAGCTGGCTGGGGTGCAGTGATTAATAGGACAGCTAAAGGGAGAGAGAGTGCCTCCCTTGCCCATAAAAGCTGAACAGAGGACTGAGCACTGGAAAGCTGCACACCAGCGATGACACCTGGCGGCTAGATAAGTTGCAACCCTCGGTAACTCACCTCCTGTGTGTGCCCTGAAAGATGAATCAGGACAAGCAGAGAATTGAGTGATGACACCTGGCAGCTAGATGGGCTGCATTGGTAAAAAAAAAAGGGGGGGGGGGGGGAGTCACTTGTCCCTGAAGCTGGAGCAATAAGTTTCAGCATGCCACATACCGGTGTATAAGACAACCCCGACTTTTAAGAAGTTTTTCATGAGTTAAAAACTCATCTTAAGGGCCAAAGAGATAGCATGGAGGAGGGGAATTTGCCTTACATGCAGAAGGACAGTAGTTCGAATCCTGGCATCCCATGTGGTCCCCCCAGCCTGCCAGGAGCGATTTCTGAGAGTAGAGCCAGGAATAACCCTGAGTGCTGCTGGGTGTGACCCAAAAACAAAAAAAAATATATAAAAAGAAAAAAAAAGAAAAAAGTCATCTTATACAGGTGTGACCTTAAAAAAACAACAACAGGGGCCGGGCAGTGGCGCTAAAGGTAAGGTGCCTGCCTTGCCTGCGCTAGCCTTGGACGGACCGCGGTTCAATCCCCCGGTGTCCCATATGGTCCCCCAAGCCAGGAGCAACTTCTGAGCACATAGCCAGGAGTAACCCCTGAGCGTTACTGGGTGTGGCCCAAAAAAAACAACAACAAGGGATCGGAGAGATAGCACGGAGGTGAGGCATTTGCCTTTCATGCAGGAGATAATTGGTTCGAATTCCAGCGTCCCATATGGTCCCTCGTGCCTGCCAGGAGCAATTTCTGAGCCTGGAGCCAGGAATAACCCCTGAGCACTACCAGGTGTGACCCACCCCAAAAAAACCACAAAAAACAAAAAACAAAGAAACAAAAACAAGGGGGCCGGGTGGTGGCGCTGGAGGTAAGGTGCCTGCCTTGCCTGCGCTAGCCTAGGACAGACCGCGGTTCGATCCCCCGGCGTCCCATATGGTCCCCCAAGAAGCCAGGAGCAACTTCTGAGCGCATAGCCAGGAATAACCCCTGAGCGTCACAGGGTGTGGCCCAAAAACCAAAAAAAAAAAGAAACAAAAACAAAAATGGTGGTTCGAGGGGCCGAGAGATAGCATGGAGGTAAAGCATTTGCCTTGCATGCAGAAGGACGGTGGTTCGAATCCCGGCATCCCATATGGTCTCCCGAGCCTGCCAGGAGTGATTTCTGAGCATAGAGCCAGGAGTAACCCCTGAGCTGCTGGGTGTGACCCAAAAATCAAAATACAATAAAATAAAAAAATGGTGGTTCGAATCCCAGCATCCCATATAGTCCCCTGTGCCTGCCAGGAGCAACTTCTGAGCCAGACCCAGGAATAACCCGAGTGCTGCCAGGTGTGACCTCAAACAAACAAAAACAAAGTCATCTTGGGGCTAAAGAGATAGCATAGATGTAGGGCATTTGCCTTGTATGCAGAAGGACAGTGGTTCGAATCCTGGCATCCCATATGGTTCCTTGAGATGTAGGGCATTTGCCTTGTATGCAGAAGGACAGTGGTTCGAATCCTGGCATCCCATATGGTTCCTTGAGCCTGCCAGGAGCGATTTCTGAGCATAGAGCCAGGAGTAACTCCCTGAGCACTGCCGGGTGTAACCCAAAAACCAAAATAAATAAATAATGTGCTGGAAAATACGGTATATTCCAACATCACCAAATGAATTTCTGAATAAAGCTAGATGTCTTTAGGAGATCCAGACAATCTCGTTTGGCTTTTTGGCTTTTTTGAGTCACACCCGGTGATGCTCAGGAGTTACTCCTGGCTATGTGCTCAGAAATCACTCCTGGCTTGAGGGACCATATGGGACACCGGGGGAATCGAACCGCAGTTTGTTCTAGGCTAGTGTAGGCAAGGCAGATGCCTTATTGCTTGAGCCACTGCTCCGGCCCCAGGCTTTTTGTTTTTGTTTTGGGGCCATAATCAGCAGTGCTGTGAACTTACTCTTGGTAGTTCTTGGGGGACCATATGCATTACCAGGGATCACACCAGGGTCAGATGCATGCAAGACAAGTAAGTGCCTAATACCTCTACTCTCTCTAGATCCCGATTTATATCCAGACACAAATTGTCAGGTGTTCACCAGACACCTAAGTGTACCCACAAAGCTCTGTCCCCAATCTATATTGCAGCACTGGGCTGCCAGATCTTGCCCTTTACCTCTATGGCTAGGCAATTTCAAGGGAAAGGCAGATGTTTTTGCTCCCTTTGAATTCCACCTCGATACCATCTCAAGGGGTCCAATGAAGATGACAGAAGCATGGCCAGAGCAATAGTACAATAGGCAGGGAATTTGCCTTGCACATGGCTGACCCAGGTCCAATCCCTAACATCCCTTATAATCTCACAAGCACTGCCAGGAATAATTCCTAAATTCAGAGGAGGGAGTAATCCATGAGCAATGCCAGGTGTGAGCCTCCCCTCTTAAGATAGCAGAAGCAGGTCCTGAGAGAAATAACACAGAATAAATGTTCACATGCAGGACACCTGGGTTTGATCCCCAGCAAAAGGGCTGCGATGGGAGTGATCCTGAACACTGGCAGACAAAACCTAAAACCAAAATATTAAAAAGAAAAGGTGTGTGACGGGGAGAGACAGAATAAGGTGTTTGCTTTGTACGCAGCCAACCTGAGTTAAATCCCTGATGTCCCATATGGTCCCATGAGCCTGCCACGAGTGATTCCTGAGCACAGAGCCAGAAGTAACCCCTGAGCGCTGCAGGATGTAGTCCAAAAATGAAACAAAACTAAAATGCCCAGAAGCAGGTACTAAAAATATGCTTGTTTGGGCCCGGAGAGATAGCACAGCGGCGTTTGCCTTGCAAGCAGCCGATCCAGGACCAAAGGTGGTTGGTTCCAATCCCGGTGTCCCATATGGTCCCCTGTGCCTGCCAGGAGCTATTTCTGAGCAGACAGCCAGGAGTAACCCCTGAGCACTGCTGGGTGTGGCCCAAAAACCAAAAATAAATAAATAAATAAATTAATTAATTAATTAAAATATGCTTGTTTAAAGGACCATATGTGTGTTTAAAGAGATAAGGGACAGGTAAGGGAGATTATAGAGAGACAAGGGAGATAGGGTTTTGCATGTGACTGACCCCAGTTCAATCCTAAACACTCATACTTTATGGTCCTCTGAGTACCACTGGCAAATCTGCAAGCCCAGAGCTAGCAGTAGTAAATAAATAATGCTAGGTACTTATTGACTACTATCAAAGAAACACTTAAAAAAGACAGGGGTGGGGCCAGAGAGATAGCCTTGCATGCAGAAAGACGGTGGTTCAAATCCCGGCATCCCATATGGTCCCCTTTGAGCCTGCTGGGGGTGATTTTTGAGTGTAGAGCCAAGAGTAACCCCTCAGTGCTGTTGGGTGTGACCCCCCCTCCAAAAAAAAAAAAGGCAGGAGTAGGGGCGAGAAATAGCACAGCTGTAGAGCATTTGAATCCAAGCTGCTGACCCAGGACAGAGCTGGGTTTGATCCCATATGGTTTCCTGAGCCTGCCAGGAAATGCAGAGCCAGGAATAACTCCTGACTGATGACAGGTATGGCCCCAAAACCAAAAAGAAAAGATAGGGGTACAGTAGATAGGGTGTTTGCCTTACATGTGACCGACCCGGATTCAATCTCCGGCATCCCATATGGTTCCCCAAGCCTGCCAGAAGTAATTTCTGAGTGCAGAGCCAGGAGTAACCTGAGTGCTGCTGGGTGTGACACTCCCCAAATTAAAAAAAAAAAATTTAAATAAATTAAATTAATAAGGCAGGGAGGAGATTGGAGAGATGGAATAACAGATAGGGAGGGTATGGGTACTTGCCTTTCTTTTTTTTTTTTTTTTTTTTTGGTTTTTGGGCCACACCCAGCAGTGCTCAGGGGTTACTCCTGGCTGTCTGCTCAGAAATAGCTCCTGGCAAGCACGGGGGACCATATGGGACACCGGGATTCGAACCAACCACCTTTGGTCCTTGGATCGGCTGCTTACAAGGTAAACGCCGCTGTGCTATCTCTCCGGGCCCGGGTACTTGCCTTTCACATGGCCAAGCCAGGAGTGATCTGAGTACACAGTGATCTGGAGAATGTCCCCAAAAAAACAAAACTAAACTAACTAAACAAAAAAAGATCCAGGCAGAGGCCCTAGGTTCTATCCCAGGACAGCAAAATAATGATAAAAGCAAAGCCAAACATGTTCAGAACAATAGGACTATTGCCCTACACTTGAGATGAGGCAGATTCACAGGGACAAAGCTATTTCTGGAGATGAAACCCAGAACACCGCTCCTTTTTCACTCAAACAGGATACTCACATGATTATATTCCTCTATGCGATTCAGCTGATTAGGTGTACACCTCTCCAACACAGGTTCAAGAACAGAATACGGGACTCCGCCTACCTCAAAGATTGCTGCAGGGAACCAAAGGTGAAAGTGTTGAGTAAGCATCCGGGCTCTAGCTCTACAATGTGCTTGAGCATAAGAGAGAATCACGTGACTTACAGTCAATATTGTTTTTAAGTACCCGGATGCACTGCTGGTGCAAGGTCATCATTTTGGGTAGATAGGCACACTTAGAACCAGAATACACCTGCATCTTAGAGTTCATTCTACGCCCAGTAAATCCAGCTTCTTCCTCTTCATGTGGTGAAGAAAGTACTACAGGAAAAGAACAGGAACATATGTTATGGGGCTGGAGAGAGCACAGCGGTAGGGCAAAAAAAAAAAGGAACATACATTACAAAAGGCCAACTGGAAAGAACACTAAAGCTGTCAGTTTCTTGTATACCCTTCCAGTCTTATGAAAAAAAAAAAAATTAAGAAATAGGGTATTTTTGCTTGTTTGGTTTTGGTTCACACCAATGCTCAAGGGGTTACTCAGGAATTACTTGGAAGAATTACTTGGAGGAATTGCTTGGAAGACCACATAGGGTGCCAGGAATCAAACCCATGTTTGCCACATGATAGGCAAGAGCCCTATATGCTGTATTAGCACTTTGGCCCCACAAGTAGGATTTTATTATTTTGGATTGGGGCCATACTGGTGCTGCTCAGGGACTTCTCCTGGTATGTTACTCTGGGATCACTCCAGCTGTGTTCAGAGGACCAGGAAGAGCTGGGTGTCAAATTTAGGCCTCCCCTATGCAAAGCATGTGCTCCTCTGAGCTATCTCTCTAGTCCTCTTTTTTACCAACTAGTAACATAGCATCAGTGTTTTCCTTAGCACAAAAGATTTCCATATACTTAGAGAACTACAAAGATGCCACCATGCAATGAATCAAGTTTCATCTGTTGATATCTTGTTAAGGGGCATTGTTTCTTTTGTGTTTTATATATACATATGATTACATATATGATTGTATATACAAATATATATACATGTATATACAAACATATATATACATTGTATATATCTATATTTGGGGAGAGCGGACACATACCCAGCAATAGTCAGGGTTACTCCTAGCTTTGCACTCAGGGATCACTCCTGACAGCGCAGAGGACCATATGCAGTATCAGGGATTGAGCCTGAATCTGCCACATGCAAACAAACATCTTTTTTTTTTTTTTTTTTTTTTTTTTTTTGGTTTTTGGGCCACACCCGGTAACGCTCAGGGTTACTCCTGGCTATGCGCTCAGAAGTTGCTCCTGGCTTGGGGGACCATATGGGACGCCGGGGGATCGAACCGCGGTCCGACCAAGGCTAGCGCAGGCAAGGCAGGCGCACCTTACCTTTAGCGCCACCGCCCGGCCCCGCAAACAAACATCTTACCAGCTATACTATCTCTCTTGCCCCCAATTATTTTGCTCTTTACTATATTTTTGTTTTGTTTTGTTTGGGGGCCATACCCAGTAATGCTCAGGCTTTTCTCTTGGCTATGCACTCAGAAATCACTTCTGGTAGTGCTCAGTGGACCATATGGGATACTAGAGACCAAACCTGGGTCAAATGCATGCAATTGTTGTCCTATCTCTCTGGCCCCTACACTAGATTTGTTTTTGTCTGATGGCTTGCTCAATAAACTGGAATGCACCCCTGAGCACCAAGTTGGTGCTGACCCTGAGCATAGCTGGATGTGGCTCAAAACAAAACAAAACAGGGGCTGGAGTGATAGGCTAGCAGTAGGGTGTTTGCCTTGCATGCGGATGACTTCGAATGGACTCAGGTTTGATCTCCAGCATCCCATATGACCCCCCCAAGCTGCCAGGATCGACTTCTGAGTGCAGAACCAGGAGTAACACCTGAGCACTGCTAGGTGTGACCCCAGAACAAAATAAAAAGACTTGGAGCTGGTGTGATAGTACAACAGGTAGGGTGTTTGCCATACCTGATGAGAACAGAGTCAGGTGTAAGCCCTAACCACTGCTGGAAGTGGTCCTCCCAAAACACAGAAACAACCAAAAAATAACAAAAAATAAAAGACTCTGGGGCAGAGAGATAGCATGGAGGTAAGGCGTTTGCCTTGCATGCAGAAGGACGGTGGTTCAAATCCCATCATCCCATATGGTCCCCCGAGCCTGCCAGGAGCGAGGAGTAACCCCTGAACGCTGCTGGGTGTGATCCAAAAAAACAAAAACAAAAACAAAACAAAACAAAAAGACTTATGTGGGGTTAGAATAATAGTACAGCAGGTAGGGCATTTGCCTTGAACACAGCTGACCCAAATTTGATCCCTGTCGTCCATATGGTTCCCAAGCTTGCCAGGAGTAATTTCTGAGAGTAGAAGCAGGAGCAACCTCCTAAGCACTTCCAGATGTAATCACAAAACAAAACAAAACCCTCATGTAGAACATAGGGGGAAAAAGGGCTGCTGATTACAGGAGTAGCTAGATTTATTGAATATTCAGCATATAGGAAAAACCAGAGCTAAAAACATTACTAGCATTATTACTTTTGTTTGTTCAACTAAATCCCACACTATTTCTCCTAACGTTCTTGTGTTTTGCTAGGTATTTCACACATATTTTTACTGTTTATTTTAGGAAAATGTATAGTTTGAG
The DNA here is from genome assembly GCF_024139225.1 of Suncus etruscus. NCBI lineage: Eukaryota > Metazoa > Chordata > Mammalia > Eulipotyphla > Soricidae > Suncus > Suncus etruscus. The sequence continues at coordinate 53,384,331 of NC_064853.1, forward strand.
TAGCAAATATTTTCTGATACTCCCCCCCCCATTTTCTGATACTTTTAATTATCATCTTTGTTTTACATTCAGCCACTTTTATTAAGATATAATGACTTGGGGACCTGAGAGATAGCATGGAGGTAAGGCATTTGCCTTTCATGCAGAAGGTCATTGTTTCAAATCCCAGCATCCCATATGGTCCCCTGTGCCTGCCAGGAGCAATTTCTGAGCATGGAGCCAGGAGTAACCCCTGAGCACTGCTAAGTGTGACCCCCAAACCAATATATATATATATATATAATGACTTGGGGCCAGAAAGATAACATAGCGGAAGGGCATTTGCCTTGCAAGCGGCCAACCCAGGACAACGGTGGTACGAATTCCAGCATCCCATATGGTCCCCTGTGCCTGCCAGGACTGATTTCTGAGTAGAGAGCTAGGAGTAACCCCTGAGAGCCACCGGGTATAGGCCACAAACAAAAAAAGAGAGAGAGAGAGAGAGAGAGAGAGAGAGAGAGAGAGAGAGAGAGAGAGAGAGAGAGAATGACTTGTAAGATAATAAACACTATAACTATAAAAATGATCCTCATGGGGGCAGAAAAAATAGCATGGAGGTATGTTTGCCTTGCATGCAGAAGGACAGTGGTTCAAATCCCGGCATCCCAGATGGTCCCCTGAGCATGCCAGGAGCGATTTCTGAGCGTAGAGCCAGGAGTAACCCCTGAGCACTACCAGGTATGACCCAAAAACCAAAAAAAAAAAAAAAAAAAAAAAAAAAAAAAGATCCTACATTCAATATATTTATTACACACATATAAATATGTGTGTGCCTGTATATATGTATGTATATGTGCATATATATATTATTTGGGGCCACAGCCCGTAGTATTCAGTGCTTATTACTGATTCTTTGCTCAGGAATCAATTCTGGCATTGCTCAGGGAGCTATATATGTTCCCAGGGGCCAAACCATGGTGGCCACTTATCAAAAAGATTATCTGGCCCTAACTTTTGTTTGTTTTTGAGCCACACCCAATAGTGGTGCTCAGGGTTTTCTTCTGATGGGGGTAAAGAACTACAAGCAAACACATCCACTCTACTAACTCTTGGGCCCCACAATTATTACTTTTAATTCATTTACTATATCTATTAGGAGCTAGAGAGATAGTACAGGGGTTAAGGTGCTTGCCTTGCATGTAGTCAACCTTGGTTCAATCACTAACACCACATATGATCCCTCAAGCACCACTGAGAGTTATCCCTGAGTACAGACCCAAAAGTAATCTCTGAGCACTGCTAGGAGTACCCATCTCAAAAAAAAAAAAAAAAAAAAAAAGCTGAAGAAAAATAATCTATAAGACAGATGACATTATGTCTCCCATTTACACAGTATAAAAGTGAAGTTAAGGGAATTAATTTATTACCTAAGTTCATATAATTTGTAGACATAAGAGTTTGGATTCAAACCTAAACCATCAAATTCTAGAGTTTGTACTCTGAAAGTATATCAAAATCTGATGAGAAATCATTAATAACTTGGGGGGTAATGTAGGAGGGGATCCTAAGGGAGCCTCTTGTGAATATTCAGGGGGACTGGAACACCCCCAACAATACTTAGTCCCTGAGGCCGGAGAGATAGCATGGAGGTAAGGCATTTGCCTTTCATACAGAGGTTGGTGGTTTGAATCTCAGCATCCCATATGGTCCCCTGAGCCTGCCAAGAGCAATTTCTGAGCATAGAGCCAGTAGTAACCCCTGAGCGCTGCAGGGTGTAACCCAAAAACAAACAAACAAAAAAAAAAAATAAAAATAAAAACAATACTCAAGGGCCGGGCGATGGCGCTAAAGGTAAGGTGCCTGCCTTGCCTGCGCTAGCCTTGGACGGACCTCGGCTCGATCCCCCGGTGTCCCATATGGTCCCCCAAGCCAGGAGCAACTTCTGAGCACATAGCCAGGAGTAACCCCTGAGCGTTACCGGGTGTGGCCCCAAAACCAAAACAAACAAACAAACAAACAAACAAAAAAAAATACTCAGTCCCTGAGTACTGAAATTGAGGTATGAAAGCCTGAATTCAGATTTGTTGCACTAATGCAGAAACGTGGTGCTGCTGAAGCCACTAGAGCCACACAAAATGTTCAGGGGGCAGGGCCCAGAGAGATAGCACAGCAGCGTCAAAGCCAATCCAGGACCAAAGGTGTTTGGTTCAAATCCTGGTGTCCCATATGGTCCCCCGTGCCTGCCAGGAGCTATTTCTGAGCAGACAGCCAGGAGTAACCCCTGAGCACAGCCGGGTGTGGTCCAAAAAAAAAAAAAAAAAAGTTCAGAGGGCCACTGAGCTACAGACAGCAGTACTGGGAAGGGAACATGCAGTGTTGTGGCTCAAACCTGTGACTCCACATTCAAAGCATGTGCTCCAGTCCTTTGAAAGATCTCCATGCTACCATAAACACAATTTTTGGTTTGGGGCCATATCCAGCTATTCTCAGGGCTTACTCCTGGCTCTGCACACAGGGGTCACTTCAGGACAAACTCAAAAGTATATTGATATGTGGTACCACATATCAAACCCAGGTCAGTTGCAAGGCAAGCACCTACTCATAGTACATGTCTCTGGTCCCCATGAGTACATTTTAAAAATTCTTTTCCTGAGTCAGAGCACTAGTTTTTCTTTAACCGCATTAAAAAAAAAAAAAGATGCAGAAAATTACCTTTGCGCTTTGGTTGAAGGGAAGATATCAAATCAAGGGAAGGAAGTGGACGGTAATTGGTTTGTATCACAGGTAATGGGATTTCTGGCAACACTGGCACTACATCGGTGGGGACCTGCAGAGAAGAGACCAGTGACTGAAGAGCCCCTTTCTAGAAGCACTGCTCTTTCTACAGTTGCTCCCAGCAGTGTTGACTAGCAGGTAACTTCATAGGTAGATTCAAACTGGAGGAGGGGCAGAGACCAAATATGACACCACCTAAGTCAGGAGACATATATGATGGGCCCAGCACTACGGAGCAACCCAGAAAAGGGACTGTGGGCACTACCTCCCCTGGCAGCTGGAAAAGCCTAGAAATTACTTCAAACTGGAATTCAACAGACCAGTCAAAACAAGGCAATCAAAATGTCAACAGGGTGGGTCCTGGAGCTGTGTAAAGGCCAGACACTCAGAGCAGGAGGCAACAAGGGACTGAAGGGGTTACCTTTTTCAGTTTGGCTGAATTGCCTACAGCTGGCTGAAGCTTCTCAGACTTGTTTTCATTCACCTTAAGTAATTTCTGAACGGAGTCCAAGTTTTTACTAGTGCTTTTTGCATCATTTTTTTTTAGTCCCCTTTCTCCAACAGCTGAGGCCGAAGCTTTTGCAATCTTTTTCTTTTTCTTACGGGGCTGGTCATAGCTGAGGTATGACTCAAAAGACATTGTGGGCTGCTCAAATTCATCATCCATATCTGTATCCTCGACTTTAGGGAAGGAGCCCCCGGATTTTGCTTTTACTTTCCGTTCTTGAGTCTTTAGGTTGTTAGAAACCTTTTCTTTGACCTTAGGCAATGGGTTTCTAGCCCCCTTCCCCACTTCTGAGCTGTCGAGACTTTGCTTGTTTTTGTCTGATTTGGCTTTCTCTGAGTCCTTGTGCTTTGGCTTTTTAATGTGGTTGTCTGGAGTGACCTCCAAAGGGGGTAAAAGCTTCTTGGTGCCGCCCTCTTTGTCCTTCTCCTTTTTAACACCACTAGAGGGTGGTTTCTCCTTGGTGCTTTCTTCGGAGAGCAATCTCCGGTGTTCCTCTTTGGAGGCCTTTAGTGACTTCTCTCTGCTCGAAGATGACTTTTCATTTCCCTTGGCATCTATCAGCCGTTTGTCCTTATGGGAAGCTTTGTGCTCCTTGTTCTGACTCAGGGTCCCTTTTCCCTGGGGCTCTGCCAGGTGTCGATCCTGACTGACTCCCAGCCTATCCTGGAAGGCATTACTGTGGCCTTTTCCAGTCTTCTGGTGTGGAATAAAGGGCTCAGAGTCCTGCTCTGGGGATCTGTAATGATCCACAGACATCTGCTGAGGGCTGCCAGATGATGGAGGGGACTGAACATGGCCATAATCAGAAGATTCGTGATCAGAAGAGTAAACTGGCGAAGCTCTGTGAATCCTCTTTCTCTCATCTCTCTTTTCATGACTGTGAGACACCTTGGGAGTTTGCTCATGCTCTAAGAGTTTTCGATGTTTTTTCTGTCTGTGATCAGGACTATATGACCGGCTGCCAGAGGGTTTCCAATTTTCTGGGTAGTCCCTCTCTATCTCTTCATCCTCTTTCTGGAGAGCATCTCTGGGGCGCTTTCGGGAATTGCTTTTCTCAAAGTCCTCCTCAGGTTCAGGGTTTCTGAAATCAAAGGTTGATATAAGTCTCAGTGTGATCTTTGTGTAGAGGAGAAAGCTACAAAACCTGTACTTACAGAGTGACATTTAGGTAAAAATGAGTGGAAATGACAGGCTGAAGCAATAGGACAGCAGCAGGTCTGGTGCTTATCATGAATGCAGCTGATGTGTGAGTTCAATCCTCAACATCCCATATGGACCTCTGAGCATTGCAGGAGTGAGCACTAATTAGAACTAGAAGTAACTCCTGAGTATTACCAGGTGTGGCCCCAAAACCAAAATATATATAAAAAAAAAAGAATGGAAATGAGATAAAGACAATGCAAAGGTACGTTCTTGAAAGAGTTACTTTCTACAACTTAAAAATAAGGTAAATGAGTTCTGCTAAAAAAAATAATTAAATTTTAAAAATTGGGGGCCCGGAGAGATAGCACAGCGGCGTTTGCCTTGCAAGCAGCCAATCCAAGACCAAAGGTGGTTGGTTCAAATCCCGGTGTCCCATATGGTCCCCCGTGCCTGCCAGGAGCTATTTCTGAGCAGACAGCCAGGAGTAACCCCTGAGCACTGCCAGGTGTGGCCCAAAAACCAAAAAAAAAAAAAAATTTTTTAAATTGGGAAAACTTGGAGCCAGAATATAGCATAGTGATATGACTTTGCCTTGCACGTGGCCAACCCATGTTGGTAGTGGGTTGTTCGATTCCTAGGATCCCAGATGGTCCCCTGAACCTGTCAGGATCAATTTCTAAGCACAGAGCCAGGAGTAACCCCTGAATGCTGCCAGGTGTAACCCAAAAGCCAACAACAACAACAAAAAAAACAAAAACAAAAAAAATTGGAAAGACTCATTTAAAGGAAAATTATGTGTTTACAACTGTATAGGATTCAGAAAAGATAAATGACTTTGTCGATATGAAATGCTTAAAAAAATTTAAATGAAGTGCTCGCTTTGGCAGCACATATACTAAAATTGAAACAATACAGAGAAGATTTTATCATGGCCCCTGCACAAGGATGACATGCAAATTCATGTAGCATTCCATACATTTAAAAAAAAAATTTAAATGAAGATATTCAATTTGTCATATAAAAAGGGAACCACGAGGCCCGTGAAGTGGCGCTAGAGGTAAGGTGTCTGCCTTGCAAGCGCTAGCCAAGGAAGGACCGAGGTTTGATCCCCCGGCGTCCCATACGGTCCCCCACAAGCCAGGGGCAATTTCTGAGTGCTTGGCCAGGAGTAACCCGAGCATCAAACGGGTGCGGCCAAAGAAACCAAAAAAAAATAATAATAAATAAATAAATTAGGGAAACCTTTTTCAATATAAAATAATTTTATGCCTACTAAGAGGGGCAGCTGGTGAGATGGACAGACTAGTAGGGACAACAGTGGATGAATGGTCATACTTGTAGTAGGATTGGTGTGAGAACTCTGTCCAAAACAACCATACTAACAATAACTTTGTAAACCACAGTCTTTAAAGAAAGTTGGAGAAAATAAGAGGAATCTTTCTGGGAGGGAGATAAAAGATTGAAGTAAACGACTTGAATAAGGAGCCTCAGCTTCAATCTTCAGCACCATCCTTATAATTCTAAAGCCCTACAAAAAATTTAACTCCCTCCAAAACAGGAGACTAATAATTAATTCATAACCATATACAAGTGTGTTTCTGGTAAAGAGTACAAAATACCATTATGCTCATCTATGGATAGTAAACTAAAAAATTATTTTGAACTATTTTTAGATCATTGGATATGTTTATAAACAAAGCAAAATAAATAAGTGAAAAAAATGAATCCTCACAAATGGCAGAGAATTAAAAAAAAACTTTCGCATGCAGACATGGGAGAACCATGATGCAGAATAAATCTATAAACTTAGTCCTCACCGTTCCATGGGAACCAACTTCTTCCACTGGGCCACCAGGTCTCTGGCAAAGCTTCCACATGCTCATTTTTTCTCAAGCTATTAACTGTTTTCCCAACCCCTGTCTCCTACAAATTTAATAAAGAAATTGTTAGAAGGTTGTGGCATCTGGCTCAGTTTTCTAAAGAAGTAAGGCTGGGGCTGGAGTAATAGTAGAGAATACGGTGCTTGCCTTGCATGTGATTGACTGGATCCCTGGCACCCCATGTGATCTCCCAAGCCCATCATGAGTGATCTCTGAGAGCACAGCTAGAAATAAGCTGTAAGCATCACCAGGTGAATCCCCAAAACAAAAACAAACAAAACATACAAAAAAGAAAAAAGGCCTCTTACTCCCAACACCACAAGATAGGATTCTGGAGGGGCCCCAGTACCTCTGGGCCAGAATACCCAGGTCTAAGCAAGGAATCATCTGGCCCAGTATGACTCTAGTGGTCCCAGGTCCCCTGAACACTCTTTGGGAGGGACTCAGGAAGAAAGGAAGCCAGGCCAAGAGTTTCCCTTTGAGACCCTCAAACAAAAAGTTCTTTAATGAAACAAATATGCCTTGCAAGTTTCAATACAAAATTATTTTGTTTCTATGGCAAAACCTCTAATGACACATAGTAGCATCCCAGATTTAGAAAAGAAAATAAATTAAAACACATCTAGAACTTTAATAACAAGAATGATTCTCTGGCCAGAGAGATAGCACAGCAGTAAGGCGTTTGCCTTAGGTGCAGAAGGACTGCAGTTCAAATCCCGGCATCCCATATGGTCCCCTGAGCCTGCCAGAAGCAATTTCTGAGCATAAAGCCAGAAAGCATCTGAGCGCTGCTGGGTGTGACCCCAAAAACCAAAAAAAAGGGGCCGGAGAGATAGCATGGAGGTAAGGCGTTTGCCTTTCATGCAGGAGGTCATTGGTTCGAATCCCGGCACCCCATATGGTCCCCCGTGCCTGCCAGGAGCAATTTCTGAGCCTGGAGCCAGGAATGGCCCCTGAGCACTGCCGGGTGTGACCCAAAAACCAAAAAAAAAAAAAAAAAAAAAACCAAAAAAAAAAAAAAAAAAAAAAAAAAGGCTAAGAACATGCTTTACACGAAAAGGTCCAGGTTTGGGCCAGAAAAATAACACAGCAGGTAGGGATGTTTGCCTTGTATATAGCTAAACCAGTTCCAATCCCCAGCATCCCATATGGTCCTGAGTCTACTGGGAGTAGACTTGTGCTTTTGTTTTGTTTTGATCAGGTGTGGCCCCAAAACAGAACAAAACAAAAGCCCATGTTTAATCCTGGCACATGATCCCTCAGAACTGCCAAGAGTGACTTCTAAGAAACTCACTGAAAAAAAAATCTTTAAGCATCACTGATGTGGTCCCCAAAACATAAACAAAAGTGGGTTTAGTTAGTAGTTTCCAGAACATTCAAAACATCATCATCATCTAAGTCTAGAAGATTTCTATATCCTACTAAAAAATGAAACCCTGTACTCCCCAGTTCACCTGTTCTAGGGATCCAATAGCCTACATTTATTTAGTTTATAATTGTATCTATTCTATATGTCTTATGATCAGAAGCTTAGAATCAATATGTGGCCTTGTGCCTGGTTTCTTTCACTTTCAAAGACTATGCTTCTAATATTATTCTACAATCTCTCCCAGTGGGAAGAAGGTGGGATATAGTTCTAACTTAGATCTAAGTTTACACAGCTCTTACCGCAAGAATGTCAACTGTAATAGGCAAGGCAGATAGTTTCTTCAAATATTTCAATAGCTGCAGAGAGAATAAAATAAATATTAATTTCTATAAAATAATCACTTGCTGGAACAAGTATGAATATCTCAAAGTACTTACTCAGATGCTAGGTATTATATAGTAAGAAGTATGATTATCGTCGCTATTTTTACAAATAGAAAAAAGGGCTCCGAAACTTTAAGTTACTCACCCTGAGATGGAGTTATGGCAGGATTTGCTAAGATCTATGGCTTTAGAATTTCTTTTCTTGTAATATTTTTGGTTTTTTGAGTTATACCCAGCAACGCTCAGGGAATTCAAACCACCTTCCTTCTGCATGCAAGCAATCTCCTACTTCATGCTATCTCTCCGGCCCTAGAATTTCTTTTTAACCACTATGCTACACGGAGGGGGTAGTAAGACTGAGGGGTGGCAAAGCTACCAGCTGCATCATTTTGTCTGTTTTGCAACACAATTTTTTTTTTGGGGGGGGGGGGGTTTGGGTCATCACTGGGTGCTCAGGGGCTACTCTGGCTCTCTGCTCAGAAATTGTCGCTGGCGGGCCAGAGACAGCATGGAGGGTAGCATTTGCCTTGCATGCAGGAGGATAGTGGTTGAAATCCTGCATCCCATATGGTCCCCCCCAAGCCTGTCAGGAGCGATTTTGAGCTTAGAGCCAGGAGTAACCCCTGAGCGCTGCCGGAGTGGACCCAAAAAATCCCAAAGAAATCGCTCCTAGCAGGCTCGGGGGACCATGGGGATGCCAGCAATTGAACCACCATCCATCTTGGGTTGGCCACATGTAAGGAAAAAGCCTATCGCTGTGCTATCTCTCCGGCCCTGTGCAACTTAATATTTGTTTGACTTTATTTACTTACCCTCTCTGGGCTCTAGTTTCAATATCTGGAAATGAGGAGAATAAGGTCCATTTTATAGTGTTGATTAATGAAGATGAAATAGGCAATATACTTTAGTGGTGCTCAGGACTTATTCCTAGCTGTACTCAGGATCACTCCTGGTAGGGCTTGTGGGAGCCTAGAGGTACAGGAAATTGAACCCTGGGTTGGTGACATTCAATACAAGGACCCTAACTGTTCCAGCCTCTGGCAACAGAATTCCTAAGGAAGGTACCAATTTCATGAAAATTTCCCATGAGCTCAACAAAGAGGAAAGCAAAAAGATGTGTCCTATAGAAAAATTACGTCATGGGGCTGTGAGATAGTACTGCAGGTTAGACTGCTTGCCTTCCATGCAGCTAACTGCATTCTATCTCCCTGCATCCCATATGGTCCCCTAGTACTGCCAGGAGAATTCCTGAGTGCTGGGCCAGGAGTGACACCTGAGGATTGCTGTGTGTGGCCCAAACAAACAAACAAAAAATCATATGTTCCCAGGCAGTCACATTGTTTAACAGAACAGAATATTTTATGAGGGCAACAGCAATAGTACAATGGGTAGGGTTTTTGCCTTGCATGATGGCTGACAGCACCAATATATAGTCCCAAGCCCAACAGGAGTGATCCTGAGCACCAGAACTAAGAGTAATTCCTGAGCACTGCCAGTTGTAACTCCCGAAACAAAAAAGAGTACATACTTTTTTATACAAGTGAAAATACAAGACCAATTTTAAGTTTCCAGAATCCAGAATGTTGCTGTTAATGAATAATACAGAATGTCTGGGTAGATTAAAAATGTGGTTTGGCCACATTTCCTTTCTGTAGATCCTAAAACTAGATCAAAACTGGGATAAACAGAGCTTAAAGCTTGAGTTCTGGGATTGAGAAACAGCTTTAATCAGTTTGGCTCTGTCACTGTTTGCTAGGAGTACACACTAGAAACCTCTGGGGAACTTTAAATATTTCATTTGGAAACTAAGAACTAGTTAGTTACGGGCTGGAGCGGTGGCACAAGCGGTAAGGCATCTGCCTTGCCTGCAATAGCCTAGGATGGGACCGAAGTTTGATTCCCGGCATCCCATCCCATGGTCCCCCAAGCCAGGAGCGATTTCTGAGCACATAGCCAGGACGTGACCCCTGAGTGTTCACTGGGTGTGGCCCCAAAACAAAAACAAAAATAAATAGTTTGGGTCTGGAGAGATAACATAGAGATAGGCGTTTGCTATGCATGCAGAAGGACGGTGGTTTGAATCCTGGCATCCCTAATGGTCTCCCGAGCCTTCCAGGAGTAACTCTCTGAGTGTAGAGCCAAAAGTAACCCCCGAGTGCTGCTGGATGTGACCCAAAACCAAAAAAAAAGAAAAGAGAAAAAAAGAACTGGTTAGTTTTCTGTCTCTACTGTACAAGCAGAATTCAGAGTCAAGTCATGTGTAGTGCCCAGAGTGCCTAAAAAGTTATATAAGCAATTGTCATTTTATTCATAACTGGCAGATCTTTATTTTTTCTTTTGAAAGAGAAGGAAGGGAGAGGGAGAAGAAAGGAGAAAAGGAGAAAAGGGGAGAGGGGGAGAGAGGGAGAGAGAAAGGAGTAAGAGGGAGAGGGAGAGAGAGGGAAAGAGAAAGGAAAAAGGGAGAGAGGGAGAGAAAGAAGGAAGAGAGGAAGACGGAGGGAGAGAGGGGGAAAGAAAGAAGTGAGAGGGAGGACCCGGAGAGATAGCACAGCGGCGTTTGCTTGCAAGCAGCCAATCCAGGACCAAAGGTGTTGGTTCGAATCCCGGTGTCCCATATGGTCCCCCGTGCGTGCCAGGAGCTATTTCTGAGCAAACAAGCAGGAGTAACCCTGAGCACCGCCGGGTGTGACCCAAAAAAAAAAGAAAAAAAAAGTGAGAGTGGAGGGGAAAGAGAGGGAGAAGAGAGGGAAAGGGCAGATCTTTATTTTTTGGTTTTTGGGTCACACTGGCGGTGCTCATGGGTTACTCTTGGCTCTGCGTTCAGAAATCACTCCTGGCAGGCTCAGGGTACCATATGAGATGCAGGAATTAACTGGGGTCAGTCCAGTGTTTGAAGTGTGCAAGGCAGACGCCCTACTGCTGTGCTATTGCTCCGGCCCACTGCAGTTGTTTAAATGTTGTTCCTTGATCCTCAACCTGATAAGCCTCCAGCCAATTCCTACCTGCTGTATTTGTACCAAAAGTCATGATTGGGGAGCTGGAGTGATAGCACAGTGATAGGGTGTTTGCCTTGCACACTACTGACCTGGGATGGACTCTGGTTCAATCCCCAGCATCCCATACGGTCCCCAGAGCCTGTCAGGAGCGATTTCTAAGCGCAGAGCCACAGGAGTAACCTCTGAGCAGCACTGGGTGTGGGCACCCCCTAAAAAAAGTCATGATTGGCTATGTCTTTCTCTAGGAAAGTCTTGTGTGTATAGACACTTGCTAAGAGGAGGGCTACAAAGTACAAGTAGTTCAAAATAGATAAATGTAATTACCTTTCCATTTAAATATCAGATAATAAGACCTGTTCCTTTTCCTGTGTCGCCCAGGCTTTACAATGTCATTACTGCTATCAGGTGGAGTAGCAATAACACTATTCTGGTCATTATACCTCAACAATAACTGAACATGGTCAGTAAGCAAAGCACTAGAGCAGTGTTCATCCTGTTTGGCAGGAAACAAATGAGAATTGATATAAAGTTTCATCTTTGCAGTTAAGTGAGAATTATCCTCCACTTTAAAACTGATAACCATCATCTAACTCAGGAGAGACTTTTTGGATAATTTTTGTCACTCAAACAATGGATGCAAAGGATGATGACAACTTTTTAGGGGGAGAGGCCACATCAGGGTTTACCCTTGGTTCTACACTAAGGAATCACACCTGGCAAAGCTTGGGAGGCTATATACAGAGCTGGTGATCAAACCTGTGTCAAGTACATGCTGTTCTATCTTATAATTCTTTTCTTCCTTTTTTGGTTTGTTTCTGGGCCCACACCAGCAGTGCTCAGGGCTTACTCCTGGCTCTGAGCTCAGAGATCACTCTTGGTATGTTCAGGGGACCCTATGGAGGTATCAGGGATCAAATCCGGATTTTCTACATGCAGGGCAAAATGCCCTATCTGTGTGTACTATCACTCCAGCTCCTGACACTTCCTTTTCTTAAAATAAACAAAAAAAAAAAGTTTCAGAATGATTTAACAGGTATTTCCTAATGGCAAGTCCCTAGAATAGATATGCCATCTATTGTGTATGGTTACTATGCTAAAGTCTTATATGTTACCTCATTTCATTTTCATCAATCAACTCCATAAAGTGGGTCTTATTCTCCTCATTCTCCAGATATTAAAATTGAGCCAGTGAGGATAAGTAAATTCCTATACAAGCTAGTACATCAATTGTTTTCTATCACCATACATAACAATATAAAGCCAGGGGAAACATCCAACTCTATAACCATGTCCTTAGAAATAGGAAAAGAACATACAGAAGCAGTTCTACTGTCTCTTTGCACATAGAAATGAAGTAATACACTGCTAGACAGTTTATAGTTCAGAGGATAGAAGTTACCAAAAAGGGACTGGAGCTCTTCCCCGCCCCCAAGTGGGGTGTCCTAACCTTGCACTGTGGCCCTACTAGGAGGGACCCAAGTTTGATTCCCTGCATCCCATATGGTCCAAGAGCCTGCCAGGAGCAACTTCTGAGCACAGAGCCCAGGAGTAATCCCTGAGCGCCACCAGGTGTGCCCCCACCACGTCACCAAAGGGATGCTATCTACAAAGTCAATATGTAAGGATGTGCTATAACTCACCAAGGGTATGTTCACTGCAAGGCCTCTAGTACTGATAGAGGACTAAAGGTTACCTTTCTACTTTCTCTGGGTTAGTAGTGATCTGTTAAAAAGCAGGACAAAACTGAAACTCTACAGTGATCCTCAAACTTTGCCCGAGGGCCACATACTGTATTTGTATCTGTTTTGTTTCTTCATTGCAAAATAAGATATATGCAGTGTGCATAAAAATTCGTTCATAAGTTTTGTTTTTACTATAGTCAGACCCTCCAATGGTCTAAGGGACAGTGAACTGGCCCCCTGTTTAAAAAGTTTGAGGACCCCTGCTCTAGACCTTCAAATAGATTCAACTGGACATGAAATAAAATGGGCTTAATAGACTTCCTAATATCAAGGAGCAAGAACAAAGGATTCTGACATCCTTAGGTAGGTGGAAACTTGCTGCTTATCAAGGTAAGCTGTAGAGTTTGCAGGAAATGCTAACAGGTCATTGAAGAAATGTCAACATTTGCACAGTAAGCATAAGCTTAGGACTCTCCTATTCTTTGCACACTTAACCCAAAGAGCAAAAGATGTTGGCAACGGTAACTCCCTCCCCCTCAATGACAATTCTCTGTATTCTTGGTTGTTTTTGTAATTCAAAATGTAAAATGGGCTGGAAAGACAATACAGGAGCTTAAATACATTGCTTTGCATCCTGCCACATAGGGTCATTTCTAAGCACAGAGCCACCAACAGCCCCTAAACACCTGGGGATGTAGCCCAAAACCAAACCAAGCCAAACCAAAAATAAAATGTAACTCAAGCTGATACTTTTGCAAAAATTGAAAACTTTCCAATTAAAACAGCAGAAACAGGAAATCAAGTAACCCTGGTTTACCTGATACCTAATCACAGATGGACTTAATCAGATTTAAGTACTAGTATTTAAGACACACAGACACTCAAAATACATGAATATAGGTGTGGAACCAATCCTTTGGCTAATAATGGTTTGAAATCAAGATCTAGTTGTAAGTTCAATACTGTCATATATAATCATCTTGCAATTTCAAGAGCAACCTGTGGGAGCTTGTTGAGTTAGCAGGTTGAGAAGGCAAATGTGCAAGCTTGCAGTTTTTCTTCTAAATACCAACTATTGAGCCCATTACAAAAATGACTTTCCAGCTTTTTTATTCTCGTTATAAATGCTCACTTTATTATGCAAATCCAGAAAGTTGAGTGATTTTCTATTTAGGAAAAAGAAAGCTTAAATGCTTATATAGTAATCACTAATAGTTCAAGGAGGAGAAACCAAACAGTCCTTTACTTAATGGGGTGTTTCATGCAAGCAACTAGTAGAAATGCTACTTCAAAACTGAAGTTCTAGTGGGAAATTTACTACAGATATCATACCGTGCATTAAATACGAAAACTTGATGGAACTATTGCTTTAAGGTTTTAAAAATCACTCACAAACCTATAGTGTTTAGGAAAACAAACTAATGCTCAGAAATAATGACCATTCATTAGTTATCCACAAAGGATTACTGTAAAAAGAAACTTGTAAATATGCCTGACCACTAGGTACTTAAGATAAACAGAAAACATAAGCCATAACAATTGAAAGTATTATCGTCGATTTATTTTATTTTGTTTGGATATCACACCCGGCAGGGCTTAGGGATTACTCCTGGCAGGCTTGGGTGGGAAGGGGACCATTGGGATCCTAAGGCTATAACCCAGGCCGACTGTGTGTTTTAGTCAAACACCCTATCCACTGTACTAAGCTTGGGCACCAACAGTTATCACACATTTTAAACTAAAATGGCTTCCCTTGGCGAAGAAGTGCCTCTTTGGGCAAGACAGCGCGCTGAAAAGTAGCCTTGATGGTGAGATGATGGGTGCAAACAGCCAGAAGAGGAGGAGGAACCTCAGACCTCCATCAGGCTGCGAACTAGTTAGTGGAAGAGAAAAGCTCTGCAGCGTCGGAGAGCACTCTAAAGCGAGTCAACACTCCTAGGAGCAGCTCCTCCGGCCTGGCGCTCGACTCAGAGCCTTCCACGACAGTCTGAGGAGCAGGTGAGGGCACAGGTTCAAGTCGAGGAGCCAGCCACTCGCACGCCCGGGGTGCGGGGCTGGGGGTGGCTGGGAACCCGACCGGCCGCACCGCCTGCCCGGGTCACTTTCTCTTGCGACAGCACTTTAGGAACCGTTCGGGGGAACCCGACGGGCGGACGCCGAGCCGCGCACCTTCCCGAGCCACGGGGCATCCCGGGGACCCGGGGCGAGGAGGGAGACGGCAGGTGAAGCTCCGGCTGGAAAGCAACGCGAGCGGCCGAGGGAAGCAGAGCGCGGCCGCGGGCGTTTGCAGCAGCGAGGCACGGACGGGAACGTGGCACCTGGCCGCCGGGGCGAGAGGGAAGGAGCGAGAGAGAGAGACGCCGAGGGGCAGCTCTCAACGTTCCTAGCCGTGACCCGCTCGTCCCTTCCCCATCCCGCCGGACGACTCAAGTTTGCGGCTCGGCGGCCGGGAGGGCGATCCCGGGGGCGACACCCGCGGCTCCCGGGGACGCAGCAGCACCCGGTGTCGGTCCCGGGGCGCCCCGGCCGCGCCAGGCACGCGGAGGCGGGGGCGCGGGGTCCCCGCGGCCGTCAAGCTCCGGGGCCAGCCCCGGCAGCACGCGGAGCGCTCGCCCCGGCTCAACGGGCCCCGGCCCCGGAGGAGGATAGCACGGGGGACCCCACGGCCCCTCCGAGGATCCCCGGGCTCGGGGAGACGAGTTCGGCTCCGGGTCCGAGGCCCCCCCCCCGCCCCGCCGCGACCGTTACGGGGTCGCGCCCGGCCCAACGCCCGCCCCGGCCGCGCGGCCGCCCGCTCACCTTCTTGGGGTCGGGGTTGGCGGCCAGGCGCGCCTGCAGCTTCTCCACGGCCGGGAGCGCCGACTCCGCCGCCATCGCTGTCACTGGCGCGGCCTCCTCGCCGGAACTGGGCTGGCGTCGCGTCCTCGGGCCGCGGCTCCGCCCTCCGTGCGGCCCCGGCGGAGACGGAAGCGCGGCTGGCCCCTTCCGGGCCTCGGCGGGTGCGGGAGGCGCGGCAGGCACGCGGGCCCCGCGGGGGGCAGGCCCCGCCCCCGGGCCGGGCTGGCTCCCTCGGGGACCCCCGCGACCGCGACCGCGCGCGCTTTGGGCCCGCTGGCAGGCAGGCAGGCCGGCCTGGGCTTCTTTCTTCCTTCCCGGGAGCAGTTCCCGACACTAGGACCGACAGTGCCGGACCCAACTGGATCAGCCGCCTGCCCTGCCCGGCCCCTCTGCTGCCCGTGGCTCCCTGGCTGCTCCAGGGTCTCAGAAGCAGTTGGAGGGATTCACACGAGCGACCTCTCTCGTGGCAGCGCTCGGGGAAACCCACTGAACTTTGCGTGCAGGAGCTGGACTCTGTTAGAGGTCCGTTGCGAGCTGCCAGGTCGAGACGTTGCTAAAAGTCAGCTCACGTGTGTCAAACTTCTTTGCCTACTGCGCCAACATACCGACGAAATGCGTCTAAGTGAATGGAGGGAGAAGAGGGCTGGAGAGGATGACGGGTGAAGCACGCTTGCCTGGCCACCCACCTCGGTTCAGTCCCAAGCGCTTCATTTGGTCTCCGATCACTGCTACGCATGATCCCTGCCTGAGCTCAGAGACAGGTGCAACCCTTGGGCAGCCCCAGGTGGGACCCAAAGGCAAACCAAAAAAAAAAAAAAGAATATTTCCTCTGAAAAAGGCTCTGAGTCAGACTGGACCAAGTAACCAGTCTGGGGGATTTTGCAGCACCCTAGAAACTCCGATCTTACCATCAGTGGTTAGTACTAAAAAAAACAAACAAACAAAAAAAAAAAACACACAACAGCTAGGGGTCAGAGAGATAGCATGGAGGTAGGGTGTTTGCTTTGCATGCAGAAGGACGGTGGTTCGAATCCCGGCATCCCATATGGTCCTCAGAGCCTGCCTGGAGCGATTTCTGAACATAGAGCCAGGAGTAACTCCTGAGTGCTGCTAGGTATGGCCCAAAAACCAAAAAAATAAAAAGAAGAAGAACAACAACAGCTGGGGACCCAGGAAATGACTCAAATGCTGGAGCACATGCTTGGCAAACAGAAGCCTTGTGCTCCATCCCCTGGCATCACAGGATCCCCTCAAGTACTCAGCGTGTGATCCCCCCCCCCAAAAAAAAAATCAACAGAGACAGTTAACAACTAATTAATGGACTAATCTCCTTTGATTAGATCAGATTAAATCTAGATCAGATATCCAAAAGCAACCTCCCAGTGTATCTAACCTGACACTTCACTTAAGTGGGAAAACCTGAGGACTCTTCCAGGGCTCAATTCTTCTATGTGAAGCCCTTGGTGCCCTGCTCTGACACCAGATAGTCCCTAACACTAAGTTGAGAGAAGAAATAAAGACAAAAGGGGGAGGGCGGTCAGAGAGATAGCACATGCACATAGATGACCCAGGTTTGAACATGGCATCCCAAATGGTCCCCCAAGCCTGTCAGGAGCTATTTCTGAGCTCAGAGCCAGGAGTAACCCCTGAGCAACTCTGTATGCAAAAAAAAAAAAAAAAAAAAAAAAAAAAGACTAAAGGGAGAGAAAGACCCCAATTCAATCCCTGTCATCAAATATCAAATATGCTTCCCTGAGCGACTCCAGGAATCATTATGAGCATAGAACAAGGAATAATTCCTGAGTGTAGCTCAACTGGCCCCCTGGACAGAGCAATAGAACAGCAGGTGCCAGGTGGCCCACCAACACACACACACACACACACACACACACACACACACACACACACACACACAGAGAGAGAGAGAGAGAGAGAGAGAGAGAGAGAGAGAGAGAGAGAGAGAGAGAGAGAGAGAGAGAGAGAGAGAAGAGAGAAAAGGAAACAGGACGGAGCAATAACTCAGCAGTAGGGAGATTGCCTTGCACGCAGCCGACCCCTGGCATCCTATATTGTCCTGTGATCCCACCAGGAGCAATTTCTTTTCTTTTTGGCTTTTTTTGTTTGTTTGTTTGTTTTGTTTTTGGGCCACACCGGCGGTGCTCAGGGGTTTACTCCTGGCTGTCTGCTCAGAAATAGCTCCTGGCAGGCACGGGGGACCATATGGGACACCGGGATTCGAACCAACCACCTTTGGTCCTGGATTGGCTGCTTGCAAGGCAAACGCCGCTGTGCTATCTCTCCAGGCCCTTGGCTTTTTTTGTCTTTTGAGTCACACCTGGTAGTGCTCAGGAGTTATTCCTGGCTCTATGCTAAGAAATCGCTCCTGGCAGGCTTGGGGGACCATATGGGATGCCAGGATTCAAACCACCATCCTTCTGCATGCAAACGCCCTACCTCCATGCTATCTCTCCAGCCCCCAGGAGTGATTTTTTTTTTTTTTTTTTTTTTTGGTTTTTGAGTCACACCCTGCAGCACTCAGGGGTTACTCCTGGCTCTATGCTCAGAAATCGCTCCTGGCAGGCTTGGGGGACCATATGGGATGCCGGGATTAAACTGTCCTTCTGCATGTAAGGCAAATGCCGTACTTTCCCCAGGAGTGATTTCTTTTTTTTTTTTTTTCTTTTTCTGGTATTTTGGGGCCACACCCGGCGGCGCTCAGGGCTTACTCCTGGCTATCTGCTCAGAAATAGCTCCTGGCAGGCACGGGGGACCATATGGGACACCAGGATTCGAACCAACCACCTTAGGTCCTGGATCGGCTGCTTGCAAGGCAAACACCACTGTGCTATCTCTCCGGGCCCCCAGGAGTGATTTCTGAGTGCAGAGCCAGAAGTATCCCCTGAACACTGCTGGGTGTGGCCCCAAAATACCAGAAAAAGAAAATAAAAAGAAAACAGTAACATCAATCATCTTGTCCTTTTTTGTTTGTTTGTTTTGTTCTTCATGGAATGGTCAAACAAGATTCAAAATTCTGCAGGCTGGTATTGAGTAATACCAATGGATAAAGGGTTTCCCTTAGGATGTCTCCTGTCAGGTTTTTTATTATTTTCTATTCATTTGGTTTGGTCTGGGATCATACCCAGAGGTGGTCAGGACTTATTCTAAGCTCTGTGCTCAGGGATCATTCTTGACTGAGGTTAGTCATAGGCAGAGAAAGAGCCCTACTCACTGTACTATTGCTCCAAGCCTCTTTATTTTTGTTGTTTATTTTGGGAGGGCCATATCCAGAAGTGGCACTCAAGGGTTACTCATGGCTCTGCACTCAGAAATCACACCTAGCCAACTCGGGGGGCTATATGGGATGCCGGGAATCAAACCCGGTCCGTCCAGAATCGGCCACGTGCAAGACAAATGCCCTACTGCTATGCTATCACTCCAGCCCCCTCCACTTTAAATTAAAGACTTAGAAGTCTTCAGAAGGGCTGAAGCAGTAAGTAGGGCACCTGCCTTGTCTTGTATACAGCCAGTAGGTGAAACCTCTGAGACCCTTTAAGAGTCTCTAAGAAGGTGGAGCACTGCTTTCAATAATGCTCCAGGAAAGCTTTTTTTTTTTTTTTGGGGGGGGGGCCACACCCAGCGATGCTCAGGGGTTACTCCTGGCTGTCTGCTCAGAAATAGCTCCTGTCAGGCACGGGGGACCATATGGGACACCGGGATTTGAACCAACCACCTTTGGTCCTGGATCGGCTGCTTGCAAGACAAATGCCGCTGTGCTCTCTCTCCGGCCCCCCCAGGAAAGCTTTGAGTCGAGGGAAACAAAGTTACTACAAAATTACAAGCATGTAACCAAAGTAACAAGTAACAAGGATAATTTTGTTACTCATGGCTGGGCTCAGGAATTACTCTGGGCAGGCTCAGGGGACCATATGGGATGCCTGGGGTAGAACCCAGGTTGGGCTTGTGCATGACAAACACCCTACCCGCTGTGCTATAGCTTTGGCCCCTGTATCCTTAGTTTTTATCGATTTGATTTTTGTTCTGTTTTGTTCTGGCAGAGTCTGGAACCCAGAGCTTTATACTTTGATATCCACATGTTCTACCCTAAAACCCTCTTCCTAGCCCATCTTTGATTTCTTTACTTCTATTTATTTGGTTTGGGGCCACATTCAGCAAAGCTCAGGGCTTACTCCTGACTCTACCTACATAGGTACCATACCAGGCAGTACTGGGGGATCATATGCAGTGTTGGGTGATAGAACTCGGGCCTGTCGTATGCAAATTAAGTGCCTTAACCCTTGTACTGTCATTCCAGTCCTTACTTCATTTTCATATCTGATTTTCATTATTTAACATTTAACACAATTTTAATTACTTAGCAGTTAGTGTTTTTTATAGTCTTTTTCCATTGTGTGAATTTCAGGAAGCACTTGAAGACAGTACTTAGAGCAGAGTAAGCATTCATAAATATTGGATAAGTTGAATAAAAATAATCTACCTCACAGCATTATTACACACAAAAAATACCTATCTGAAAAATACTTAGCAAAGGGCTGGAGCTATAGTACAGTGGGTAGGGCATTTGGTTTGCATACAGCTGACCCAGGTTCAATCCCCAATTCAGTCATTATATAGTCCTCTGAGCACCATCAAGAGTAATTTCTTTGTGTGTGTGTGTGTGTGTGTGTGTGTGTGTGTGTGTTTTGGCTACACTGGGTATGCTCCTGGCTTGGGTGACCATATGGGACACCGGGGGATCAAACCGTGGTCTGTCCTAGGCTAGAGCAGGTAAGGCAGACACCTTACTGCTCCAACCCCCATCAAGAGTAATTTCTGAGTGCCGAACCAGAAGTAACCCCTGAGCATAGCTGGGTGTGGCCCAACCCTTCCTACACCGCTTTTTAAAAAGCCCTAACAAAATGCTACCAACCCCCTAAAAAGTTACTTTAACTTATTTTAATCTTCACTGTCTGCTTTACAATGAAGACTTTGATGCTTAGGAAATAAAAATGCCCTGTTCCCAGCCCTAGAAAGTAGCAATGTGGTTGTGATTTTTGCTGAGAATTAATTTGAGTGCAGTTATTTAAAAAAGTGTGAGTTAGGCCTGGAGAGATAGCACAGTGGCGTTTGCCTTGCAAGCAGCCTATCCAGGACCAAAGGTGGTTGGTTCGAATCCCGGCGTCCCATATGGTCCTCTGTGCCTGCCAGGAGCTATTTCTGAGCAGACAGCCAGGAGTAACCCCTGAGCATCGACGGATGTGGCCCAAAAACAAACAAACAAAACAAAAAAAAAGTGTGAGTTAACGTCAACTACTCTGGAACTGAAGAAACTAGACAGGAAAGAAAAAGGAAAGGGAAAGAAAGAGAGGAAGAAGAGAAATGAACAGATTAAATTCTGGTTTGAGGGGGGCTGGAGCGATACCACAGCGGCAGGGCATTAGCCTTGCAATTGGCCAACCGGAACAGAAACGGGTTTAGTTCCTGGCATCCCATATGGTTCCCTGAGCCTGCCAGGAGTGATTTCTGAGCGCAGAGCCAGAAGTAATCCCTGAGTGATGCCAAAAACAAACAAAATTCTGATTTGAGTAAGTTTTCAATTTTTTTTCTTTTTTTTTGGTTTTTGGGCGACACCGGTGATGCTCAGGGGTTACTCCTGGCTATGCATTCAGAAATCGCTCCTGGCTTGGGGGACCATATGGGACGCCGGGGGTTTCGAACTGCAGTATCTACAGAATACCTAAAAATCGGAAGTCGTTTTATATGCCGGTATACGGCATGCTAAAACTTATTCCAGCTTCAGGGATGATTGATCCGCCCCCTCTTACTTTTTTTTTTTTTTTTTGGTTTTTGGGCCACACCCGTTTGACGCTCAGGGGTTACTCCTGGCTATGTGCTCAGAAATCGCCCCTGGCTTGGGGGAACCATATGGGACGCCGGGGGATCGAACCGCTGTCCGTTCCTTGGCTAGCGCTTGTAAGGCAGGCACCTTACCTCCAGCGCCACCGCCCGGCCCCCCCCTCTTACTTTTAAGACTTTTAGGAAGTTTGAAGGGTCGTCTTATATGCCGGAAAATACAGTACAAATTCTTCCAGAGGTCTGTGTCTCTTTCCTTTCTTTAGGAAAAAAAAAAAAACAAAACCTATGGGCTGGGTTAAAAAATAAAAAAGCTCAATGGGCTAAGAACGGGCTTCACACATGGGAGATAGGCCTGAATTTGATCCTTAGCACCACATGGTCCCCAGAGAACACTGAGAAACAAGAGCCCTGCTTAATATAGCCCCAAAACAAAACAAACAGATAGGGACTGGAGCCATAGTACAGCAGGTAGGGTGCTTGCCTTGATTGTGGCCAACCAGAGTCCTCCAAGCCCACCAGGAGTGATTCCTAAATGTAGAACCAGGTATCATCTCTGAACACTGTCAGGTATGATCTAAAACAAAACTAGGGGAGGTATGATAATTTTTTTTTTTTTTTGGTTTTTGGGCCACACCCGTTTGACGCTCAGGGATTACTCCTGGCTATGTGCTCAGAAATCGCCCCTGGCTTGGGGGGACCATATGGGACGCCGGGGGATCGAACCGCGGTCCGTTCCTTGGTAGAGCTTACAAGGCAGACACCTTATCTCTAGCGCCACCTTCCCAGCCCCAGGAGGTATGATAATTTTTATGAATATAACTGTTAATCAACTCTCCTTTCCTTTTTCCAATTTTTTTCTCCTTTTTTTTTTATAGATTTTTTATTTTTGGGGGGCCACACCATTTGGAGCTCAGGGGTTACTCCTGGCTAAGTGCTCAGAAATTGCCCCTTGCTTGGGGGGACCATATGGGACGCAGGGGGGGGGGATCGAACCACAGTCCTTCCTTGGCTAGCGCTTGCAAAGCAGACACCTTACTGGCCCCTTTATATTTTTTGATAACTTCACTGTCATCCTGAAACAAATGTAGTATGATCAGTTATGTCAACTATGATATTTTCTTTAAATAATTTATTTTTTGTTTATTTATTTATTTATTTTGGTTTTTGGGTCACATCCGACAGGCAGTGCTCAGGGGTTACTCCCAGCTCTATGCTCAGAAATCACTCCTGGCAGGCTCAGGGGACCATATGGGATGCTGGGATTTGAACCACCGTCCTTCTGCATGCAAGGCAAATACCCTACCTCCATGAGATCTCTCTGGCCTCTTTAAATAATTTATTAAAGAAGAACTGGGGATTGGGGGCAGGATAGAATAGCGATAGGGCGTTTGCCTTGGACGCAGAAGGATGTGGTTCAAATCCTGGCATCCCATATGGTCCCCTGAGCCTGCCAGGAGCGATTTCTGAGCGTAGAGCCAAGAGTAACCCCTGAGCGCTGCTGGGTGTGACCCAAAAACAAAAACAAAAGAACTGGGGTGGGGAAAAAAAAAAAAAAGAACTGGGGTGGGGAAGAGAGAAAGAGAGAATGAGAATATTGAGTACACATAATTATAAGGAAAATAGCTCAGAAGTTCATACTTTGCATTTGAAGACCCAAGTTTGGGTCAGGAGAAATAATACAGTGGGTAGGGCACTTGCCTTGCATGTTTATATCCTGGGTTCGATCCCTGGCATCCCATACAGTCCTCCAAGCACCACCAGAAGTAATTCCTGAGTTAAGTCCTGAGCATTTTGAGTGAGGTCCCCAAACAAAACAAACATCAAAGGACTTGATTTCAACCCCAGCACCACCAGGTGTAGTGTTGGAGGCTCCTACATCCTAAACCCCAGCACCACTTATCCTTGCAGCACTGCATCATCAGTGCTGCAAGCATTAAACCAGGGTCAGTTGGCTGAGTATCATAGAATTGACTCCCATCCTCCCCGAGAACTGCTTGAGACATTAAACAACAACAACAACAACAGCACATACAGTAAGAACTGGAAGAACTACTACTTGTCAAGTGTGGTCTAGATGGCCCAGCTCTGCATTACCTTTATGTGTCACTGCTCCTCTCTTGAAGCTTTTTTTTTTTTTTTCTTTTAAATGAACCACACCCAGCTCTGCTCAGAGGTTATTTCTGGCTCTGCACTAAGAAATCACTCCTGGGGGCTGGAGAGATAGCATGGAGGTAAAGCGTTTGCCTTTCATGCAAGAGGTCATCGGTTCGAATCCCAGCGTCCCATATGGTCCCCTGTGCCTGCCAGGAGCAATTTCTGAGCATGGAGCCAGAGTAACCCCTGAGCACTGCCGGGTGTGACCCAAAAACCACAAAAAAAAAAAAAAGAAAGAAAGAAATCACTCCTGGAAGGCTTGGGGACCATATGGGATGCCTGAGTCAGCCGCATGCACAGCAAACACTCTACCTTTTATGCTATTGCAAAGGCCTCTCTTGAAGCATTTCAATGTTGGAAAACCCAAGACTCAGGATGAGCAACTAGCTCAAATGTGATGAATGACAATCCAAAACGTGAATCAAGGTCTGACTGGCTTCAAAGTCTGCAGTGACTTACACTGTCTAAATCCTTGCGTCCTACTCACTTCCCAACATCTGACTCACTGCATGACTGGTCTGTCTTGGTTTCTTCCCTGTTAGCTGAATAGTGATGACAGGCCAAAGTCAAATGACAGCAATTATGTTATCATTATTATACCATAGAATAGTACTACCAATCACTGTACATTAACTGTCAACTTAATCTAAAACAATCCTGCAGTAGAGGAGTTAGATCATTTATTTCTCTTTCATCGTTGAGAAAAAGGAGGACTTATAACTCATCCAAGGTCAGAGAACTAGTGAGCAGCAGGCTCAGGCAAAGTTGTGGTTACCTGGGTACCAATGTGAAAGTTTTATAAATTTTCAGGTTTTGTTTCATTTTGGGTCCACATCAGGTGGTGCTCAGGGGTTAATCTTGGCTCTGGCACTGCTCTCAGGGGTCATTTCTGGTGGGCTTGGGAACGATATGGCATGTCAGGGATCAAATCCTGTTCAGTCAGATGCAAGACAATCACCCTACCTATTGTACTATATCACTCTGGCCCATAAAGCTCTACAACTTTAAGCTGCCTTAGGCTGATGATTCTCCTATCTGTTGGAGTAGTTTCAAAGGTTTGATTACTTGGATAGAGTTCAAAGCCTACCAGGTTGGACATCTCTTCCTGAAGGTCCTTTCAGGCCCCATGACTCAGCAGGTTCCAGGTGAAACTTGCCATCTTTGTCTTAACCTCCTCTCCAGTTGGGAACTAGCTGTTGAGTTAGAGATGGTTGAGAATATAACTGCTCTGGGGACTCCCAACTATTCCTCCATAGGGAAAAACAAAGATCTATTCTTAGGCTGGGAGGATTTGCACCAAAGCACACGAACCAAAATAGCTGCCTTCATTGTTTCTCTGCTGAAGGCAGTCACGAGAACTGTTTAGACCCCATGGCTTTCCTCTGAGGCTCATTCTGGATGATTCCTGGCTCCATCTTCACCAGGAGGTTCAAAGACAAGACATGTAAAATGCACTTTGTCACCTTTTCTCCTAAGCTATCGTTTTTCACATCTGCAACTAGTACCACCATGTATGTTCCAGCCATAGACTAGAAATGTAAAAGCCACTAGTAATTCCTCTTTTCATTGACTGCTACCATATCTAGTGATTCCTAGTGCTTTTAATTCTCAAATATTTCTCCTCTAAAGTCCTACCCAATATAAATTTCCTTAGGAACTGAAATAAAGTGTACTTTCAACATGTATGCTTCTGGGGTAGGTAGGGTGTTTGCCTTACACGCAATCAACCTGGATTTGATCCCTGACACCCCATGTGGTGTCAAGCCCACCAGGAGTGATTCCTGACTGCAGAATAAGGAGTAAACCCTAAAATACTGCTGAATGTACCCCCCCAAAAAAGTATGTTTCTCATGGGCTGGAGCAATAGGACAGTGGTAGGGCGTTTGCCTTGCACACAGACAACCCAGAACAAACCTGAGTTTAATCCCCGGCACCCCATATGATCCCCCAAGTCTGCCAGGAGCGATTTGTTGTTGTTGTTGTTGTTGTTGTTATTGGGCCACACCCGGTGACACTCAGGGGTTACTCCTGGCTATGCACTCAGAAATCGCTCCTGGCTTGGGGGACCACATGGGACACTAGGGATCGAACCCAGGTCCCTTCTGGGCAGCCGTGTGCAAGGCAATCACTCTACCACTGTACTATCGCTCCAGGCCCACCAGGAGCAATTTCTGAGTCTGCTAGGAGTGATTTCTGAGCACAGAGCCAGTAGTAACTCCTGAGCAGTGCTGAGTATGGCTCAAAACCAAAAAATAGGGGCCGGAGATATAGCATGGAGGTAAGGCGTTTGCCTTTCATGCAGGAGGTCATCGGTTTGAATCCCGGCGCCCCATATGGTCCCCCGTGCCTGCCAGGAGCAATTTCTGAGCCTGGAGCCAGGAATAACCTCTGAGCACTGCCGGGTGTGACCCAAAAACCACAAAAAAAAAAAAAAAAAAAAAAAAAAAAAACCAAAAAATAAAAGTATATTTCTCAGAATGTACAATTATATAAGTATACAGCATTTTATTTGTGGAAGGGGAAATTTGCTCTAATCAAGTTTTGCTTTCACTTAGTTTTTCTTCTATTTTTTTTGAAGGAGGTTACATCCAAGGGTGCTCAGGACTTCCCATCTCTGTGCTTAGGCATCACTCCTGGCAGGACTGGGGGTGGAGAAAGACACCATATAGGGCAGGGGTCTCAAACTCAATTTACCTGGGGGCCACAGGAGGCAAAGTTGGGGTGATCCTTGAGTGCAAAGTCAGTAGTAAGCCTTGAACATTGGGGGTGTGTGACCCAAACAACTAAAACAAAACAAAGATTCCTCTAGGGCAGGGCCACAAAATGTTGTATGGTGCAGTCCGTGGCCCACAAGTTTGAGACCCCTGATATAGGGTAAGAGGCATTAAATTCAAGTGGGCCACATGCAAGGCAAGCACTGTACTCCAGCCCTCACATTTATTCATAATATTTCTTTTTTATTTTGAGTACTATTTATCTATTAGTTTGGGGTCACCCCAGCTGTGCTCATGGTTTATTTCCTGGCTCTCATGCATCATCACTTCTGATGGTGCCTGGGGTACCAAAGAGGGTACCAGGAATTGAATCTAGATTGGCAGCATGCAAGGCAGGCCAATATACTATATATATATATAAAATCTTACCCAATATACTATCTCTCTGGCCCTTATTTATTTATTTATTTGGTTTTTGGGTCACACACAGCGACAGTTCTGTATTACTCCTGGCTCTGCACTCAGAAATCACTCCTTGTAGCTCAGGAGACCATATGGGATGCTAGAATTTGAACCACCATTTGTCCTGGGTTAGCCGCATGCAAGGAAAATGCCTTACCACTGTGCTATATCTCTGGCCCCAAGGTCTTATATTTTTTTTTAATTTATGGTTCTGGGGAATCAAATCCAAGGCCTTACATAAACAAAGCCAAAATTCTACCTCGGCTACTTCCCTAGCCACAGAAAATTTCCTTTTAACATGATTTTATTTGGGCAGGAATAGAGCTCAGCTACTGATCTTTTACCTTGCATTTACTGATCTTTACCTTGCATGTGTGAGATCCTGGGTTTGATTCCCAGCACTGCAAAAAACAAAAACAGACCAAAAAAAAAAAACCTACAAAACCCAAAAGGCTGAAATATAGTATAGCAGGTAAGGTGCTCCTTACATGTGGATGACCCAGGTTTGATCCCCAGCATCCCGTTTAATATCCTGAGCACTACCAGGAATGAGCCCTGAGCACAGAGGCAGGAGTAAGCTCTGAACACTATTGGGTATGGCCCCCGCACAAAATCACAATAAAATAATTTTATTTAAATTAAAAACCGAGGCAATTAGTAAAAGTGGATACTAAAGTGGTGGAAGTTATAAAAAGGTAAAAATCATGAAGGTGTCAAAAAAAATTAAAAAAAAAAGTTTAGGGCCCGGAGAGATAGCACAGCGGCGTTTGCCTTGCAAGCAGCCGATCCAGGACCAAAGGTGGTTGGTTCGAATCCTGGTGTCCCATATAGTCCCCTGTGCCTGCCAGGAGCTATTTCTGAGCAGACAGCCAGGAGTAACCCCTGAGCACCACCGAGTGTGGCCCAAAAACCAAAAAAAAAAAAAAAAAAAAAAAATCATGAAGGTGTCTAAGAATGATAAAAATATTAGAAAACACTTGGAAAAAATAAGGTTGACATATTATTAGAATGAGTCACATAAACTTGATATCTAGATATTTTGGTGGTTTTTTTTTTTTTGGAGGGGGGTTTGGTTTTTGGGTCACAACCAGTGGCTCTCAGGGTTGCTCCTGGCTCTGTGCCCAGAAGTCACTCCTAGCAGATTCGGGGGACCATATGGGATACTGGGATTTGAACCGGGGTCTGTCCTGTATTGGCTGCATGCAAGGTAAATGCCTTATCACTGTGCTATTGCTCCGGCTCCAATATTTTGGTTTGGTTTTGGTTTTGGTTTTTGGGTCATACCCGGCAGCGCTTAGGGGTTACTCTTGGCTCTATGCTCAGAAATTGCCCCTGGCAGGCACGGGGGACCATATGGGATGCCTGGATTAGAACCACCGTCCTTCTGCATGCAAGGCAAATGCCTTACCTCCATGCTCCGATATTTAAGTTTTATCTACAAAATGACAATTTCATGGCTTCAACCGATAAGAAAGTTTTCTTGGGGCCAGAGTGATAGCACAGCATCACTTGCATGCAGCCAACAAAGGTTTGATCCCCAGCATCCATATGGTCCCCTGAGCCTGCCAGAAGTGATTTCTGAGCGCAGAGTCAGGAGTAACCCCTGAGCACCGTGATGTGCCCCCTCCCCGGTAAAAGAAAGTTCTGTTTTCTGGCTATAGTTGTGTTTTGCAAGATACACTGTGACTACCCCACATTCAGCACGTTTCTCTTCTGTGCCTCTGCCCGAGTCAGTCCCTCTGCCTGAGCCTCACCCTATCTTAGCACTTAGGTTTCACCCCCCTGTGAAAGTGATTGCTTTCCTGTCATCTCTCCCACAGGTGAACTGGTGAGATGTTCCTCCTCAGTTCTCCCAAATGCAGTCAATATGTCTAACCCCACATTTGTCTGGATCTGTCTCTCTTGGTGATGCTCAGAGAACCATATGGTGCCAGCGATGGAACCTGGAGATCCCATATATAAAACATCTGCTTCAATCCTTTGAGCTATCTGTTAGGCCCTTGACCTACTAGATCTTGAAGAGAAGAAAGGAATTTTTCAGGTAAGAAGTGAAACTGAGGGGGCTGGTGAGGTGGCGCTAGAGGTAAGCGCTTTGCAAGCGCTAGCCAAGGAAGGACTGCTTTTCGATCGCTTGGCATCCCATATGGTCCCAAGCCAGGGTCAATTTCTGAGCACTTAGTTAGGAGTAACCCCTGAGCATCAAACGGGTGTGGCCCCCCCCCAAAAAAAAAGTGAAACTGAGAAGTGAGGCACTCAGATAAGACAATAGTAAGTTGTATGGGGCCAGAGAGATAGCATGGAGGTAGGGCATTTGCCTTGCATGCAGAAGGATGGTGGTTCGAATCCCAGCAGCTCATATGGTACCCCAAGTTTGCCAGGAGTGATTTCTGAGCATAGAGGCAGTAGTGAGCGCTGCTGGATGTGACCCAAAAAACAAACAAAAAACAAAACAAAACAAAATAGGTGTGAAGAGTTGGAAGTCTGAAAGTCTGCAGTTGGAAGAAATAGAAATATGAAATGAAATGAGGCAACATTAAATAGCTGGAGTGAAGATACAGTGGGATACAGCATCATCACTTCTATTGGTGCCTAGGGTACCAAAGAGGGTGCCAGGAATTGAATCTAGATTGGCTGCATGCAAGGCAGGCCAATATATATATATATATATTACCCCATATACTATCTCTCTGGCCATTATAATTTTTTTTTTTTTTTTTTGGTTTTTGGGCCACACCCGGCAGTGCTCAGGGGTTACTCCTGGCTGTCTGCTCAGAAATAGCTCCTGGCAGGCACAGGGGACCATATGGGACACCGGGATTTGAACCAACTACCTTTGGTCCTGGATCGGCTGCTTGCAAGGCAAACACCGCTGTGCTATCTCTCCGGGCCCCCATTATAATTTTTATTTTATTTTCTGTGGCTGACCCAGGTTCAATCTCCAACACCCCATATGGCTCCCCATAAGCCCATCAGGAGTGATCCCTGAGCAACTATGGTTCAAAAACAATAAGAGAAAGGATGGATGGAAGGAAGGAAGGAAGGAAGGAAGGAAGGAAGGAAGGAAGGAAGGAAGGAGGAAGGAAGGAAGGAAGGAAGGAAGGAAGGAAGGTAGGAAGGAAGGGAGGAAGGGAGGAAGGAAAGAAGGAAGGGAGGAAGGAAGGAAGGAAGGAAGGAAGGGAGGAGGGAGGAAGGAGGGAAGGGGGGAGGGAGGGAGGGAGGGCCAGAGCTATAGCACAGTAGGTAATGTGTTTGCCTTGTACACAGTCCACCTGGGTTTGATCTCCAACATCCCATATGGTCACCCTGAGCACCACCAGTAATGACCTCTGAGCACTGTTGGGTGTGCTCAAAACAACGAAGAAGAAAGAAGAAGAAAGAAGAAAAAGAAGAAGGAGGAGGAGGAGGAGGAGGAGGCTCGGAGAGATAGCACAGCAGCGTTTGCCTTGCAAGCAGCCGATCCAGGACCAAAGGTGGTTGGTTCGAATCCCGGTGTCCCATATGGCGTGCCTGCCAGGAGCTATTTCTGAGCAGACAGCCAGGAGTAACCCTGAGCACCGCTGAGTGTGGCCCAAAAACGAGGAGGAGGAGGAGAGGAGGAGGAGGAGGAGGAGGAGGAGGGAGGAGGAGGAGGAGGAGGAGGAGGAGGAGAGAAAGAAAGAAAGAAGAAAGAAAGAAAGAAAGAAAGAAAGAAGAAAGAAAGAAAAAAAGAAAGAAAAAAGAAAGAAAGAAAGAGAGAAAGAAAGAGAGAGAGAAAGAGAGAGGAGAAAGAAAGAGAGAAAGAAAAAAAAAAACAAAAAAAAGAAAGAAAGAAAGAGAGAGAGAGAGAAAGAAAGAAAGAAGAAAGTGAGAGAGAAAGAAGAAAGAAAGAGAAAGAGAGAGAGAAAAAAAGAAGAAGAAGAGAAAGAAAGAAAGAAAGAAAGAAAGAAAGAAGAAAAGAAAAGAGAAGAGAAAAAAGAAAGAAAGAAAAAAGAAAAGAAAGAAAGAAAGAAGAAAGAAAGAAGAAAAAAGAAAGAAAGAGAGAAAAAGAAAAGAAAGAAAGAAAAAGAAGAAAGAAAGAAAGAAAGAAAGAAAGAAAATTTAAAAGAAAAAGGCAATGTTAACAGTGTATGTATTGTGCCTCTGCTCCCCCACAAAATCTTGGTCAAGGCATGGTGAAATGAATAAACACCCACAGATATTTCTAGTGGATACTGATTAAAGAGATTGTCAATCTCTGACACAGGGAGCAAATAGAGGTTATGAGATTGGCATATTCTCCTTGTCTTTCAGACAGAAAAACAGGTCGTCAGTGCACAGATGTCAAACCAGCCACTCCAGTCATACAGAACCTCCATGTTCAAACCAAGGAACTTAAACTCCGCTTCAAAAAAACTGCCATGTAACCGAGAACCAGAGAAACTGCCACCACAGACAAAGATCAGGCTTGATCATCAAATCCAAAGATGACACCTAGGAGCCAAGTTGCCCAAGACAGGCAGATCAAGTCAGACACAAATATGGGATTAGGTCCCTCCCCCATCAGGAGAAAATGCCCCTTTGACAGAGTTTGTGAAGGCAACAAAATTCAAAAGGGAGCCTATAATGTTAGCAGATGTTTTATGTTCCCTTTAAATTAATTTTTCTTATTTTTCTTTTGGAACTACACTTGGCTGGACTCAGGACTTCTGCTGTGTTCAGGGATCACCCCTTCACCCCTGGCAGGGCCTGGGAACCATATAGGGTGCCAGGGATTTTGCACTAAGAAAGTCATGTACACAAGCAAGCACCTTAATCTCTTTACTATGTCTCTGTCTCCTAATGTCCCTATTTTATAGAAAAATACGAATGAAAAGGCTGGAGAGATAGCATAGCGGTAGGGCATTTGCCTTGCACAGCACAAGGCCAACCTGGAACAGAACTTGGTTAGATTTGCGGCATCCCATATGCCCCTCCCTCCTCCACCCCACCCCACCCCCAGCCTGCCAGGAGAAATTTCTGAGTACAGAGCCAGGATTAAATTCCTGAGCTCGGCCGGGTGTGGCCCAAAAAACAAACAAACAAACAAAAAGAAGTTTGATGAGTTCATGGGAATCACTTGGACTGGACCAAGTCCAGTCCTACTGAAAGAGGACCTCTACTCCTCTACTCACAGGAAATTCCAGGGAACACGGAAGGTTGATTGCAGCTCATGTTAGGAGAATTTCTTTTTTTGAGGGAAGGTTGGGTCACACCCAGCAGTGGTCAGGGGTTCTCCTGGCTCTACGCTCAGAAATCACTCCTGGCAGGCTCGAGGGATCATATGGGATGCCGGGATTCGAACCACCGTCCTTCTGCATGAAAGGCAAACGTTTACTGCTGTGCTGTCTCTCCAGCCCTGGATAATTTCTTTTTTTGTTGTTGTTTTTGTTTTTGTTTTTGGGCCACACCTGGCGGTCCTCAGGGGTTACTCCTGGCTGTCTGCTCAGAAATAGCTCCTGGCAGGAAGGGGGACCATATGGGACACCGGGATTTGAACCAACCACCTTTGGTCCTGGATCGGCTGCTTGCAAGGCAAATGCCGCTGTGCTATCTCTCCGGGCCCTCTTTTTTTTCTTTTTGCATCACACCCCTTATTTTTTGTTGTTGTGGGGCCCCTCGTGCCTGCCAGGAGCAATTTCTGAGCACGGAGCCAGGAATACCCCCTGAGCACTGCCGGGTGTGACTCAAAAACCACAAAAAAAAAAAAAAAATTCTTCAGAGGGCTGGGGATGTGGCTCAGCAATAAGTATATGCTTTGCATTCATGAGACCTGGGTTTGATTTCTGGCACTGAAAAACTAAGTTCTACAGATTGGTAGTCAGGGAATTACAAATTAAAACACAAGAAAATACTGATTCAAACTTACCATGCTGAGCAACCGATAAGAATCCTGAGCCAGGGGCCGGAGAGATAGCATGTAGGTAGGGTGTTTGCTTTGCATTCAGAAGGACGGTGGTTCAAATCCTGGCATCCCATATGGTCCCCTGGGCCTCTTCTCTCCCTCCCTCCCTCCCTTCCTTCCTTGCTTCCTGGATTTTGGGTCACACCTGGCAGAAATCGCTCCTGGCAGGCTCGAGGACCATATGAGATTCCAGGATTCAAACCACCGTCCTTCTGCATGCAAGGCATGCCTTACCTCTATGCTATCTCTCTGGCCCCCAAGAGCAATTTTTGAACTTAGAGCCGAGAGTAAACCCGAGTGCTAGTGCTACCGCGTGTGACCCAAAAACCAAAAACTAAAAAAAAAAAAAAAAGAATCCTGAGCCAGAAGCACTTGCAGAATAAATATGACCTAACACTGAAGAAACAGGGATAGAGCAGCCACTTCGTAAATATTTTGCTAACTCAAACATAGAAAGTCAGAGATAGCAAACTCATAGTTCATGGGCTAAATGAAACCTGCTACTGAGTTTTGTTCGCCCTCACAGTGTTTATTAAATTGAATTAATTGCCAGAAGTTACAAATCTAGAGATTTTACAACTTTTCCTTTTCCTTTAAAAAGGCAAGATCTACCAGCTCTTGGTCCAGCCCCCATGAGCAACCTAGAGCTGGAGTTTAGTAGTCGCTGAACCCAGCTTTTTCCATCTCCCTCTGCTCTCCCCCCAAATTCCACACATTAACTTAATCAGATGGAGGAATGTTGTTTTGTTTAGGGAGGAGTTTGTTGCTGTTGTTGTTGTTGTTGTTTGGCCTTTTTTTAGGCTACACCCTGTGGTATTCAGGGATTACTCCCTAAATTTTGCATTAACGATTTACTCCTGGCAGGTGGCTGGCTCAGTGGGCCATATGGGATGCTGGGGCTGAACTCACGTTCACTGCATGCAAGGCAAGCACCCTACCTGCTGTACTATCTCCAGATGGAGGGAGTTTAATGTGAGTTAGCTCCATATATAAACCTAAACTACTACCTGAAAAATATTGAAGTAGAAGAGTCAGAGGCAGAGAAAGATTTGAACTAGGTTCTTTATTAGGGTGCACTCCTTGTAGGGTGCAAGGACTCTACAGAGGTTGTCAAGTCTCGCCCCCCTGCAGCCAGCAGAGGGTTTATGTAGTTGCATCTGGCAGGAAAAAGTATAGGTGCTGGGAAAAGGTATGTGCTGCTAACATGTCTGTACTTTAGGTTGTATTTTTTCCACCAACCCTGCAAACTGGTCAGTTGGGGTCTTGTAGTATTCAGTCCTGATGACTTCTAGACAAATGTCCTGTTTTTCTTTTTCTGGCTCCGACCTTTATCTGGTGTCTTCAACCATGACCAGCTGACCAGCCCTTCTCCTGATGGAAGTAGAGTTGCCTGATTTTTAATCCCTGCAAGCCTTAAACTACTAATTCTGAAGTGGACAGGAATAGTATCTCATAGAGATATCTCTCTCTTTTACCCATTTTTTGGGGGGACAATGGGGGCACACCTGGCAGTAGTCAGAGAACCATATGGGGTGTCAGGATTGAACCTGGGTCAGCTACAGACAAGGCAAGTTATCTCTCTGGCTCCCAGAGACAATTTTTCATCAAGATATTTATATAACTATGTAAATCAGATTGGAGCAGTAGCACAGCAGAGAGGGCACTTGCCTTCCATGTGGCCAACCCAGGTTCGATCCCTGCCATCCTATATGGTCCCCCAGAAGTAATTTCTTTTTTTTTTTTTTTTTTTTTTTTTTTTTTGTGGTTTTTGGGTCACACCCGGCAGTGCTCAGAGATTATTCCTGGCTCCAGGCTCAGAAATTGTTCCTGGCAGGCACGGGGGACCATATGGGACGCCGGGATTCGAACCGATGACCTCCTGCATGAAAGGCAAACGCCTTACCTCCATGCTATCTCTCCGGCCCCAGAAGTAATTTCTGAGAGCAGATCCGGGAGTAATCTCAGCATGGCCAGGTGTGGCAAACCCCTCCCCCCAAAAAAACTATGTAAATCGTGGTGTGTAAAATAAAAATAAAACTCCAAGAGTTGGGAGAGACTTCCCCAGGGACCATGTTTCTAACCCCTTCGGTGGATGGATCTGATGAAGCAGGATAGCGGTGGAGAAATAATCATATGCCAAGAGGCTGGAGAGATAGCGTAGCAGTAGGGCATTTGCCTTGCAAGCAGCCGACCCAGGATCAGTGGTGGTTCGAATCCTGGCATTCCATGTGGTCCCCCGTGCCTTCCAGGAGCAATTTCTGAGCACAGAGCTAGGAATAACTGAGTGCTGCCATGTATGCCCCCCCCAAAATAATAATAATAATAATATACAGTGCAGTGAGGAAAGGATTTGCTCTCTCTGCCATGTGCTCATGTGCTCATTTATTCTCTAAGGTCCTGTAATCCAGGTAGGCTTTTACATACCAAAAGAAGAGGTTAGGGAAAAAGGAAGTTGGTGGAAAGCATTCACCTTACAATGGTGCCTTAATATCTTTTTTTTTTTTTTGGTTTTTGGGCCACACCCATTGACGCTCAGGGGTTACTCCTGGCTATGCGCTCAGAAGTTGCTCCTGGCTTGGGGGACCATATGGGACACCGGGGGATCGAACCGCGGTCTGTCCAAGGCTAGCGCAGGCAAGGCAGGCACCTTACCTCTTGCACCACCGCCCGGCCCGGTGCCTTAATATCTAATAATAAAAAATATTTGTAGGGGCCAGAGATATAGAACAGTGGTAGGGCGTTTGCCTTGCACACGGCCGATCCAGGATGCAAGGTGGTTGAAATCCCGGCATCCCATATGGTCCTCTATGCCTGCCAGGAGTGATTTCTGACCGCAGAGCCAGGAGTAACCCCTAAGCACTACAGGGTATGACCCAAAAACCCCCCAAAAATTTGTAGTGGGTCAGATAGGTCATCAGGCAGGCCTTAAACAGGGCCAACCTAAATAGGAGCCCTGTGAGGAGTAACAGAGCCCTGAGCACAGAAACAGGAATAAGCCCTGAGCACCATTGGGTGTGGTCTTAAAACAAGCAAAAAATGAGATTTACACACAGGGCTGGAGCAATAGTACAGTGAACAAGGAGCTTATTTTGGCATGTGGCTGACCAGATTCCATTCCTGGTAGAGTATCTGATGCCCCAGGTCCTGCCAAGAGTGACCCCTAAGCACGGGGAATAAGCCTTGAGCACCTCCAGGGGTGGCCCCAAACATAAACACACACACATCTCATATATACACACATATGTATATATCTTTATGTATATTTAGACACACGTGTGGCAAAAGGCCTATTTCTGTTCACCTAGTGCGTTTGTTCCGGGAATGTTTCCCCGGTTGTTGATGGGGAAGAATGGAGTAGTGGCAGATGATCCAGAATGCTTTATTCCAGTAATCAAGCTTATATAGCACTAAAAGAGGGATATCAGAACTGGGATATCAGAAGGTAACAGGACATAGCCTGGGGGACTGGTGAGGTGCTGGGAAGAAGCTTAGCCAGAACAATAAGGCTTACAAGTGCCCTGGAGCAACACAGTGTTGATAGGTTTTATCTCCTTTAACCAAAGGGAGGATGGTTCAAGGTCCAAACCAATTAGAAATCGTGGGGGGATGGTGGGTGCTCCTCTCTGTGCTGTCCATACCATCTCTGGTCAGGTGGTTTGTGAACAGCATCACAGAGGGCATCCAACAAACACACAGATATTACACATGATGGAGCTGAAGAGAGTACAGGAATTAAAGCATGTGTCTTGCATGTGGCTGACCAGTCCTCTGAACATCTGTCATGTAGCCCTGGAGGCCTCAAGTACTGCCAGGCTGTGGGATATTCCAGGTAATCCAGATGCCTCTGAACAAAAAAGTATCCTTGGGCCCACAGTATTCTCGAACCACTCACTGATTAGTTGGTTGAGAATAGACAACAGCGGACTCTCAAAGCTATGATTATGAGAGATATACTGTCAAATTGCCCTCCAGAAAGGCTCTACCAATGTATTCTCACCAGCACTATCTGAAAGCACTTATTCTGCACCCTGGCCTCCCCTCCCCTGGGGTGTTCTCTCTCTCTCTCTCTCTCTCTTCTCTCTCTCTCTCTCTCCTCTCTCTCTCTCTCTCTCTCTCTTCTCTCTCTTCTCTCTCTCTTCTCTCTCTTCTCTCTCTCTCTTCTCTCTCTCTCCTCTCTCTCTCTTCTCTCTCTCTCTCCCGTTTTCTATTGCCTTTCTGCACTGAATCTCTCTTCTCTTTCTCACTGTTTTCTATTGCTTTTTGCACTGAATCTCTTCTCTTTCTCTCTCTCTCTCCTCTTTCTCCTTCCCCTTTTCCTCTCCTCACACCCAGTGGTGCTCAGGGTTTCTTGGCTTTGCACCAACCTGTCTCACTTAAGTTGTCTCATTATTTTTATAATCAGTCCAGTTTTACCAGTCTAGTTTTAACTATACAAAGAATAAGACTAGGAAAAAGGAACAAAATAATTCATGTGTAATGAAAACCTGGAGGAAGGGGGCCGGGGAGATAGCATGGAGGTAGGGTGTTTGCCTTGCATGCAGAAGGACGGTGGTTCGAATCCCGGCATCCATATGGTCCCCAAGCCTGCAGGAGCTATTTCTGAGCGTTGAGCCAGGAGTAACCCCTGAGCGCTTCTGGGTGTGACCCAAAAACCAAAAAAAAAAAAGAAAAAGAAAAAGAAAACCTGGAGGAAGGAATATATTTTCTAGGAGTACAAAATATGTACATATGTAAGGGATGCCCAGTCTCCACTGCACCCCAAGTTCTCAAATAAAGGTGACCAATAACAATAAAAGGGACCATCTCCCTGCTATACTCGATTCCTCTACTTTCTTTCACTTTTTAATTTGATTTGGAGCATCCAGTAGTGCTCAGGGGTTACTCTTGGTTCTGTGCTCAGAGATCACTCTTGGTAGCGTTGGGGAACCATATGGGGCACTAGGAATTGCATCTTGGTTGGCTTCCTGCAAGGCAAGTGCTTTACTCATTCACTGTACTATCTCTTCAGCCCCCTCTTAACTTTTTTATTTTTGTTTTGGTGTCACATCAGATGGTGCTCAGCAGTTACTACTGGGTCTGCACTCAAATCACTTCTGGTATGAGCCAGAGTGATAGCACAGCAGAAGAGCATTTGCACATGGCTGACCCAGGACAGAGGGGTTCTATCCTCAGCATCCCATATGGTCCCCAGAGCCTGCCAGGAGCGATTTCTGAGCACAGAGCCAGGAATAATCCCTGAGCACCATTGGGTGTGCCCCCCCCCCAAAAAAAAACCAAGATTCCCAGCACTATACCCCTAGATGCAGACTAACCTGTTTTGGAATGAGGCTGAATTTTAGGTATTAAGGCTCCCCCAGGTAATAGTAATGGGCAAACAAGAGGGAGCAGACACTGTGTCCAGGACAGAGGAATGGGGTCAGGAACTCCATGTTCTTCATCCTCAACAAGCATTCACTGAGCACCATACACTTTAGAGGCATGGAGTGATACAAAGGGAGAGGACTACATTGAAGGACACAGAATGTAGAATCTACACCTTTTGTCAGATTTGCAGCCAGGGCAGGTCCAGAAGCTGATGCACAATTTCAGTTTACTGGTATTAAAAACTACTTCAAGTCTTATACTTCAACAGGGAGAATGAATTGTGTGGTGGTCATGCACGGAGAAATGGTTTTGTTGGTCTTGTACTTCATGTTAAAGTCTAAAAAATCCAACTGTGAAGGCAAAATAAAATGGATTGTAAATAAACTGTACCTCATCTATTCAGCTCCCATGTCTGAAAATAAACTAATAACATTTTTAATTTGTATATAACAATCATGGTGAATTTGTACAATAAATTATGAACCTAAAAATAAAGTGACACAAAGAAAAACAATAAACTGGGCCCAAGAGAAAATACAATGGGTAGGGCACTTGCCTTGCATGCAGCCAATCTGAATTAGACTGCTTGCTCTGCATATAGTCTCTTGGGCACCACCAAGAGGAACCCTGAGCACAGAACCAGGAGTAAGTCTGGAGCACCAAAATAAATAGCATCAAGTTCTCAGGAAGCCTATGGTCTATTCAAGATCAATTAGTATTTTTAGCATTATTTCAGGTTTTTCCTTCCTATTCCTTATTTTTATTTATATTTATTTATTTATTGGTTTTTGGACCACACTCAGTGATGCTTAGTGGTTACTCCTGGCTATGCACTCAGAAATCTCTACTGGCTTGAGGGACCATATGGGACGCAGGGAAATCGAACCAGGTCTGTTCTGGCAAACGTACAAGGCAAACGCCCTACCACTGCACTATCCCTTTGGCCCCTTCTTTCCTATTCTTATTCTAGTCATTGAGTCATCATGACTAGCTTTGGACTTCCCAAATTTGCACTGCTATAGCCTCAAAGTTATGAATATGACATAGTCTTAAGCTCCAATTCCAGTACTTAGATTCCTAGAAAATATTCAACATAAGAATTCCTTTCTCGGGGTCGGAGAGGTGGCACTAGAGGTAAGGTGTCTGCCTTGCAAGTGCTAGCCAAGGAAGGACCGTGTTTCAATCCCCCCCACATCCCATATGGTCCCCCCAAGCCAGGGGCAATTTCTGAGCGCTTAGCCAGGAGTTATCCCTGAGCATCAAATGGGTGTGGCCAAAAACCAAAAAAAAAAAAAAAAAAAAAAAAGAATTCCTTTCTCTGGGGGCCGCACAGCAGTAGAGTGTTTGCCTTGCATTCAGGTGTCCCATATGGTTCCCCAAGCCAGGAGCGATTTCTAAATGCAGACAGGAGTAACCTCTGAGCGCCACCGTGTGGCCAAAAAAAGAATTCCTTTCTCTATTTAACTGCCCCAGATCTACCCAGGTTATCATTGTTCCCATCAATTTCATTGTACAGCACTTTTCTTTCTTTTTTTCCTTTTATTTATTTATTTATTTATTTATTTATTTATTTTTGCCACATCCAGGGATGCTCTACACTCAAGAATCACTTGTGGCTGGCTTGGGGGGACCATATGGGACGCCAGGGATTGGATCCAGGCAAATGCCCTACCTGCTGTACTATTGTTCCAGCCTCTGTCCAGCACTCTTATGATATTCTGAGCTCCATAAGTAAAGAGATTGTGACTCAGTGAAGGTGACAACTATTGGACGAACACATAAATGGGTACATGTGAATACCCTCTGAGGAGGGTCCATGAAGTCAGAGAGATATCTTTTTGTTTTTGTTTGTTTTTTGGGTCACACCCAGCAGCACTCAGAAATCGCTCTGGCAGGATCAGGGGACCATATGGGATGCTGGCATTCAAACCACCATCTGTCCTGGATCGGATGCATGCAAGGTAAATGCCCTACTGCTCTCCAGCCCCTGAGAGAGATATTTTAGAGAGTGTGTATGCACAAGACCCCAAATTCAATTCCCAGAACCACAAGGCTTGATGTAGTCAGAGGTGTACTGAGCACTCTGGGCTCTATCTAGTACTTAGCACTACTTCTCAACTCCCTGGAAAAAAAAAAGTGGGGTAAAAGAGGAGAGTCCATGTAGAGGCATCCACAGGGCAATGCATGGTATGAGCAAGATATGAACAGGAGGAAACTGGTGAGAGAATTTAAGTGTAGTCAGGTTTTGAATAGATGGTTTCAAAATAGCCTTATATGGCCAAGGAGATGGCTCAGAGGGCTGGAGTATGTGCTTTGCATGTGGAAGCCCAGGGTTTAAAATTGACTGAAATCAACTACTGAGCTATGTGCAAGCAGTAGTGCCAGGTCCTAAAAACAAAATAAAAAACCCTGCAATAGTGAAAATGGTAGGTTGTGTGTTCCACAATCTCCAGCCAGAGAGAGAGAGAGATCCCCATGTCCCAAGTCCGGGTAGGACAAAAGAAGCAGGTCCAGTAGCAATTCCAACGCACGGAATAATCTACACACAGTTGGGAAGGAATAGCAGACCAGAAACTCACACCGCAAGCTGTTCACCCACAAGCCAGTAGCTCCACCTCGTGGAACCACAAGCCAAGATGGCAGCTTCCCCTTCAGGCCTCTTAAGCAGCCCTTATTGGGAAAAACAAAGCCCATCCCCAAGGGGAGGGGAAAAAGCCAGATGAGGAGGCAATAAGGAAACAACTCAACCCCTCCCCACCACCACACCTGGGGGATCGAACCAAAAAAAAAAAACAAAAAAAACTTTAACCTGCAAAACAAAAATATATCAAATAATATGAGCAGTTTTTTTTTTCTTTTGGTTTTGATTTTTGGGTCACACCCAGCAGAGCTCAGGGATTACTCCTGGCTCTATGCTCAGAAATCGCCGCTGGCAGGCACAGGGGACCATATGGGATGCCGGGATTCTAACCACCAGCCTTCTGCATGAAAGGCAAACGCCTTACCTCCATGCTATCTCTCCGGCCCCATGAGCTGATTTTTTTTTGGGGGGGGGGGTTTGGGCCACACCCATTTGACGCTCAGGGGTTACTCCTGGCTATGCGCTCAGAAATCGCCCCTGGCTTGGGGGGACCATATGGGACGCTGGGGAATCGAACCGAGGTCCATCCTACGCTAGCGCTTGCAAGGCAGACACCTTACCTCTAGCGCCACCTTCCCAGCCCCATGAGCTGATTTTTGGGGGGGGGGGGTTTGGGCCACACCCGGCGGTGCTCAGGGGTTACTCCTGGCTGTCTGCTCAGAAATAGCTCCTGGCAGGCACAGGGGACCATATGGGACACCGGGATTTGAACCAACCACCTTTGGTCCTGGATCGGCTGCTTGCAAGGCAAACACCGCTGTGCTATCTCTCTGGGCCCTGAGCTGATTTTTTAATCAGAGGTGATGTCTGGATTAATGGCTACAATGAGCACGTTTTGCAATGCATAGCTTTTCGAAGCGGAGTTTGAAGCAGGACACAGCAACTCTCAGCTCCAGAAACATACAGAGACATAAACACGGGGCTTAGCTTGTTATGACAGTGTTTGCTTAGGTCAAACGTGCCCTCCCTGTGGGACGCATCCCACTATTTGAGAAGCACTAATATAACCCAAAACAAGAACTACTTTGCATCACTAAAAAAGCAGAAAAGGGAGAGGAATCTAAGAAAAAGACAGAGGTTAGAGTAATAAGATTGTGGCTTTGAAGATGAAGGAGCAGGCCACAAGCCAAAGAACCAGCTGGGGAAGATAATGAGATTCTCCTCAAAAGCCTCCAGGAGTACAGCCCTGCCAGACACCTTGATTACAGTCTGTTAGACTTTTGGCTTCCAAAAATGTGAGAGAAGTATGTGATCATTTTGAACTGCAACAATATAGGAACCTAATAAATACACTGTCCTAGGCTCTGCCCTCTACATTTGGACTACATGTGGGGCCACATAAGTCAGACTTCTGAAGATGTACGTCAGCCAATGTTGCTATTCCTTCTGTTCCTTGGTCATCTCCAAAAGTACAGGTATCAGTTTCCTTGGGAGGAAGAAGTCTAGGAAGAGGCTCTGAAAGGAATGGGGCAACTGAACAGGAAAATGTGAAGTTTCAGTTCTGATGGTATGATCTAGAATGGCTAAGGGCTTTGGGTGGCATATTAATTAACCTTGTCCTGTGCAGAGGTCTACAAAGGGACTTTCTTCCCCCCTCCCCAATCTCCCACAAAGGGACTTTTTGTTTTGTTTTGGTTTTTGGGTCACACCCGGCAGCACTCAGGGGTTACTCTTTGCTCTAAGCTTAGAAATTGCTCCTGGCAGGCTCGGGGGATCATATGAAATGCCAGGATTTGAATCACTGTCCTTCTGCATGCAAGGTAGATACCCTACCTTAATGCTATCTCTCCGGCCCCCACAAAGGGACTTTTTAAAGCTCAGAGCTCAAGAATCCATTTCATAATTTTCTTTTTTTTTTGGTTTTTGGGCCACACCCGTTTGACGCTCAGGGGTTACTCCTGGCTATGTGCTCAGAAATCACCCCTGGCTTGGGGGGACCATATGGGACGCCGGGGGATCGAACCGCGGTCCGTTCCTTGGCTAGCGCTTGTAAGGCAGACACCTTACCTCTAGCGCCACCTTCCCGGCCCCCATTTCATAATTTTCTAGGGTCAGATGACTTCCCCAGTCTGAGCCTACTAGGAAAAACCCCAGGTGGATCACCACATCCTTCTCTGTACTTATTATGGCTGGAAAGCAGGTAAGGTAGCTGGCTGGCACCCTCCCCCCCCCCCACCCCCGCAAAGTTCTTTCCTTAACATCTACAGACTCAACTAAAACAATAGATAGGCTTGCAAATTAAAGATAAAAATCAGGGGGCCAATGAGGTGGCGCTAGAGGTAAGGTGTCTGCCTTGCAAGCGCTAGCCAAGGAAGGACCACGGTTCGATCCCCCGGTGTCCCATATGGTCCCCCCAAGCCAGGGGCGATTTCTGAGCGCTTAGCCAGGAGTAACCCCTGAGCATCAAACGGGTGTGGCCCAAAAACCAAAAAAAAAAAAAAAATCAGGAGCCAGGGGCCTGAGCAGTGGCACAGCAATAAGGTGTTTGCCTTTCATGTGGCTGATCCAGAATAGATTGTGGTTCCTTCTCCCGGCATCCTGTATGGTCCTCTGAGCCAAGAGTGATTTCTGAGCAGATAGCCAGGAGTAACCCCTGAGCATCAGCGCGTGTGGCCCCCCCCCCAAAAAAAAAATCAGGTGCCCGAGTGATAGCACAGCAGCAGAGTGTTTGCCTTGCACAATGCCAACCCAGGACAGACACCAGTTCACACCAGTTCGATTCCTGGTATCCCATATGGTCTCCTGAGCCTGCCAGGGGCGATTTTTGAGTGCAGAGCCAGGAGTGACACCCCCCCCCCAAAAAAAGATAAAAATCTCAAAGATGGTTCAATGGCTAAACACATGGCTAAGCACAAGGCTGCCATGTCAAGGCTTGGTGCAGCTCCTCAGTGCTGAGATCTTCACAGCTCTGCTGTACAGAATCTCCAGGAAGAAAGAGTCTGGAAGCTGGCTCACTGACTGAGGAACATCCAGAAGATTTTGTAGCCTTGAGTTTAATCCTAATTGGCAACGTTAGTTCTTGGTACTGCATACGTACCAGACAATCCCAAACAACCCAAAGTCTAGGGTCCCCAGCATTGAAAAATCATAATCATCATCACTTAGCCCAAATTCCATTTGCTTTGGGGAGAAGCTAAAATCCTTTATGAGACTAGCAAAGACCCTCACCTCTTCCTACACAGATCTCAAGTCCTTACTGGCATTTCCAGTTCCTGAACTTCCTTGCTATTCCTTCTGTCTACGACACTGTCCTCCACACATTCCCCACTCACTTTTTCCCACACCAATTCCTTCAGGGCTTGTTTTAAGAGATAGTATCCTTTTTGGGGGGACGGGGTGCTTCCCACGTGGTGCTAGAGGGCCTGGGAGACATTCCCAGCAACTGTCAGGTGCCCACTAGGCTGATGGCTCAACTTGAGGCCCCTGCGGATGCTGATGCTTCAAGGAGAGGCCTGAGGATGTGTGCTCAGGATGTGGTACTTAGGATCATAGTGGCCACGCCAGTAATGCTTGGAGCCTCCAGGGCTACACTGGGCAATGCTGGAGGTGGGGGCACATGTGGTGCTGAGGACAAAACTGGCGTCAGACACATACAAGGCACCTGAGGCCCTGATAAGTGCTATTCTTGTGAGGAAGCCCATGGGTCCCTGAGCACATGTCTTCTCTCCCAACTTTGGGGAGCAATGATGGCTTTTCAGAGTATAAACCATTTTTTGGCTACGTACAAAATTAATCTGTGTTTCAGGGTTTGATCCCTGGCATCCCATGACCCCTGACACAGCTGGGTATGACCAGGGTATATTTGTTTTGGGGCCACACCAATGAT
Source organism: Suncus etruscus (assembly GCF_024139225.1). Classification (NCBI taxonomy): domain Eukaryota; kingdom Metazoa; phylum Chordata; class Mammalia; order Eulipotyphla; family Soricidae; genus Suncus; species Suncus etruscus. Next base: position 53,428,797 of record NC_064853.1, read on the forward strand.
GCTCCAGGGTTTCTTCTGGCTCTGTACTCAGAATTACTCCTGGTGGTACACAGGGGACCATATGTGATGTTGGGGATTAAACCCAGGTTAGCCTGTGCTAGGCAAATGCCCTACCCACTGTACTAGCCCAAGGTTAATCTGTTTATCATAACTTTTTCTTTTATTTTCTCCAAGACAACCCCAAATTACTTTTTTGGGGGGACACACCTGGCGGGGCTTAGGGGTGACTCTTGCCTCTGCACTCAGAAATCACTCCTGCAGGCTCAAGAAACCATATGGGATGCCTGGGATCAAACCCAGGTGGGTAGACACATGCAAGGCAAATGCCCTCCCTATTCCCTTTCACTCTAGCCCTCCACATTATTATTTTGGTTTTTGGGTCACACCCAGCAGTGCTCAGGTGTTACTCCTGGCTCTATGATCAGAAATTGCTCCTGGCAGGCTCAGGGGACCATATGGGATGCCAGGATTCGAACCACGATCCTTCTGCATGCAAGGCAAATGCCCTACCTCCACGCTATCTCTCCAGGCCCCCTCACATTACTTTTTATTGTAGAATATATGTGACATAAAATTTATCATTTTAACATGGAAGTAGGCAGTTCAGTGGTAACCTTATTTGTTATGTATATACCACTATTTCTAGAACTTTTCACCACCCCAAACTGAATGACTTCCTTAATTCCCACCCCCAGCCCTTTATCCCTTCTAACAATGTTCTACTTTCTATGAATACAGCAGCTATTCTTTTTTTTTGGGGGGGGGGTTTGGCCACACCCGGCGGTGCTCAGGGGTTACTTCTGGCTCTCTGCTCAGAAATAGCTCCTGGCAGGCACAGGGGACCATATGGGACACCGGGATTCGAACCAACCACCTTTGGTCCTGGATCAGCTGCTTGCAAGGCAAACGCTGCTATGCTATCTCTCCGGGCCCCTTTTTTTTTTTTTTTGAATACAGCTATTCTATGTATCTTCAACAACTAGAGTCATGCAGTATCTGTCTTATTTGTGTGGCTTATTTCAATTAGCCAAATGTCCTCAAGGTTCCTTTATGTAGAATATGAATTAGAATTTCCTTCTTTTTTCCAGGCAGAATATCCCATTGAACACAAATTTGTTTTTCTTTCCTTTTTTTTTTTTTTTTTTTGCTTTATGGGCCACACCCTGTGACACTCAGGGGTTACTCCTGGCTCTGCACTCAGAAATTGCTCCTGGCTTGGGGGACCATATGGGATGCCGGGGATCAAACCGAGGACCGCCCTGGATCGGTCATGGTGCAAGCCCTACCGCTGTGCTATCGCTCCGGCCCCACAAATTTGTTTTTCTGCTTTCAATTATTCTGTGGCAGGCAGAGCGACAGGGGGCCCTGGTAATGTATGTTGGAAAAAACACTGTCTGGAACCTAAACCAGCCTTTGAGACATAGGACTCATCTAAAAAGAATTATTGAATAGCAGAATTCCAGGCCCAGAGTATGGCTGGACTTTCTGGGAATATAGGCTCTACTGCAGGGAGAGTGAAGTCACATGAAGAATAGCAAAGGACCATTAACAACCCCAAGCTCATCCCTTTGGCAATCACCCTAGCAATGGGTTGGGGAAAAGGGTTGGGAAGAGGAATTTGGCAGAGCTTGAGCTCTTGAGTTGAGTCACTTTCATAATCCCCTACTCTCCATCCTGGGAAAAAGTTTGCACAGCCCTGCTAGGGGTTCTTTTTTTCCATTTGTTTGTTTTTGGGCCATACCCAGTGACACTCAGGGGTTACTCCTGGCTCTGCGCTCAAAAATTTCTCCTGGCAGGCTGGGGGACCATATGGGATGCCGGGGGATCAAACCACGGTCCATTCTAGGTTAGCGTGCAAGGCAAATGCCCTACCACTTGCACCACTACTTCGGCCCCATGCTAGGGGTTCTTATTTACACTTTCCACTCTGGGAAAGCCTGTATTCTCCCTCGAGCACATGTATTTCTCTCTTTTTTTTTTTGTTTGTTGGTGTACCTAGCTAAAACCCTGAAGTTGGGTGCAAAGACCCTAAGACCCACCCATATCTGGGAGGGGTCTTGGGAACCGGATAATAGGTGTAACTACCTGCAAGACCTCCCATTTCTGGGAGGGGTCTGGGAAAGGATAGATAAACCTCTGAGCCAGGGGATTCGGCCCTTTGGCCGTTTCTCTTTTGGCCCGGCTTGGTTTCCTGGCTTTTGGATCTTTGGGCCGCATGGAGCCCAAAGGGAAGATGGCTAACAGGAGATAAGATGCAGGGCTAGCAAAATATAGCTGAATGCTTGAAAGGTTGACATAGGCCACACACCTGTGGTGGCTAGGGCATGAATAAAGATGATTCTTCCTGAAGCCTGCGTGTGAGTGAGTGATTTCACCTGGGCCTGGAACTCGCCGGCTGCATGGAGGTTGCAGAGCCATGTGGGCTGGATGGCATCATCCACCATCCAGCCCCATCCTTAATTATTTAATGCAACATCTTCTGGCGCCCGAACAGGGACCTGAATCCTGGACCCAAGAAACCAGCAACAATGGTAACATTTCTGCTTTTCAGTTTAATTTTGGCTCTTGTCGGGTGCACTGAGCCCAAAACCCTGGGCCACGTGCAACCATTTTTAAAAATGGCCAACACCCCATCTGGGGGCTGGATGGTGGATGATGCCATCCAGCCCACATGGCTCTGCAACCTCCATGCAGCCGGCGAGTTCCAGGCCCAGGTGAAATCACTCACTCACACGCAGGCTTCAGGAAGAATCATCTTTATTTATGCCCTAGCCACCACAGGTGTGTGGCCTATGTCAACCTTTCAAGCATTCAGCAATATTTTGCTAGCCCTGCATCTTATCTCCTGTTAGCCATCTTCCCTTTGGGCTCCATGCGGCCCAAAGATCCAAAAGCCAGGAAACCAAGCCGGGCCAAAAGAGAAACGGCCAAAGGGCCGAATCCCCTGGCTCAGAGGTTTATCTATCCTTTCCCAGACCCCTCCCAGAAATGGGAGGTCTTGCAGGTAGTTACACCTATTATCCGGTTCCCAAGACCCCTCCCAGATATGGGTGGGTCTTAGGGTCTTTGCACCCAACTTCAGGGTTTTAGCTAGGTACACCAACATTTGTTTTTTGTTTTTGGGCCACACCTGGCGGTGCTCAGGGGTTACTCCTGGCTGTCTGCTCAGAAATAGCTCCTGGCAGGCACGGAGGACCATATGGGACACCGGGATTCGAACCAACCACCTTTGGTCTTGGATCGGCTGCTTGCAAGGCAAATGCCTCTGTGCTATCTCTCCAGGCCCGCACATGTATTTCTCATTTTTCCTCTTATCATTTCCCAAATAAACTTGTTTTACTCCACTATTGGTCTCCTTCTGAAATTCTTTTCTGTGAGGGAAAGCCTGGATAAGACTGAGGACTGACTTTCCTTTCCTGCAGCAGAGGGAAGAGGTAAATGGCCTCCAGACTGCCGCCTCTCTCCTCACATAAGCCACCAGGGAACCTAATCTTTGGCTGGTGAGAGTCCCCCACCAGAAACAAAAGAATTTCTTTCCTACTCACATCTGGGGCCAGCATGAGCTGGTGCTTCAACCAATATTTGAAATTATGAACAAGGGGAAAGTTAGCTGACATGGGTGAGCGGTGGAATCCTGAATAGTGGATGTAAACAGAGAAGTTGATGGCAGCTCCAAGCAGGGACTTCGCTCTCAGAACTCCCACAGAGGGTATTCACAGGTAGGCTGTTTCCCTATCTTCTCGTGGGACTCACACTCACTACGGCTGAGGCTATTAGGTAGTACCAGAAAACAGTCCAAAGAGTTATGTTGCATTCTTCCTCTTCGGACAACAGAATCCAGCATGAAGAGCTGCTTTGACTTTGAACAGTTAGAATTCCAGCTCCAACACTTCCTGGTGGTGACTCAGCCTCTTTTCCCCTTTGTAAAGTGGGAATATTAGACAATTGGTAGGGAATCTGTAAAGGTTATCACAGTGAGTAAAGAGCATGAAACAAAGGATATGCTGTCAATAAAATGTTAGTACTTCCTATCTCTTCCTCCGATTGTTTCCTTGCCTCTTATACACACAATAGTGTTCAGTTGAAATATTCAGTTTTTAAAAGCCTTTATAGTTTTGATCACCATGGGGGCAATTTCTAAAACAAAAACCAAAGGAACGTATTATAGAGCACAGAGGAATTCATTAGACTGCACATTCTCTCCACAGAGGCTCAATTCACAATTAGAGCTTCAGAGATTGTTTACTATTCCCAGATCAAAAACACCTATTGGCTCATTGACAATGCTGACCACATCTGTTCTGATGATGAACACTTAGTTATGTATCCTGTGTTGGAATTTGAACATTTTGGGGGATCAGATGTCATATCCAGCAGTGCTCAGTATTTATTCCTGAATCTGTACACAGTATCTGCTGGAGACAGGGGGACCACATGGGATGCTGGGGATTGAACCAGGTTGGTAGTAGCATGCAAGGCTACTACCCTGCCTACTATTGCTCCAACCCTGGCACTTTCTTTTTTTTTTTTTAGGTTTTTTTGGGTCACACCCAGCGGTGCTCAGGGGTTACTCCTGGCTGTCTGCTCAGAAATCGCTCCTGGCAGGCACGGGGGACCATATGGGACACGGGGATTCGAACCAACCACCTTTGGTCCTGGATCGGCTGCTTGCAAGGCAAATGCCGCTGTGCTATCTCTCCAGGCCCTGGCACTTTCAATATACTATTAAAATATACTACTTCATTAATTCAGGAAACAAGTAGAAAATTATGTAGTTTGCATATGGCAGAGCATTCAAGTAGTCTGAGTTCAAATTCTCACATTGTGATATTTATGCAGGATAAAAATAAATAAAAGCTAGGCAGATTGTTCAAAGAGTCAGAACAGTCTTTGCATGTAGGAGTGCCAGATTTGCTCCCAGACCTCATGGTCTCCGAACCATACTTGGGAGAGACCACTGAGCACTACCTGGTCTGACACAAAACAAAAACAAAAACACCAAACAGGAGCTGGAGTGATAACATACCATAACGTGTTGGGCATTTGCAGTGCATATAGCAAACCTGGGTCTGATCCCTGGTTGGCATTCCATATGGTCTACTGAGCACTACCAGAAGCACTGCTCAGAACCCGGAAAAACTCCTGAGCATTACAACAAAGAGTGTTCAAAAGTAAACCAACCAACCAAAACCAACTCTGGAGCTGGAGTGACAGCACAGCAGGCAGGGTGTCTGCCTTCCCTGCGGCTGACCCAGGACTAGCCACGGTTCTATCCCCAGTTTCCCAGATGGTCCCCTGAACCTGCCAGGAGCAATTTCTGAGCGAAGAGCCAGGATTAACCCTGAGTGCCAATAGGTGTGGCCCAGAAACCAAATAAAAACAAAACCAAAAAACAACAACTCTGAGAAATAGTTGCTTCATATAATATGTGCAGTTGCTACATCCCTTACTTACCCAACTGCTTACCTGAAATCCATTTAGGTGTCAAAAAGACAGCTCAACTACAATGTAGCTAAAACCGTACTCTCAATTTTCAACTTTCTCTCTCTGAATCTGCCCCCCTTTGCAGTCTTTTTTCACTAGAAATTAGCAGTTAACCAAAAGTCTAGGTAGTAATTGGGGGGGGGGCATGCCCAGTGGTGCTTGGGGGGTTACTCTTAGCAGTGCTCGGGGGACAATATGAAATGGTGGGGACCAAACCTGGGTCAGCCACGTACAAGACAAATGCCCTGCCAGGTAGGTGTACTATCACTCCAGCCTTAGGTGATAATCTTTTTTTTTTTTTTTTTTTTTTTTGGTTTTTGGGCCACACCCGGCGGTGCTCAGGGGTTACTCCTGGCTGTCTGCTCAGAAATAGCTCCTGGCAGGCACGGGGGACCATATGGGACACCGGGATTCGAACCAACCACCTTTGGTCCTGGATTGGCTTCTTGCAAAGCAAACACTGCTGTGCTATCTCTCCGGCCCAGAATTAAAGCTGTTTTATATGTGGGTTTTGTTGTTGTTTGTTTTTTGGGGTTAAACCCGGTGGCATTCAGGGGTTACTCCTGGATATGCACGCAGAAATCTCTCCTGGCAGGCTTGGGGGACCATATGGGATGCTGGGGGATCTGATCTGGGTCTGTCCCAGGTGGTCAGTGTGCAAGGCAAATGCCCTTCAGCTCCAGCCCCTTTTGTTTTGTTTTTGGGTCACACTGGCAGTGCTCAGGGGTGACTCCTGGCTCTACACTCAGAAATCGTTCCTGGCAGGCTCGGGGGACCATAAGGGATGCCGGGATTTGAACCACTGTCCTTCAGCATGCAAGGCAAACACCCTACCTCCATGCTATCTCTCCAGCCCCTAAGAGCTATTTTTTAACATTGGCAAAATATGTGAGAATCCTAGAACTGAGAGTATAAAACACGAACATCTTCTCCACCTTGAGGAACTTTCTTCCTTAAGTTACAAATCAGAATCTGCAGGGTGTTTGTCCTTTTTAATCAACTGTAGTTGTCAGGACCATTTCCATGACTGTTGGCCCTCCTTAGAAAATATAGGCTGTAATGAGAAACATTACTTTGCAAGCTGGGATATCTGATAGAAGTATATTCCAAGGGGTACATTGTGATCTGGCCTTATTACATGACAGCAGCTCTGGAGTTTCTTTCTTTCTTTCTTTTTTTTTTTTTTTTTTGGTTTTTGGGCCACACCCGGCGGTGCTCTGGGGTTACTCATGGCTGTCTGCTCAGAAATAGCTCCTGGCAGGCACGGGGGACCATATGGGACACCGGGATTCGAACCAACCACCTTTGGTCCTGGATTGGCTGCTTGCAAGGCAAACGACGCTGTGCTATCTCTTCTGGGCCCAGCTCTGGAGGTTCTTAAGGATGGTTGCCCTGTTTCAAAGTCTGACTCCACTCCACTACAGGTGGCTTTTGCCAATTCATTTCCTTTCCTATACCACTCTGTGTCATCATGGTACACTTTGTCTTCATCATGGAAATGAGATAACACATTCATGGCAGGTATCTCAAGAAACACCCAGAAAAGACCCCTACCACATCTGCATGGCCAACCTGCCTGAGAGTAACAACCATATAATTCCTGAAGTTAAAGACATCTAGAACTCTTCACAGAAAACAAGCTCATACATAGTCTGCCAGGGTCCAGCAAAGATTTGATTTTCTAGGGGGCCGGGCGGTGGCGCTGGAGGTAAGGTGCCTGCCTTGCCTGCGCTAGCCTAGGACGGACCGCGGTTTGATCCCCCGGCGTCCCATATGGTCCCCCAAGAAGCCAGGAGCAACTTCTGAGCGCATAGCCAGGAGTAATTCCTGAGCGTCACAGGGTGTGGCCCAAAAACCAAAAAAAAAAAAAAGAAAGATTTGATTTTCTTTTTTTTGAGGTCACACCCAGCAGCACTTTCAGAAATCGCTCCTGGCAGGCACAGGAAACCATACGGGATGCTGGGATTCAAACCACCATCTGTCCTGGATCAGCTGTGTGCAAGGCAAATGCCCTACTGCTGTTCTCTCTGCTCCCCTTTTTTTTTGTTTTGTTTTTATTTGTTTTTGGGTCACACCCGGCAGCACTCAGGGGTTACTCCTGGCTCTACGCTCAGAAATCGCTCCTGGCAGGCTTATGGGAACCATATAGGATGCTGGGATTCAAACCACCATGCTTCTGCATGCAAGGCAAATGCCTTACCACTATGCTATATCTCAGGCCCTATTTTTGTTTTTTTTGGTCAGCAAAAATGAGATGATAAAGTGTCAAATTCTGTTTTTTATCCATTGTGTTATATACATTTTCAAAGCTAAAGTAGAAATGTTTTATATGAAAACATCTCCAGAGCAGACATCACAGGATGAAAGGGACTAAAAGGCATATTCACTGAGCAGGGTAACTGGAGTAATCTACACAACACTTTTGCTTACATTGTTAAACACCTTTGTCTTTCAAACTACTTGCAAAACTATAGCTAACTACTGACTCCTAATCTGTATTACAAAAGCAGAAGGTCCTCAATTGGTACAATCACAGTTCAGATTTTTGAAAACACAAGCCATCTGTAGTTATTTCATAAAGCTTTCCTGCACCTGCACCTCATCTGGAAAAAAATCAAGTTCAGTCCTCCTGGCACCCCCCAGGTGCCTTAGGCTGGATTCCCCTCTGACAACTACAACCATGGTTTCCATAACAAGCTGCTCTGAAAGGCCCCAGTTCCATCCCCAGTGGCTGGCAGTTAAAAAGATTTGTGGGTACTTTCTGGGCCCTGACCATGCCACTCACTTGGAAAGCCTTAACCCTTTAGTGCTCAGGGCCCTCTCAAAGCATCCTCACAGGACAGAGTGATAGAACAGCAGGTAGTGCAATTTGCCTTATATGAGGCCAACATGGGTTCAATCCCCAGCATCCAAGATTGTGCCCTCAAGCACTGCCAAGAGTTGATTCCTGATCAACTGCCATGATTAACCACAGCATCCTCAGGTGTGGCCTAAAAACAAACAAGCAAACAACATCAAAACCTACTCACTCACTGTGGGCACTACCCTTCTGTGAGCTGGAGTGCTCAACCAACACTTAGAGGACTTGCAGAGAATGGTTCCCCATTCTGCAGATGGCCAAAGGCTGTCCATAAACTCTAAAGGATCAAAGAGGTTGCAAATTGTCATGGAGAATATGGTAGGGGAAGCAGAGCAAAGATTTTAATTAGGACATCTATGACCTTTTTCCAGTTTAGGGTCCCTTAAACTATACCATAACATCTAACAGCTTTTATTTTTTGCTTGAGGAACCATTTTGGATGCTGAGAATCAAACCCAGATCAGATGCATGCAAGGTATATGTCCTACAGCCATGCTATCGCCTCATTATCAAACTGCTTTAAGGACCTTAGGGCCAGAGACAGGGTAGAACACCTGCCATGCAAGTCAACCCAGGTTCAATCCCTGACACCCTTCAATCCCAAATCCACCAGGAGTAGTCCCTAAGTATGGTGATAGATGGGGTACCCCCTCCCCCAAAAAAAAAGAAATATCCCCTGGAGGACAGCCAAAACAGAAACCAAGATAGTAAGAATATGCCTTTACTGGGGCAGGTTCTATAACATTGAGTTGGCTTCACTCACATGACAGAATATTATGAAAATGCAATAGTGGTCAGAGAGATCACACAGTATGCAGAGAGCTTGTCTTACACGCAACCAATCTGGGTTCGATTCCAGCATCCCACCTGCCCCCTGAACAATGCCAGGAGTGATTCCTAAATGCAGAGCCAGGGTTAGTCCCTGTACATAACCAGGTGTGGCCCAAAAAGTAGTACTATACTGGTAGAACAAACTTATGCTAAGAGGAAAATTACATTAAAAACAAAAAGGGGGGGGGGCCGGAGAGATAGCATGGAGATAAGGCGTTTGCCTTTCATGCAGAAGGTCATCGGTTCGAATCCCGGCGTCCCATATGGTCCCCCGTGCCTGCCAGGAGCAATTTCTGAGCATGGAGCCAGGAGTGGCCCCTGAGCACTGCCGGGTGTGACCCAAAAACCACAAAAAAAAAAAAAAAAAAAAGGGGGGGGGCCAGAGAGATAGCACAGCAGTAGGGCGTTTGCCTTAGACGCATAAGGACGGTGGTTCGAATCCCAGCATCCCATATGATCCCGAGCCTGCCAGGAGTGATTTCTGAGCATAGAGCCAGGAGTAGCCCCTGAGCACTGCTGGGTGTGACCCAAAAATCAAAAAAAAAAAAAAGGAAGACCGAAGAGATAGCATGGAGGTAAGGCATTTTGCCTTGCGTGCAGAAGAATGGTGTTTCAAATCCCGGCATCCCATATAGTCTCCCATGCCTGCCAGGGGCAATTTCTGAGCATAGAGCCAGGAGTAACCCCTGAGCGCTGCCAGATGTGACCCCCCCCCTTTTTGGAGTGGTGGCACTAAATATAAGACGGTTCGATCCCCCAAGCCAAGAGTGATTTCTGACCGCAGAGCCAGGAGTAACCTGAGCGCCACCAGGTGTGGCCAAAAAATGCCACTGAGCACCACCAAATATGCCCCCTCCCCAAACCCTAGCAGGTAACACTAATTTTTTTTTGTTTTTTTTTTTTTTTTTGGATCACACCTGTGATGCTCACTTCCTCACTCTTCTCAGTAATTATTTCGACAGTGCTCAGGAGACCATATAACCAAGGATAGAACCCAGGTTAGCCGCATGGAAGGCAAGTGCCTTATCAACTTTGCTATCTTCCAAGCCCTACAATCTATAGATATAGGTTTTTTGAGGCACACCCTGCAGTGCTCAGGGGTTACTCCTGGCTCTTCATTCAGAAACTGCTCTTGGCAGGATCGGGAGACCACATGGATGCCAGAAATCGAACCTGGGTCTGTGCTGAGTCAGCAGTTTTCAAGGCAAATGCCCTATTGCTGTGCTATTGCCCTGGCTCCCCTGTATAATTAATATTTTATTTATTTTTTTTTTGGTGTTTGGGTCACGCCCAGCAGCACTTAGGGGTTACTCCTGGCTCTACGCTCAGGAATAGCTCCTGGCAGGCTCGGAGGACCAATCCCAGGGGACACCAGGATTTGAACCACCGTACTTCTGAGTCTAAGGCAAATGGCCTACTGCTGTGCTATTTCTCCAGCCCCTATTTCTTTTTTTTTTTTTTTTTTTGGTTTTTGGGTCACACCCGGCGTTGCTCAGGGGTTACTCCTGGCTGTCTGCTCAGAAATAGCTCCTGGCAGGCACGGGGGACCATATGGGACACCAGGATTTGAACCAACCACCTTTGGTCCTGGATCGGCTGCTTGCAAGGCAAATGCCACTGTGCTATCTCTCCGGGCCCTTCTTTTTCTGTTTTTACATTTATTTTGGTTTTTGGGCCACATCCTGCGGCACTCAGGCATTACTCCTGGCTCTTCACTCAGAAATAGCTGCAGGCAGGCTCGGGGACTATATGATGCCAGGGATCAAACCCTGATCCATTCCAGGTCAGCTGCATGCAAGGCAAACGCCTTACCGCTAAGCTATTCCTCTGGCCCCCTATAATCAGGTTCTAATAGGATAAAGAACCTATTGTCAGGCTGGGTATGTGGCTCAAAGACAGACCTAATACATGTAGTATAGCAGGAAGAGCACCTTGCTTTGCATACAGTGGACCCCCATTATCCTTGGCATTGCATATGGTTTACTGGGAGTAAATTCTGACCACTACTGGGTATGGCTCAAAAACCAACACATGGGCCTGGAGAGATAGCACAGCAGCGTTTGCTTTGCAAGCAGCCGATCCAGGACCTAAGGTGGTTGGTTGGAATCCCGGTGTCCCATATGGTCCCCCGTGCCTGCCAGAAGCTATTTCTGAGCAGCCAGCCAGGAGTAACCCCTGAGCCACCGCCGGGTGTGGCCCAAAAACCAAAAAAAAAAAAAAAAAAAAAAAAACCAAAAAACCAACACATAGAGGTAGAAGGGCCAGAGAGATAGCATGGAGGTAGGGCATTTGCCTTGCATGCAGAAAGACAGTGGTTCAAAGGCATCCCATTCAGTCCCCCAAGTCTGCCAGGAGCAACTTCTGAATGTAGAGCCAGGAGTAACCCGAGTGCTGCCGAGTGTGACCCAAAAACAACCAAAAAAAAAAAAAAAAGAGATAAAATAGAGGTTAAGATACTAGCCTTAGGAACCATAGTGACAGCACAGCAGTAGTGTTTGCCTTGCACGTGACCGACCTGGGATGAACTTGGGTTCAATCTCCAGTATCCTACATGGTCCCCCACTTGCCAGGAACGATTTCTGAATGCAGATCTAGGAGTAACCCCTGAGCATTGCCAGGTATGGCCCAAACACGAAAACACTAGCCTTGAGGCAATCGTAGTTCAACCATCTGATACGTTTCCCAATCTTCAGGAGTGGCTCCCAAATCCACCAAACTATATGGACTTCCATCTTTTCCTTCTGGTCAGTACTGGGGCCAGAGCAACAGTAGTGGGTAGTGTTTACTTTGCACTTAGCTGACCTGGCCTCATCCCCGGCACCCCTTATAGTCCCCCAAGTACCACTGAATTAGGTTCTTATCCATCACAGTTGGATATGAACCAAAAAATAAAAACAAAAGTAACTATTATATTCCTGTTTCTGTCTTTATTTCTGTCTAGTTTCTTACTGGTCCCTCCAATAGTGTAGCATAGTCTTATGCCCTTCACCCTTGTTCTCTAGTGGCTTCATTGTTCTCTCTCAACCAAAATAAGGACTAACACTTGCAGTTTGCTGGATACAGCAGAGATCTGCTTAAAAATCAGTGACTAGCTGAATCCAGCTCCATGAACACTTTAGATTCCTGAATGGCAATGTTTGGAAATAATGACCTCCAGTCACCTCACACATCAACTTTCAAATACCCCGGGTGGTGATTGGCAAGTACTGCTTCACTTGTTATCTCTGCCCTATAGGGTGACTGGAGCACTAGTTTATCACACACAGGAGCATGCAGGACTGGGAGACAGCTCAGGAGGATGGTGCTTAAGGTTCCATCCCTGGTACCAAATGGTCCAACACTCAAGTCAGGGTAGCTACAAAGTAGCATTCAAGTAGTGGAATGGCAGAGCAGCAGAGTCCCTGCCTTGCATTGAAACCCCAAACTCAGTTCTGGGCACTGTCTGCCTAAGAGGGAGCACTCAATTATCCTTGTGCCTGCCACCATGAAATAGATGTCAACCACATACTGTATCCAAACTTAAGTTGTGTGTGTTGTCAGCACATACAGCAGTGCTGGGGCTACTCCCAGTTCCATGGGTTTCCCAGTGGTGCTTGGGATAGCATGGATGTTGACATAAAACCTGAGCACTTAAGGGATGTGCTACAGTAACAAGAACATTTTTTCTTTGGGGGGGGGGGGGGTCACACCCGGCAGCGCTCAGGGGTTACTCCTGGCTCTACACTCAGAAATTGCTCCTGGTAGGCTCGGGGGACCATCTGGGATGCCAGGATTCGAACCACTGTCCTGCATGCAAGGCAAACGCCTTACCTAACTCTATGCTAGCTCTCCAGCCCCACAAGAACATTCTTTTTTGTTTTTTTGGGCCACACCTGGCTCTCTATGCTCAGAAGTCGCTCCTGGCAGGCTCAGGGGACCAGATGGGATGCTGGGACTCAAACCACCATCCTTCTGTAGGCAAGGCGAACGCCTTACATCCATGCTCTCTCCGGCCCCACACACGAACATTCTTGATTATGCAAGGCATGTACTTTACTGCAACCACAATGTGAAATGCTAGCTCACTAACTCAGTATATGGCAGCAATGGAAGAAATGAGAAAAACAACCACAGTGAGTTTACAAAATTGAATTTATTAAAGAAAAGAAATTATGATATTCTCCACCCAGGTTTTGGCATGAGTATGGACACTTTCTACAATTTTTGTGTGTTTATCATCTGTGGGGTTAACTCTAGGCCACATTCTAATCTAGCTGCGATGGAGCCCTATACCACCCCAGATTTTACCCACTTACTACTACAGCAGATTCAACCCAAAGCAGCAATGCTTTATCACAGGGTGACCAGATTAGAACTTAAGTTCCTCACCACAAGGCAAGCTTTCCTGCCACTGACTGCTCTAAGCTAGTTAGGAAAGTATCTGTATTAGTTAGTTCTATTGAATAGATTTCACTTATATTCCATTAGCACTAGAATTAGATTTCTGAACTCCCAAGAGTTGTTTCCAACTGGAGAACATAGCAATTTCCCTTTTAATGGGAAATTGATGTAGTATCTAATAAAGCAGAACCAACAAGAACTCAGGCAGGTTTACTTTGTTAAAGTTAAATAGTATCACAACCTTATACATAATGACCTACTGCAAAAAGCAAAAAAATGCAAGAGGGACTCCATTCCTCATGTACTACCCTATTTATTTTTTGGTTTGTGGGCCACACTCGGCACTCACGAGTTATTCCTGGCACTGTATTTAGGAATCACTCCTCGAAGGCTCGGGGAACCATATGGGATGCCGAGACCGAACCCCTGCCATGTGCAAGACAAACACCCTCTGGCCTCTGTTAAAATAAAACATACACTTTCCTCACCCATTTCCTCTCTAAAGACCCACACAGCAGTAGCACTTAGCAACAGAATTAAGTTAACAAAGTCTATTTATTCTCAACAGCGAGTACTACTGGCTCTGCATTCAAGAATAACTCCTGGAAAAGAAAAAGAGTAGCTCCTGGGAGGCTCAGGGGACCTTATGGAATGCCAGGGATATAACCCAGGTCAGAGGTATACAAGGCAAACATCCTACCCGCTGTGCTATTGCTCTGGCCCCACTTGTGGTGTTATATATTTGGTTTGGGGGTCACACTTGGCATCGCTCAGGGGTTACTCCTGGCAGGCCTGGGGAACCATGAGATGCTGGGATTTGAACCACTGCCTGTCCTGGATCGGCTGTGTGCAAGGCAAACGCCCTACCACTGTGCTATCTCTCTGGCCCCATCAGCTGTGGTTATTTTTAAACATTGTGAAAAAAAATTTTTTTTTTTTGGTTTTTGGGCCACACCCGGCGGTACTCAGGGGTGACTCCTGGCTGTCTGCTCAGAAATAGCTCCTGGCAGGCACAGGGGACCATATGGGACACCAGGATTCGAACCAACCACCTTTGGTCATGGATCGGCTGCTTGCAAGGCAAACACCGCTGTGCTATCTCTCCGGGCCCTTATACCTTCTTAAATGAAGATAAATCACAAGAATCAAACTCAAACCTCACCAGCTTTACTCACTATGATAGTGGCCCCAATCCTACTGTGAAGTAAATGCTTATTAGCTGAAAACATCAAGTAAATGGTTGGGGTCAGGAATAGAGCTCCAATAATTTGAGTGTATGTACAACGAACATAAACCAGGTCTGTGCACCTGGGGAGCCCCTAACCCCAAGTAGGTCATCGAGGTTGGAGAGCTAGTACTGAAAGGCACTGTTTGGCATGTGGCTGACCTGGTTCTGGTTCATGTCAGACACTACACTACCAGGGGTCACCCTTGTGCAGAGATAGGAACATCCCCTGAGCAATTGTAGCCCAAAACTCCAAGGAAGGAAACAAAAAAAATGGAAAAACAAGAAACATTCCTTGATGATCCCCTTTAAGTGACACTCTCCTGTCAGGCAAAGATTATCAGGAAGACGTCTTATTTTTTTTCTTTTTGGTTTTTGGGCCAGACCTGGTGGTGCTCAGGGGTTACTCCTGGCAGGCACGGGGAACCACATGGGACACTGGGATTCGAACCAACCACCTTAGGTCCTGGATCGGCTGCTTGCAAGGCAAACACCACTGTGCTATCTCTCCAGGCCCAGACGCCTTATTTTCTTTTTTCTTTTTTTTGGTTTTTGGGCCACACCCGGTAACGCTCAGGGGTTACTCCTGGCTATGCGCTCAGAAGTTGCTCCTGGCTTGGGGGACCATATGGGACGCCGGGGGATCGAACCATGGTCCGTCCAAGGCCAGCGCAGGCAAGGCAGGCACCTTATCTCTTGCGCCACCGCCCGGCCCCAGACGCCTTATTTTCATAGAAAATTATGTACACAAATTAATCATATGGTTTAAAACAACCATTTAGAGGTCACAAAACATGGCCGATGGAAAACCTACTCTTCACAAGTGTGTAAAATCACCAAACTGAACTAAACATTGGTTCATGATTTTTAATTTTTGGGGCCATACCTGGAGTGATGCTCAGGGGTTGCTCTCAGGTCCATCCCAGGTTAGCTGCTGGCTAGGCAAACACCCTACCACTGTGCTATTGCTCCAGCCCCTGGTGCAAGATTTAAACCCTTGTGTAACCTGGATAACTACAAGTAAACAAGTTCTTTCACACCATGGAGTCTTAAAACGTCAAAAAGCAACACTTTTCAGATGCCAAGATACAAAATTGACTCCTTTTAAGTACTATGTCCTTGGTACAAGTTTCTGTAAAATCAAACCATTGAATGGGCTGGAGATATAGTAAACCATGGTCCCCCCCACCCCAGTCACTAATCAGGGGTGACAAGGAAATCAGGGGAGGAACCTAGTTTTTCCCAAACTGCACTTCTTTATGCTCCCCCACCACCCAAAAAAGCACAGGGATTAAACCACTCAACTCTTAAAATATAATTACTGCCTCTATGAAGCTGAGACTGAAATTAACTTGCTTAAGGAATTTCAGCCTACAGAAAGCAGGAAAGGAATCAAATGCACAGATTTTGCTTCAAAGACCCCCTTCACTATATAAAAAACAGCTTTTCAACAACCCTATAAATTAAGGAAAAATTTAACCAGTTAAACCAACATTTAATCCCAAACACCACACCAAAAGCTAGCAATTCACTAGACATTAGAAGTGGCAAGTAACATCCTAGAATATGTAACCACTGCATCCCACCTTTATCCAAAAATCTAAATTCGAACCCATCCCTCTAAAATGTTTCCACAGGATCACTGCCAATGCTGCCAATCTAGAACTGAATGGACCAAGACATACTGGCATTCAGAGGATGATGGGCGGTTACCAGCCATTCCCATCGATGATTTAAGTGGCTCGAGGTCCAAGGACTTGAACAACGTCAGGCTCCTTTCACAGAAAACACAACAGTAATGTACATTTCACGCAATATTTTTATTGGCCTTTTGGATAAAAACAGGAAATTATTTGCCAGGAAGGATGATCCCATCATACTGAAAGAGAAGAGATTTTATTTTTTTCAGAACAGGAGGTAACAGCAAAGACTACAGTATAAGCTAATATTTCAGATTTTATATTTGATACAAACTCTGAATCCCTTATCCCTCTGATCTGCATGGTAGCTTAGCCAATTTTAACTGCCACATGGCTCTGCTGCACCCCAAGGATTAAACAGGCTCACAGTAAAGCCACTATCCTCCCCTTCTAGCTACTTGCACTCATCAGGGTGGGGAGGTCTGGATCCAGGTGCTCTTTTTTAACCACCAACCCTGTAAGCCTCCCAGGTACCAAGCTGCCCCAATACATTCACAGATGCAAAATCTTGCACCCCCGGGGCCGGGTAGGTGGCGCTGGAGGTAAGGTGTCTGCCTTGCAAGCGCTAGCCAAGGAAGGACCGCGGTTCAATCCCCGGCGTCCCATATGGTCCCCCCAAGCCAGGGGCGATTTCTGAGCACATAGCCAGGAGTAACCCCTGAGCGTCAAACGGGTGTGGCCCAAAAACCAAAAAAAAAAAAAAAAATCTTGCACCCCCAATCCCAACACCACATTTCACCTGAAATAAATCAGTTTTACCTTCTGCTGGAACCAGCGCATGGCCTCCTCTTTGCTGATTCTGTGCTTGGCCCCAATGCAGCCTGTCCTGCGCTTCTTGTCTGCGATGCTGAAACCTGGCCTACCCAGCACCTGTCCCAGGAATAACCAACAGTCACCTAGCCAGCTCAGTAAAGAGCACAAAGACAAGACTCACACATTGCGAAGACTAAGCCTCCAGAGTCAACTGATGGCCCATACAGAGCAGGAGACAAGACCTGTGATTCCCAGGTCACTACCAGCATCCCAGACAACACACTTAAAGGTTTGCTGACCCCACATTGCCTAACTATCTCCATCTCACTACAGTAAAAATATTCAAATGCAACAATGGTACCCTATACTAAACAAGGCTCCGAGGATTTTGCCTCACCGAAACATTGGTGCTATCAACCCCCACCCCAACCAAAAAGCCACACCATTCACTTCGACATTCTCTGGATAGAAGCCACTTCACCCCCCAGGATCTAAGGAAGGGAGTCTCGGGAGAGCAACCCAGAAGTCAAACCAGCACAACACAGCACCAAGACACTTAAGTTTTCAATTCTATGGTGGATGGAAGTTTCCTTCATCCACCTTATGTCATGTTGGTGCCTGATAGATCCAAGATTGTAAATGCACAGTATCAGGGACCTAGTGGGTTTTTTTTTTTTTAGATGCCACAAATGTTGCATATCTCCCCCCCCCCAGGAGATAACGAAAGGCAGATAACACTCAAGCTCCAGAATCTGAACAGCAAAACAGCACAAGTCAAAGAATGAGCAGATTCCACTATTCTCACAGGAGTGGAAAAGAGAAAATATTCATACCACGTAGAAGTCCAGGCCATAGATACCAATGCTTGGGTCATATTTGATTCCCAGATCAATGTGTTCCTGGATCCCAAAACCAAAGTTTCCAGTATCAGAAAAGTTGTTTTTTCGTAACTCGTACTCTCGCACCTGAGGGGAAAAAAAAAACCCAGTTATTATATTCCTTGTTAACTGTGTGATATGGAATACCCACCACCTCAGAAATACAATTCAAAGTAATTTATCAGGAACAAAAATCTGATTTCCCTAGGACACTAATCATATCCCCTATCACAGAACTTACCCAACTCTTTAATCTGTTAGAAGTCACAAGAAATGGGGGGGGGGGGGCACAGAGAGATAGCACAGCAGTAGGGCATTTGCTTTGCATGCTGCCAACCTTGGATGGGCCCAGGTTCCATCCCCAGCATTCCATATTGTCTCCCTAGGCTGCCAGGAGTGATTGCTGAATACGAAGCCAGGAGTAACCCACTGAACGATGCTAGATGTGGCCATAACTCCCCCGCAAAAAAAAGTTACAAGGAAAACCGGCAAAACCAAGGAACCAAACACAGTATGTCCAATCAGATTCCTATCCCTATAGTTAAGTGCATGTACTACATCAATGGTCTGCAGCATCACCAATGAGAAATGAACCAGCCTCACCTTCAGCCCTTTCTCCAGGATTTCTTCTGCCTTGGCTCCACGGACAGTGCAGTGGACAGCAATCTTCTCATTTCTTCGGATCCCAAAAGATCTGACAGTGTATCTAGCTGCAGGGAAGTGGAAAAGAAGGCAACAGGCTTTGTTTTGCAGTAACAGGGATTAAATCCAAAGTTTCATACACTAGAAGACTTGTCCTTACCCCAGGCCTCAACCTCCTCTCCAAACACTAGTCATCCACACTCAGTGCAAGTCTCACCACTGTCACCTACATTTTAATTGGCTCCACGGGATACAGAAAATAAACTAACTTCCAAGCCACTCACCGCATGCACATCATTAAGAAGTCTTACATCTTGTTAGTCCCATAAAGTGCAAACACCTAAGAATATAAATAACTAAATGACAGTAAACAGATGATCTGTTAAGCATAACCTGATCCTACTGTTAATCTTTCTTTACAGATGGAGGTTTTCAGAGGTTCAATTCCTTAGAATCACATTGATAACCAAGAGGCAAGCAGTTAAGCATAAACTCCAAAACTTGGGACTTCCTTCCACTTAAAAAAAATAAAAAAAAAATTTCCCAGCAGTCCTCAAATTCGATTTCCAGAGCAGACCTGCTCCCTTGGCCCGGAAACTGATTCAGGCCAGAACTCCACTATCCTTAAAATAATGAAGTACTTTATTTGGATATGGGGGCCACACCTGGTGTTCAATGGATCATACGGAATATACTTTCGAATCGGGGTCAATGCATGCGAGCCTAAGCACTTTACCTATTGTACTTCCTTTCCAGCTCAACTAAAGTGTTTAAAACGAAACAACAATACTGCCTACTGTATTCCGGGTAGACAGCAGACATGTCAGATACCCAAACCCAGCTTTGGATTGATGTTGGGTCCGAGAGCACCCAACATTCCCGCTCCACCTCGGCCCCCTGGAAGACCCTCCATTTCTTTAGTCCTAAGATCTACTCAATGAAACCAAAGGCCCCCGGTACTCTAATGCCAAGACCAATCAATCAATCTTCAAAGGAAGATGGGGCGGGCAGGCTCGGGTAACTTGGGCCCCCCCCCCCTCACCTTTGGAGAAGACGGGGGTCTGTCCGGTGAGCTGCTCCAGCACCTTGGCCGCGCGGGTCAGTCTGTCTCCGCTCTCGCCCACGCAGATGTTGAGGCAGAGCTTGCGGATGCGAAGTTCCCGCATGGGATTCTCCTTTTCACCCTGGTCCTGCTGCAAGGGGCAAGCGAGGCCTGTCAACCCGCTGCTCTCTGGCGCCTGAATCCCACCCCCGGGGTTCGGCCCTGGGGAGGCGGCTCGGGGCTGCATTTTCCCCTCCCTCTGGAGCTGCCAATGGCCCAGCAGTGCCAAAGCAACACAGTTGGGGCGACGAAGCGTGCTTTGCAGACTGACGTTTCATGGGATTCGAATGGAATCGAGTTGCTTTAGAAACACGTGGCTGTGCTACGTCTGGCTGCTGCTTCCCGACACAGACACGGGCTGAAGCTCAACTAGGACCAGCAGATCCAAGAGAGCCGCAGCTGGCCAGTCTCAGGTCGCAGAGACCCCTGATTCACCCCCAATGTGCCCTAAGGGCGGCCCGAGTCCACTCCTAATAAACGGGGGGGGGGCCAAGGTCCAGTCCCGAGCCCTACGCCCTACGCTGGCCGCGCCAGTCCCACTCCGGCCGATAATGCGGGTTCTGTTTACCCGGAACCGCAAAGCCCAACAGCCCGGCGAGCTCGGCCGGCAGCGGATGGCAGCGGATGAAAGGAAGCAAACCCGAGCTCTGACTACTCACCGCCATGATGGAGAACAGGAAGAGAGAACGGAACTTCCGGTCCAAGGCCTTATGGGTCAGGAGGCGGGTCTTCTCCCGAGCTAACCAAAGAAACGCAGCGACCAAGAGGAAGCGGGTGCGCGGCTCAAAGCAGCGTCTGCTGCCCCCTCGTGGTTACTGATCGCCACTACAGTTCATGGTTTGACACACGGTGACCCAGATTTCTAAATTCTCAGACCTAACTTTTGGTCTTCTGTTATCCTTGACACCCACCTCTCCCCACCTCCCATATAGTTTTAGGACTTGCAGGTTCATAAGTGATTAAATTCCCACAGCTGCATAAAACCTACTATGCAAATTGTAAAGAAAAGAATTTTTAAATGGAATTCTCCATAACAATGTAAACAGAATTCTGAACAGGGGCCTAGAGCTATATAGCACAGCTGGTAGGGCTTTTGTCTCGGAAGCGGCAGACCAGGTTTCGATCTCCAGCATTTCATTTGGTGAGCCTGCCTGAGTGCCTCTGTGAGTGACCCAAAAACAAAGCAAACAAACAAAAGAATCCTAAACAATGAAGACAGGCTTCTGGCCAGCTCTCACTGTTTACTCTGTGACCTTGAGTAGATTCTTTTTGTTTCGTTTTGTTTGTTTGTTTGTTTTGGGTCACACCTGGCATCACTCAGAAATCGCTCCTGGCAAGCTCTGGAGACCATAAGGAATGTTGGGATTCGAACCACCTACTTTCTGCATGCAAAGCAAATGCCCTATCTTCATGCTATCTCTCCGGCCCCTAATTAGACTCTTTTAACTTTCTTTTCTTTTCTTTTGGTTTTTGGGTCACACCCGGCAGCGCTCAGGGGTTACATCTGGCTCTACACTCAGAAGTCGCTCCTGGCAGGCTCTGGGGATCATATGGGATGCCGGGATTCAAACCACCGACCTTCTGCATGAAAGGCAAACGTCTTACCTAAATGCTATCTCTCCGGCCCTATTTTATTTATTTATTTATTTATTTATTTATTTATTTATTTAAGTACAAACAGACTTTATTCAGAGGTATTGAGGAAGGGGGGAAGGGGAAGGAGAGGATAAGAAAGAGTTCCGGGGCCGGAGAGATAGCACAGCAGTAAGGCGTTTGCCTTAGACGCAGAAGGACGGTGGTTTGAATCCCGGCATCCCACATAGTCCCCCCGAGCCTGCCAGGAGCGATTTCTGAGCATAGAACCAGGAGTAACCCCTGAGCGCTGCCGGGTGTGACCCAAAAACCAAAAACCAAAAAAAAGAAGAAGAAAGAAAAGAAAAAAAGAAAAAAAGAAAGAGAAAAATAAAGAATTCCAAGCTCAAAGGAGAGTGCAGGCTTCTTCAAAAGCAGACAGCCCTGTACACTCAGTTAAAGCAGGGAAATCCACATCTCAAAAGGAGAGATGAGGGTAATGTGCTCAGGTACCATGTACCCAAGCAGCACATGTGCTTTTTTTTTTTTGGAGGAGGGTTAGGCCACACCCGGTTTCTCCTGGCTCTGTGCTCAGAAATCGCTCTGGCAGGCACGGAAGACCATATGGGATGTCAGGATTCGAACCATGACCATCCTGGAACGGCTCCATGCAAGGCAAATGGCCTTTCACTGTGCTGTCTCTCTGGCCCCTCATGCGCCTCTTTTAAGTTTCTTATCTTCATCTTTAAAGTGTTCCTATTGGGACTGAAATGATGATACAATGAGTAGACACTTGCCTTGGTTTGAGTCCCAGGTTCAATCTTTGGCACCACTTATGGTTTCCCCACTCCTGCTCCCAGAGTCCCATCAGAAGTGGTTCCTGAGCACAAGGGGTATGACCAAAAACATGGCAATGTAACTTATTAAATGTCCCTGGGTCTGCAGTATTATGATACTCAGCTCTTTTAATATAACCCAGTTCACAGCCAAATAGCACAGCCTTCTCATGCCTAAGAATAGGCTCTGCTCTGCAGTAAGTAGGGCTCCAGGGGGTGGGAATGGCTCTACTCAGAACAACACTTGAGAATGTCACTTCCCGAGTGACCCTGCAGAATCTGCTCACAGAACAGTGTAGCCACCTCAGGAGCTGCCAGTGGGTTCTCTCAGCTGATGAGTAGATGAAGACCTCCATCCACCCACCAAGGGGGGAGGTTCTCTCATTTATTTGTTTGTTTGTTTATTTAACTCACTCAGTGGTGTTCAAGATTTACTCCTGGCTTCGCACTTAAGAATTACTCCTGGGGGGCGGGCCCGGAGAGATAGCACAGCGGCGTTTGCCTTGCAAACAGCCGATCCAGGACCAAAGGTGGTTGGTTCGTGCCTGCCAGGAGCTATTTCTGAGCAGACAGCCAGGAGTAACCCCTGAGCACCACCAGGTGTGGCCCAAAAACCAAAAAAAAAAAAAAAAAAAAAGAATTACTCCTGGGGTTGGTGGTATAGTGGTGAGCATAGCTGATTACTGGCCAATGCAACTAAGCTGGGGCTGGAGAGATAGCAGGGAGGTATAGCGATTGCCTTGCACGCAGAAGGATGGTGGTTCGAATCCCGGCATCCCACATGGTCCCCCAAGCCTGCCAGGGGCGATTTCTGAACATAGAGCCAGGAGTAACTCCTGAGTGCTAGTGCTGCTGGGTGTGACCAAAAACCAACCCCCCCCAAAATTACTCCTGGGGGGCTGGAGCGGTGGTGTAGTGGTAGGGCATTTGTCTTACATGCAGCAGACCTTGGATGGACCTCCGTTCAATCCCCCGGTGTCCCATACGATCCCCCAAGCCAGGAGCGATTTCTGAGCACATAGCCAGGAGTAACCCCTAAGCGTCACCGAGTGTGGCCCTAAAGCCAAAGGAAAAAAAAAGAATTACTCCTGGCAGGCTTGGGGGAGACCATGTGGAATATTGGGGATCGAACCTAGGCTGTCTTTATGCAAGGCAAGCACCCTGCCTGCTACAAGGTTCTTGTCCCTCCCCAAGTGGCCCTGCCCAAAGTCCTTCCTTGACATATGCTTCACATTGAAGTCCACGCAGCACAGGCTGAGCCATGCCAGTGTCTCCACAGACCAACCTTTGTGGGGTATTGTAAGGGGCAGAGGCATCACCAGGTCTGTTGAATTAATTATTAATTATAAAGTTCTAGTGGTGCATGGATGGATGGTGAGGCCTTTCTCAGTCCAGCCTGGTGCTTGCAGTCCCTTTGGCCCACGGATCTGCGGGTTCAGGATAACGGTGAGGAAATGATCCACAGTAATCAGATGATGTTTCAGGAGAAATCCAGCTTTATTACAAGGCCCTAATCGCCATGTGTATATCTCACGTGGCTTCTAAGCTAAGCAGCCTTCTTCCAGCTCCAACACCATCCATTCACACTAGTACTCATTAATGAATAATTAATGCAACACAGGACCACTTGTGAAAACTGGTTTTCACCAGACCCCACAGTTGATGCCTAGAAGGGAAGAGGGACCAGGGTCAATACCACCAGATCCCAGTGAGACCCTGCCCAAATACCCCCACATGGTATATGGGCACCCTTGAATTAAATCGATATCTCTATAGATTTGTGTCATATGTATGTGTGTGCATATATATTATTCTGTGTGTGTATGTGTGTGGTGCTGGGCATAAACCCAAGAACCTGTACAGATGAGGCATGTGCCATTCTGTGGAGTTCATCTTTTTTTTTTTTTTTTTTTAGTTTTTGGGCCACACCCATTTGACGCTCAGGGGTTACTCCTGGCTACGCACTCAGAAATCACCCCTGGCTTGGGGGACCATATGGGACACCGGGGGATCGAACCGCGGTCCATCCGCTTGCAAGGCAGACACCTAACCTGTAGCGCCACCTTCCCGGTCCCTGTGGAGTTCATCTTACTGTCCTCTCCACATCTGCAGATTTCTCTGCACAGGCATCTGTAGGACCCTGTGCAAAGGGTGGCAACAAATACGGTGTAGTCTTCCTGTCTGGTGATCTTTCTATTTAAACTAGGACATCAAGAAAAAGAACAAAATGTGCAGCCTCTCAGAGTGCTTGCTGAGAGACGAGCTCCAGGCTCTGTCCTGTACTACATATGGAACTTCTGACCATTTTTCTCCTCTCTCTTCCTTTCTATTAACATTCTCCTTTTCTCACAATTCCTTTTCATTCTCTCTCTCTTTATCTCTTTCACTCTCTCTTTCTCTCTCAGACACACCTAGTGGCACTCCTGGCACTCCTGGGGTTACTCCTGTCTCTGCACTCAGAAATTACTCCTGACAGGTTTAGGGGACCCTATTGGATACCAGAGATTGAACCTGGGTTGGTTGCATGCAAGGCAAATGCCCTGTTTGCTGTGCTATTGCTCTGTCTCCAATATATTTCTCTCTCTCTCTGTCTCTCTCTGTCTCTCTCTCTCTCTGTCTCTCTCTCTCTCTTTCTCTCTCTCTCTCTGTCTCTCTCAATTGTAGTGTTCAGGAATTATTCCTGGTTCTGTGCTGAGGGATCACTCTTTTTTTTTTTTTTTTTTGGTTTTTCGGGCCACACCCGGGCTAAGCGCTCAGAAATTGCCCCTGACTTGGGGGGACCATATGGGACGCCGGGGGATCGAACCACAGTCGCGATCTTTCCTTGGCTAGCACTTGCAAGGCAGACATCTTACCTCTAGCGCCACCTCGCCAGCGAGGGAATCACTCTTGATGGATCTTGGGGTACCATATGGGGTGCAGGGGATCAAATCTGATTTGGCTGCATGCAAGACACTTTACTATTACTTTAGCTGTTCCTCCCCATCTTAATTCTTCCCTTTTTTTCCTTCCCAAATGCTCTACCAATGCTCTGAGCCACATCCCTCACCTCCAACAATTTATGCATTCTGAGCCTCAACTTCCTCATTTGTAAAAGAGCAAAATTACCACCTACTTTACAGACTCACATAAAAAAGCAATTAAGCCACACCAACCCACCATGCACAAGAGTGACATGTTCTTTGTCCATGTGAAGATGGACCCTTCTCTCAGTCTGATAGTTGCCAGGAGGTAGTCTCCTTCAGAGAGCAGAGATGCTCAGCTGAGTCACATTCCTTGCTGGACCCTCAGCACCAAGGACAGTACCCAGAGTGCTAAGGCTAAGATAATACTCAAACGATGTTCAGATATATCTGCTACAGGAGGCCAAAGTAAAAATAGTTCAGCAGGTAGGGTGTTTGCTTTCTGTCAAGACCATGTGGGTTTGATTCTTGGCATCCCATAAGATCCCCTGAGCCAGCCAGGTGTGGCTTCCAAAACCAGAAACAAGCAAACAAACAAAAAACACAGATGAATCTGCTAGCAAAATGTTCTTCAAGGATAATTGGGTAGCTTGTCTCAGAAGAACCCAAAATAATGTCAATGTCTATCTATGTTTTTCATTAGAAACTTAATCTAGTTCAATGACTGAGGACATAGGAAAAAACTATATTTACCAAGATGTTCTGTCAGTTTCTTGTTTTTTTTTTTTTGTTTGTTTGTTTGTTTTTGGGTCACACCCAGCAGCGCTCAGGGGTTACTCCTGGCTCTACACTCAGAAATCACTCCTGGCAGGCTTGGAGGACCATATGGGATGCTGGGATTTGAACCACCATCTTTCTGTATGCAAGGCAAACGTCTTACCTCCATGCTATCTCTCCAGCCCCCGCTCTGTCAGTTTTTAATAACATTAGAAAGTATTCCTGGGCCCTGAGAGATAGCACAGCGGTGTTTGCCTTGCAAGCAGCCGATCCAGGACCAAAGGTGGTTGGTTCGAATCTCGGTGTCCCATATGGTCCCCTGTGCCTGCCAGGAGCTATTTCTGAGCAGACAGCCAGGAGTAACCCCTGAGCATCGCAGGGTGTGACCCCCCCCCCAAAAAAAAAGAAAGTATTCCTAGGGGCTGGAGAAATAGTGTGGAGGTAAGGCATTTGCCTTGCATGCAGAAGGTCGGTGGTTTGAATCCCAGCATCCCATATGGTCCCCCAACCCTGCCAGGAGTAATTTCTGAGCATAAAGCCAGGAATAACCTCTGAGCACTGCTGGGTGTGACCCAACCCCCCCCAAAAAAAAAGTATTCCTAGAAGCTGGGGACTAATGGGCTTTGGAGTAGTTCATGTCCTAGTTTTCTTGTTTTACCTGGGAATGAAGCTCTCTCTTCCTGTGGTGGTGTATATGAGCAGTGTCAGTCTGGTTTTGACACGGTAATTTCTGAAGTCACTAATCACCCTTTTCATTTCATGGCTATAACTAAACTTGGGGCTAGAGAGATAGGACAGAGAGTAAGGTACTATTTTTACACATGGATGATCCTGATTGAATCCCTTGTACCTCATACAGTCCCTTGAGCACTGCCAGGGAATTCTCCTGAGTCCAGAATCAGGATTAAGTCCTGAGCATTGCCAGGTGTAGTTCTCCAAACAAAATGGATCTAGCTAAACAAATGACTGCAGCTTTCTGAGAAGTAATACAAAGTACCCATTAAAGTACCCAACATGTTTAAGTGTCAAGGAAAAGTTTAATTAGAAGTTTTATACATTCGTCTATTGCTTGAGTTTATGAATACCTAAGAAGTAGGTATTTATCTGTGAATACCTAAGAACTACATGAAAAACAATTGACCTGTAAGTCATGGGTTGTAGTTAATATTTCCAATTTTCATGAAATGTTGTTTGTAGGGGTCAGAGAGATAGCACAGTGGTAGGGTGTTTGCCTTGCATGCTGTCGACTTGGGAGGGAACTGGTTCGATTCCCAGCATCCCATATGGTCCCCCAGCCTGCCAGGGGCAATTTCGGAGGGCAGAGCCAGGAGTAACCACTGAGTGCAGCCAGGTGTGAGCCAGAAACCAATCAATTGATCAATCAATAAATAAAGTATTTTAAAAAAAGAAATGTTGAGATAGCACAGCAGTGTTTGCCTTGCAAGCAGAAGATCCAAGACCTAAGGTGGTTGGTTCGAATCCCAGCGTCCCATATGGTCCCCCGAGCCTGCCAGGAGCTATTTCTGAGCAGATAGCCAGGAGTAAACCCTGAGCGCCGCCGCCGGGTGTGGCCACCCCCCAAAAAAAATGTTGGGGCCAGAGAAATAGCACAGCAGTAGGGCGTTTGCCTTGCAAGTGCCGACCCAGGACCAATGATTGTTTAAATGCCGGCATCTCATATCATCCCCTGCCAGGAGTGATTTCTGAGCAGAGAGCCAAGAGTAACCCCTGAGCGCCGCTGGGTGTAAACCAAAAACCAAAAAAAAAAAAAAAAAAATGTTGTTTGTAAAGACTTTTATAGTGTGTGTGTGGGGATAACTCTATGTAGATAGAGGAAAAGGTTAAGAATCCTCAGATCAGGGGCCCTGAGAGATAGTTCAAAGGACAAGGGTGCATGTTTTGTATGTGGGAGGTCCAGATATTATACCTGGCACCACATGGTTCCTCAGTACCATTAGATCAACCCCAACATCAGCATCAGTCTCTGAACATTACTGAATAGATCCCAGAAACCAAAACCAAAAAAGACAAAAAGGCAATGACAAATTCTCAAATGAGAAGACCCCAGGGAAGGCAGTGGCAAAGCACCTTGAAATTGTGATGCCCTGAGTTTGACCCTTGGAAATACCCCACATGTGCTAGGCATGATCCTAGTGGAATTGACATATTTAATTCCCTACACCACAACAAAACACGTGTCCCCTGACATGCCATATCTAAGAGTGTTCAAACACCTTAGCTAAGTATATGATCCTAGTGATGGTGACAACAAAAATAATTTTTTAAAATAAAACACCCAAAGGGGGGGCAGAGAGATAGTACAGCAGGTAGGGTCCTTGATCTGCAGGCTGCCAACTCAGTTTTGATCCCCAGCATTTTATTTGATCTCCTAAACCTATCAGGAGTAATTCCTGAGTTAGAACAAGTAGTAACTCCTGAATATTTCTGGGTTATGATCACCCCCAAAAAATAACCACCCCAAGTCAATTACATAAAAGATATGCTTCAGGCAATAAAGTAAAAGCAATAGTCATTAACATTTGTTCAGCAAGTGTTTGAGAGAATAGGACACTTGTAACTCTGTGAGGTAAATCTATTTTGGGGAATTCCAAAAACTCTACCTGTTGTAATCTTGTTCCAGTCCACATCTAGGGTATTTTGTAAAAATAAGGGCCTCCGGGGCCGGAGAGCTAGCATGGAGGTAGGGCGTTTGCCTTTCATGCAGAAAGTCAGTAGCTCGAGTCCCGGCATTCCACATGATCCCGAGCCTGCCAGGAGTGACTTCTTAGCATAGAGCCAGGAGTAACCCCTGAGTGCTGCCAGGTGTGACCCTCCCAAAAAATAAGGGCCTCCCCAGCCATGATCAGCCTAGCATTAAGAGCCCAATGGCCAGAGATATAGCATGGAGGTAAGGCGTTTGCCTTTCATGAAGAAGGTCATTGGTTCGAATCCTGGTATTCCATATGTCCCCGAGCCTGCCAGGAGTGATTTCTGAGTGGAGAGCCAGGAGTAACCCCTGAGCGCTGCCGGGTGTGACCCAAAAACTTAAAAACAAAACAAAATGAAAACAAAGAGCCCAATGGAGCCAGCATCTGCTTGGAGTGCAATATAGTGCCAGGTGTCAAACCCGGGGCCTCACACATGTGGCATGTTTTTCATCCCTTATCACTATCTCCCAGACCTCAGAGAGTAATTTCCCCCAGTGTTTTTGCCATATACCAGTGCTCAAGGGCTACTTCTGGCATATGAGGGTCAGACCTGGCAGTGTTTTTAGTTTTGTTTTGGTTTGGAGTATTACCAAGCAACGCTCAGGGGTTACTCCTGAGTGCAGAGGCACTCAGAAATCATTTCTAGTGGTGTTTGGTGGACTATATGGGATACTGAGGATTGAACCCAGGTTGACCAAATGCAAGGCAAGCCCCTTATCTGCTGAACTATCTCTCTGGCACAGACATGGCAGAGTTTGGAGAATGAAGTTGTGCCAGAATAGAACTCAGGCCTCCCACAAAGGTACTTATCTTATGAGCTATTTCTCCAGCTCTCCTCTAGAAATCACTAACCATGCTATATTATAAAGCCTATGAGTACTATGGCCATATCTTATGTATACTTTAAGCCTCCACACTACCTAATCAATCTCAAGAGTTATATTACTTTAAAGATATGAAAATGGGGCCAGAGCAATAGCACAGCAGGTAGGGCATCTGCTTTGCATTTGGTCAATCTGGGACCAATCTAGGACTGACCTGAGTTCAATTCCCGGCATTTCATATGCTTTCCTGAGCCTTCTGAGCACAGAGCCAGGAGTAACCCCTAAGTGCCGCCAGGTGTGGTTCCCCCCCACCAAAAAAAAAAAAAAAAAAAAGCTATAAAAATGTGCTGAAATTCTAGTCTGCCAGTACTTTTTTTTTTTTTTTTTTGGTTTTTGGGCCACACCCGGCGGTGCTCAGAGGTTACTCCTGGCTCCACGCTCAGAAATTGCTCCTGGCAGGCACGGGGGACCATATGGGACGCCGGGATTCGAACCAATGACCTTCTGCATGAAAGGCAAACGCCTTACCTCCATGCTATCTTTCCGGCCCCATGTTAGAAATTTAATATGAAATAATTTGGACCATAACCTGTAGTACTTAGGGATCACTCCCAGGAGTACTTGGGAGACCATGTGGTACTTGGGATGAAACCTGGAAGTCTTGCATGTAAAGCATGTTTTCCAACCCTTTAAGTCATTCCCCCAGCCCCAAATATAACCTTCAGCATTGATAGAAAAAATTTTACTTTTGGGCCACACCCAGTGGCACTCAGGGGTTACTCCTGGCTTCACACTCAGAAATTGCCCCTGGCAGGCTTGAGGAACCATATGGGATGCCAGGAATCAAACTCAGGTCTATCCCAGGTTGGCCGCATGCAAAGCAAATGCCCTACCCTTTGCTATTAAGAGAATAGTGGGGTCAGGTAAGCTTTGCAAGTGGCAGATGCCACTTCAATCTTCAGCACCATATAAAGGGCCTCTGATCACCTCCAGGAATGATCTCTGAGTATAAAACCAGAAGCCCTAAGCACTTACCCTTGAACCTTATCCAAGGCCTAAGCACTGTCATGTGTGCCTCCCCCTCAAAAAAAAAAACAAACCATTCATATTACTGATAATATTGAAAAAGAGGCTTCTCTGCTGTGGGGATGATGGGCAAGTCCTGGTGTCTGAGTGATTCCCAGGGCCCAGCATATTTTCAGAGCCTTGAAGACAAGGGGCAACACCCCAAAATATGGACTCATTTTCCACTCTACTTTCATTGGTCGAGCAGCTGCCATGAACAAAGGCCGCATCTCCCGATACCTGGCAAACAAATGCAGTATTGCCTCACGAATAGATTGCTTCTCTGAGGTGCCCACAAGTGTGTTTGGCGAGAAACTTCGAGAGCAAGTTGAGGAGCGGCTATCCTTCTATGAGACGGGAGTGACTCCACGGAAGAATCTGGTTGTCATGAAGGAGGCAATGGTTGAGAGGAAGCGGCTGCTGAGATTGCCAGAAAACTGCAGAAGGAAGAGAAGAAACGCTTGAAGAAGGAAAAGAAACGCTTGGCCGCAGCTGCCCTTGCCTCTTCAGAAAACAACACCCCCGAGACCACTACCCCTGAGGAGTGTGAGGAGCCAAGTGAAAGGCCCAAAAAGAAGAAAAAGAAAAAAAACCGGGAGGTGCCTCAAGAGAACGGGATGGATGAAGAACCCTCTGCCTCCAAACCCAAAAAGAAAAAGGCATTTTCCATGGAGGAGCAAATTAATAGTGATGATCTTGAAGAGACCACTGTCACTGTAAGTCTTCCTCAGAGGAAGAGGTCACCAGCTAGTGATCAGGAAGAAGCTGAAAACAAGGTTTCCAAGAAAAAGAAGCGGAAATTCTCCCTTAAGGAGGAGCCACTCAGCAGCCCTGAAGAAACTGGGTGCAGCATTAAGAGTAATGGCAGTGCCAAGAAAAAGAAAAAGTCACAAAAACAATCTCAGGAAGACTAAAAGGACACTTGGGTGACAACCTGTACCCCCAATAAAGACATTTAAATTCCACCAAAAAAAAAAAAAAGAAAAAGAGGACTGGGACCATTATGTGTGAAAAATGGCAATACCTTTGGTTTATTTGTTTGTCTATGGTTACTTCTGGCTATATACTCAGTGAATCACTCCTCGAGGTGTTCAGGAACCATATGGGATGCTTGTAATCAAACCCAAATTGAACAAGTTCAAGGCAAGAGCCCTCTACCCAATGTACTATTGCTCTTGCTCTGACTTTTTTTTTTAAAGAATAAATATGGGGCTGGAGCGATAATATAGCAGGTAGGGCATTTGTTGTGCATGTGGCCAACCCAGGTTAGATCCCTAACACTTCGTATGGTCCCCAGAGCCTACCTGAAGTGATTCCTGAGTGCAAAGCCAGGAGATAGTAATCCCTGAGCATTGCTGGTATGGCCCCAAAACCATAAAATAAATGAATAAGGGGCCGGAGCGATAGTATAGAGGTAAGGCATTTGCCTTTCATGCAGAAGGATGGTGGTTCGAATCCTGGCATCCCATGTGGTCCCCCGCGCCTTCCAGGAGCGATTTCTGAGCGTGGAGCCAGGAGTGACCCCTGAGTGCTGTTGGGTGTGACCCCCCCAATAAAAAGAATAAATAAATAAGATAAAAAATTTAATGTATCTTTTGAGTGGGAAGTGTGCAATACCTGTCATGCTCTGGTGTTACTCCTGGCTCTCTGCTCAGGATCATTCCTGGTGGTGCTTAGTAGAGACTTACAGTTTTAGGGAGCAAACCCAGGCCTTCTGTGTGCTTAGCCCTTTGGGCTTTCTTCCTGGCCCTCTGCATTACATGGAAGACTGCATGGAACATGACTTCATGACTCACAATGGGATTTGCTGCCCAATGCCATCTGCCTGAATTAGAATCTCATTGGTCCACCTGAGCTCTCTGGATGGCAGCTTTTTTTTTTTTTTTTTTTTTTTTGGTTTTTGGGTCACACCTGGCAGTGCTCAGGTGTTACTCCTGACTATGCTCAAAAATCACTCCTGGCAGGCTCGGGGGACCTTATGGGATGCTGGGATTCAAACCACTGTCCTTGTGCATGCAAGGCAAACTCCCTGCCTCCATGCTATCACTCCAGCCCCTGGATGGCAGCTTTAAAGCTCTTCAAAGCCCCAGTGCAAGAGCTGTTCTATAAAGTGAGGCAGAAAGTAGAGCAGAGTCGACTGACATGAGGTGGAGGTGATTGTCACCATGACATGCATGGCACAATGACAAAGACTTACAAATATAGGACGAGAGGCTGCGGTACCCACTCTGGAACCAGGATGTTTGGATTCAAGTCTCAGCTCCACCTCTTACTATCCGCACTGCTTTTATTATTAAACAGGTGCCACTTCATCAAAAAGGTGAGGTGAGTGCATCTGGCTGAGTACAGGTCAGTGCCTGATAAATGAGGTGCTGGCATTGGTTTGGAAAGAATAAGAAACAGTGATGGCTTGCTTTTCTACGTTGACAGAGGAGCATCTCTTGTCACAGCCTCCAAGGTAGGGGGTCTCCTGAGTATTAGAGCATTTGACTGCAAACTCCCCCCATACTGCAGATGGCTCAACAGTAGGGCACGTGCTTTTCATGACTGAGGTCCTGCATTCCATTTATGTCCCTGAACACACACACACACACACACACACACACACACACACAAACATGTTACCCCTTCCCCCAACTTCCTGCCTATCTCACCTGAATGGTGAGGCCTCTGGACCCTCCAGGGTCCATTTAACCCTCAATGGGGTCAGGAGGGGAGAGACCTTTCTCAGAACAGACTTAAATCTTGAGTCCCCTTTTAATTCTGAGTCACTCCTCTCCTCTTTCTAGTCCTAGGAAACAGAGGCATTAACCCCTGTTAACCCTGCCAGAGTATTTGGAGGGATAGAATTAGAGGAGGGGGGGGCCAGACCAATAACACAGCAGTAGGGCGTTTGCCTTGCATGAGGCTGACCCAGATGAACCTGGGTTCGATCCCCATCGTTCCATATGGTCTCCCAAGCCAGGAGTAATTTCTGAGTGCATAGCCAGGAGTGACCCCTGAGCGTCACCGTGTGACCCAAAAAAAACAAACGAACCAAAAAAGAATTAGAGGAGGGGTAGAGGGGTAGAAAGGGACAGTGTCTTAATGGACCTAAAGGGCTTCATGAGGTTGGTGCAGTGACACACTTCAGTCAGTAGATAGCACCATTGTAGCGCCAGTGCTGGGGCCCGGCTCTCAGGTCCCAGCCCCTGTCCTGCTTCTGGGTGAAAAAGGATGGGTTTGTCAGTGGCAAAATTCAATGTCGAGAGTTAGTTAGGGCTCAAGTGTTGGAGCCGACAAAGCCGGGCTGGACTCCTGACTCCTCGGCTTAAAAAAAAAAAAAGCGAAGTCATTTTTTAAAAATTATCTTTGTTTAACACCATGGTTACAAACAATTTTGTAGTTGGGTTTCAATCATAAAAAGTACACCCCACTTCACCAATGCAACCTTCCCGCCACCAATGTACCCCATCTCCCTCCTCCTTACCCCCTGTCTGTCTTCGAGAAAAGCCACGTCGTTTTAAAAGAGCATCCCTCCTGCTGGGGTTGTAGGGAGGCCTGTCAGTCTCGGATGCTGAGGCTTCTCCCGCCTGCAGGGGGCAGTACTGGGCGGCCTTTCCTAGGCTCGTGAGCGAGGCCCCAACTCCAGCCTTTTTCAGAAGCCTGGAGAGCTCAAGCTGGTGGTCAGTTTTACTCCTACCTTTTGCCCGCTTCCAGAACGTCCTTCTCTCCCCTGTGTTGTTACTATCTTTTAAATATAAGAAATCTTTTATGGTGTTTCCTTAATTATATTTGGAAAACGTTACTGTCATAGCACTGACATAACATTCACATATTTTTAAGTATATATAATTCAATGATTTTTCAGGAAGTTTCTTTCTCTCTCTCTTTTTTCTTTTGTTTTTTTTTTTGACCACACCCAGAGGTGTTCAGGGGTTACTCCTGGCTCTCAGCTCAGGAATTACTCCTAGTAGGGTGGGGAGGAACCATATAGGATTCCAGTAATCAAATGCAGGTGGGCCACATGCAAGGAAAGTGTCTTACTTGTTGTAGTATCACTCTGGTTCCTTCAGAAAGTTTCTGACGTTGTGCTCCATCCAGTCTTGCACTAGCAGTTAAAAATCAAGGCAGCAAGAAACCAGTGTTTTTTGTTTTTCTTTGTATTGGGATCATACCTAGCGGTGCTCAGATCTTACTCCTGGTTCTGCACTCAGGAATCATTCCTGGCAGGCTAGGGAGACCATAGGGGATGCTGGGATTCAAACCTAGGTCAGCCCTGCAAGGCAAACACCTTGCCTGCTGTGCTATTGCTCCAATCCGTTGAAACCAGTGGTTTTTAGCCTTCCTACACCTGCAGACCAGCATTGGCAGTGGTGGCAGATCATTGCCCTAGCCAATATATATATAGCCAGCCTCCTGCGTTTTTTGTTGTTGTTGCTGGTTTTTTTTTTTTTTTTTTTTTTTTTTTTGGTAAACCAGGCAGTGCTCAGGGGTTACTCCTGGCTCTATGCTCAGAAACTGCTCCTGGCAGGCTTGGGGGACCATATGGGATGCCAGGATTCGAACCACCATCCTTCTGCATGCAAGGCAAACACCTTACCTCCATGCTGTTTCTTTGGCCCACCTCCTGCGTTTTGTACCAGCCAAAAGTCTTCTCATCATTGGTCTCATACCTTCCTTCTCTCCAATTCCTGCAGACCACAGGACCCCAAACTGCATGAACATGTGACTGCTGGTGACCCCACAGCATGTCCAGAGTCCACTGGCTGGAGCACAATCCATGCCAACATCCTGTGTCTCTTTGCACCCCAGTTCCCTCATCTATAAAATGGGCATGAGAGGGAACCAACCTGGAAAAAAGGTGGTTGTGAAAAAACAAATTGGTGAAGGGAAAGCACTGCACACAGCCAGATCCTCCTTACATATGCTAGTTTCCTTTTTTGGGGGGAGTCACCCCCAGTCGCACTCAAGGATTACTCCTGACTCTGTGCTCAGAAATCACTCCTGACAGGCACGGGAGACCATATGGGATGCCAGGATTCGAACCACCAGACTCTGTCCTATCACTGTGCTATCTCTCTGGCCCCCTAGTTTTCTTTTTTGTTTAGAGGCCACACCTAGCAGTGTTCAGGATCTTACTCCTGGCTCTGTGCTCAGGGATCATTCCTGGCTAGTTTGGGGACCATAGCGGTGCTGGGGATGAAATCCCAGCCAGGCACATGCAAAGTAAATGCCTTACCTACTGTACTATGGCTCTGGCTCCCAAATGCTAGTTTCATTTCCCTGAGGCCTCTCAAGTTGGTCTTTGCAGCTCAGGAATCCTCAGTGGAGACTGTCCTTCCCCATTTACTCCACCAGGGATGCTGCTAACCAGCCCACAGAACTCAGGGGGCAAGCTAGGTCCAGTTCAATCACACTTTCCTCCTTCCTAAATCTGATCACATTAGGACCCCTCTTGTTCCCACAGCCCCCCCCCCTCAATAACTCCTGCACCAACATTAACCTCATTTCTTCCCAATGACTCTCAGGTCTTTTTGCATCTGTCTCTTTCACTCTCATCCTACTTCTACCTTGCTCTTTCCAGGTTCACTCCAGAATGATGACTGCCCTCTCCGATGCCCCTTTAGGGACTCTCAAACACCACACTTGCTATGCTCTGGCCTCTTCCAGGCCACAAAGGGAATCCCATCTTTTTCATCACCAGGTTCCAGTCACACCCTCCTTAGGAACTCAGGGGAGGGGCTTTCCTCTCAGGAACACATTGCTTCTCCCACAGTGCCCTATCACCCCACAATTCCCCATTTAACTTTTTTTTTTTTTTTTTTTTTGTGGTTTTTGGGTCACACCCGGCAGTGCTCAGGGGTTATTCCTGGCTCCATGCTCAGAAATTGCTCCTGGCAGGCACGGGAGACCATATGGGACGCCGGGATTCGAACCGATGACCTTCTGCATGAAAGGCAAATGCCTTACCTCCATGCTATCTCTCCGGCCCCCCATTTAACTTCTTTAGAGGCTGATCTCTTCAGGATCCCTCTTACTTCCCAGCAGCCCACCTCAGGTCTTCCTAGGCTGCAGCCTCCTGGGACCATCACCATCTGTCCTAGTGTGTTTTTTTTGTTTGTTTGTTTGTTTGTCTTTTGTTTTTGTTTTTGGCCCACACGTGTTGACGCTTGGGGGTTACTCCTTGATATGCACTTAGAAATCGCTCCTGGCTTGGGGGGACCAAATGGGATGCCAGGGGATTGAACCGTGGTCCATCCTAGACTAGCATTTGCAAGGCAGACACCTTACCTCTAGTGCCACCGCTCTCCCCACCCCAGTGTGTTTTTAATAGTTTTCCTTTTTTTGAGAGGGGAGCCACACCCAGTGATGCTCAGGGGTTATTCTGACTCTACACTCAGGAATTACTCCTGATGATGCTTGGGGGACCATATGGAATACTGGGGATGGTACCCAGGTTGGCTACAAGAAGGCAAATGCCCTGCCCTCTGGACTATCTGGTTCCTGTTCTAGTGTGTGAGCATCTATTAGAAGGCTGTCAGCTCCTGACGCTCTTGAGATCTTTTGCCACTGTGTCCCTATGGCTGGACAGACCTTGATCAACGACTATATGGAGGTTGGCTGCTTCCTGTGTCACCTCTGCTTCCTTGACTCCTAGGGAAGGGCTATGGAGTCCCTGTATTCTCTGGGGACTTTCCACTCCTCCTTGGCTTGAAGCATAGTAGGAAGGCAATGAAATCATATGAATAAAGTTTTATGACTTTTTCTGGTCTTCCTATGGTTGCTATTTTATTTTGTTATTATTTTTTGGGGTCATACGCATGGTGCCCAGGGAACCAATGGAGCCAGACATTGAACCCAAGTCATCTATATGCAGAGCCTGTGTGCCAGTCCTCAGAGCCATCTCTTCGGCCCCCTGTCATTGCTATTCTAACTATGCAAAAAGAAACATGGTGTGTTGTGATTAAATATTCAGTAAAATGCCATTGAAAAGGATCAGAGAGCTAGTGTAAGGGAAGGGCACTTGCCTAGTTTCAATCCCTGGCGCCACACATGGTCCTCTGAGCCATGACAGGCATGATCCCTGAGCACAGAGCCAGGAGTAAGCCCTGAGTGTGACCAGGTATGGCCCTAAAACAAACAAAAACCCTATTATGGACCTTTATGAGTGACACTATGTGTAGTAACTCCCCAGGAGAGCACAGTCTGCTTGACATTGGGTTCATTTTCTGGCTCCTAGCCACTGTGGTGGCACCTGTTGGGTGTGAAAGCACCTCTTGCTTTCACAGTAGAGAAAGTGGCAATGAGAAGATGGAGGAGCCACGCCATGGGAGGCAGAGCTAGGACTCATCCAGCTGGTGTGTGCAAAACCTGTGACTCTATTCTCCATCCCTCCAGTTCCTGGTCCAGCCCCTGGCGCAAAGCCTAATTGGGAGTGGAAGCTCATAATGACCTTGTTGCAGGGGATGGGGCCTCCCAGGCAAGTACCTTAACCCCTGTTCCATCTCTCTGGCCCAACTAAATATATTTAGAGGGCACTATATCCACAGGTGGTTTGAGGATCCCCTCCTCCTCAGGAGACCCAAAAACCACTCAGCTAATAGGGCTGGAAGATTCAGTGCTTGGCTCAAGGCAAAAGGACCACCAGAGCCACACTATGCAGTGTTCAGCAGGGCTGTGCTGAGCTGGGGATCGCAAGCTGGTCCTTGCACTCTCTCCCTGCCCCTCACAATGGCATTGAATGGACTCGTGAGTGAATGATGCCTCCTCAGCAGCAGGGGCCAGAGTCCTCGACCTCCTCCTCTTTTCTTCGGAGACCACCCAGAGATGCTTTCTCTAGCTATGGCTCTTTTCTCTACTGGGAGCATCAGAGGGAGGAGGAGGGAAATAGGCCCAGGCAAAGGGAAAAAGAGCCACAGAGAGCAACAGCCCTGAGGATGGATCTTTACAGTTTGCAAAGTCCTTACCTTTACTGTCTCTTATTGAGATTGCAAAACAAAAAGCATCAGAAAAATTTGCAAATAGCAGGACAAAATGAGAGAGAGAGGAAAAGAGAGAGGGGAGAGAGAGAGAGAGAGAGAGAGAGAGAGAGAGAGAGAGAGAGCGCTCAGGGAGGGTGTTTGCTTTTCATACAGTCACTCCAGTCGCCACCCCTGGCTCCCCATAATGTTCCTTGAGCCCCACCAGAAATGATCCCTGAGCACAAATCCAAGCCAGGAGTAGTACTGAACACTGGTGAGTGTGACCTAAATAAACAAATAAAAAAAGAATAAAAGGGGGCCGGAGAGATAGCATGGAGGTAAGGCGTTTGCCTTTCATGCAGGAGGACGGTGGTTTGAATCCCGGCATCCCATATGGTCCCCGGAGCCTGCCAAGAGCGATTTCTGAGCACAGAGCCAGGAGAACCCTGAGCACTGCCAGGTGTGACCCCCCTCCCCAAAAAAAAGAACAAAAGAAAAAAAGCGCTTTTTCTCTCTTTGCAGAGCTAGTGTATGGCTTTTGTAAACAATTTTAGGACTATGCTTTGCAGTTTGACAGCCACTGAACATAGGGTTCTTAAACCAAAATTATTCAAAAAAATCAAAGTATGAACTCAATTCCTCAGTCTCATTAAGCATATTTAGCATCTACAGCTCTCTTTTTTTTAAAGAAGTTGAGGATCAAACCCAAGGATTGTCATGTGTGAGATAAGTCTTCTGAGTTCCCTCACAGCATTGGTTTGCACATTTTGGGGCACAAGGTCTCCCTTAGAGGTACAGAGGTCGCTTCTAGCGATTCTTATCCTAGGGCCTGAGGATACAGTGCAACTCAGTTCCTGCATCCCAAGGTGATCCACACTGGGCAGTTCTGGGAGAGTCTAGGGCCACACCCAGTGGTATTCAGGTCGTCCCAATGCTGGTCCCAGTGGTGCTGTGTAGACCTGGTCCTACATGCAAGAAAATCACCTTAGGGGCCGGGGAGAGATGGCATGGAGGTAAGGTGTTTGCCTTGCATGAGAAGGACGGTGGTTCGAATCCCGGCATCCCATATGGTCTCCCGAGCCTGCCAGAAGCAATTTCTGAGTGTACAGTTAGGAGTAACCCTGAGCACTGCCGGTGTGACCCAAAAATAAAAAAAGAAATTAAAAAAAAAAAAGAAAAGAAAAGAAAGAAAATCACCTTAACCTCTGTTCTATCTCTCTGGCCTGACTAAGCACATGTAAAGGACATGATGGCCACATGTGGCTTGTGAATCCCACAACTGGAAAGTGTGAACAGAGATCATTTTTATCCTGAGCTAAGCAAAACTTTATGACACACAAATTAAGCAAAAGAAAGGCAAAAACACCTGCAATTCCACTTCCCAAAGAAAATTACAGCTGTTATGTTGTCATGAATGTTTCCAACATTTTCTTTTCTTTTGTTTTCTTTTTTTGTTTGTTTGTTTGTTTTTGGATCACACCTGGCTTGGGGGACCATATCGGACTTGGAGGAATCGAACTTCGGTCGTCTGTACCGGGTCAGCTGCTTGCAAGGCAAATGCCCTACCGCTGCGCCACCTCTCCGGCCACATGTTTCCAATGTTTTCAATGGGTGGATAGTGTATACCAAGTTTTGTTTTTTTGTTTTGTTCTTTTGTGGGGCCACACCCTATAGTACTCAGGAATTACTTCTGGCACGCTCAAGGGATCATATGGAATGCCAAAACTTGAACCGGGGTGGGCCACATGCAAGGCAAAAAAGTGTGCTGTACTATCACTCTGCCTGTACACTTTTTTAAATGTATTTTGTGCATTTTATTTTGCAATCTATTGTTTTACTTAATAATATATGTAAATATCTATTTTACAATATCTTTGAAAACTGCAGCACAGTATTGACCATAATTTTATTTAACCAATTTCCTACCCCCAGTGTTATTTATATCTTCCCTACATACCTACACTCTTCTTTTTAAATCTGAGGGCAATTACTCTTTAAAAAAAAATAAACAATATAGTGAAAAGGTTACTGCACTTGCCTAGCATGTGGTTGTGACCACATCCCTAGCTCAATCTTACATGTGGTGCCCTGAACACCTTAGCCAGGTGTGGCCCCCAAACCAAAAATAAAATAAAATAATTAATCATCTTACAGTCAGAGACATAGCATGAAGAGTAGAAGCACAGGCTTTGCATGCTGGAGCCGGGTTCAATTCCCAGTATCTCATGATTCTTTTAGGATCAACCTAGGAATAGCCACCAGCACTGCAAGATGTGGCCCAGGCAAATTTTTTTGTATAACTTGAGATATATTTAAATGATTATAAAATTAATGCAATTTCCATCAAAATCCCAATGATACTCTTCAAGTACTTGGAACAGTCACTAATAAAATCTGTACAAAACCACAAAATACCCCCAAATATTCAAAGCCATCTGAGAAATAAAAAATTGGAAGGTATTTTAATACTTGACTTGAAACTATATTATATAGTAATTAAAAGATTATGGTATAGGAAAAAGTATAGACTGTTTGACCAAAGAATTAGAATTGAGAACCCCCTGGAATTAGAGAGATAGCACAGTGTTAGGGTGTTTGCCTTGAACCTAGCCCATCCAGGATGAATGATGGTTCAATCCCTGGCATCTCATATGGTTCCCAGAGCCTGCCAGGAGCAATTCTGAGCACAGAGACAGGAGTAACCCCTGAGTGCTGCCAGGTGTGACCCAAAAACCAAAAAAAAGAAAAAAAAAGAATTGAGAACCCAATGATAAACCCTATATATTCCTGTCAAATATAGACAGCAAAATTATAACAAAGAAGTAGGGTCAGGCCCGGAGAGATAGCACAGCGGTGTTTGCCTTGCAAGCAGCCGATCCAGGACCAAAGGTGGTTGGTTCGAATCCCGGTGTCCCATATGGTCCCCCGTGCCTGCCAGGAGCTATTTCTGAGCAGACAGCCAGGAGTAACCCCTGAGCACTGCCGGGTGTGACCCAAAAACCAAAAAAAAAAAAAAAAAAAAAAAAAAAAGAAGTAGGGTCCATATTATGGAGTAAAGGTATTTTTTTTCACATGGTTTTAGAAAATTGGATAGCTACATGCAAAAAGTAAAACTGGATCCATATCTTACTTCTTACAATAGTAATCTTAAATGGATTAGGGTCCAGAGTGATAGTAGAGTGATAGGGAGCTTGCTTTGCCTGCAACTGGCCCAGGATCAGTTCTTAGCACTCCTTATGGCCCCAAGAGCCTGCCAGGAGTGATCTCTGTGTGCAGAGTTAGGAGTAAGCTCTGCCCACTGCTGGTGTTGTCCTCCCCCAAATAAATAAATAAGCCAAAGTGCATTAGAGATTTGAGATCAAACCATGATCACACAAAATACACTGAGCAAATACAGGACAGTACTACAGGATTTGGACCTCAAAGGTATTTTATTTCCTTCCTTCCTTCCTTCCTTCCTTCCTTCCTTCCTTCCTTCCTTCCTTCCTTCCTTCCTTCCTTCCTTCCTTCCTTCCTTCCTTCCTTCCTTCCTTCCTTCCTTCCTCTCCTCTCCTCTCCTCTCCTCTCCTCTCCTTCCTTCCTTCCTTCCTTCCTTCCTTCCTTCCTTCCTTCCTTCCTTCCTTCCTTCCATCCTTCCTTCCTTCCTTCCTTCCTTCCTTCCTTCCTTCCTTCCTTCCCTTTCCTACACCCAGTGTCACTCAGGGGTTATTCCTGGCTCTGCACTCAGAAACAAATAGGACGACATCAAATTAAAATTTTTCTTCTGGGAAGTTTTTACCAGCATGGGGAAGAGCCATGCTCCATGCCAAAGGCCTTTTTACCAAGTTTAGGGGGCTGCGGGGTTCAGGTTGCCCCCAACAGCCTTTCTTCTTCTTCCTCCCAGACTCCGGGGCTATCCCTGGCAACCCACCCAGGGGGCCAGAGAGGTAGGTGCCAGGGAGAATTTTAAAGGGGACCCCAGGCTTTCTCCAACCCCCACCCTGCACAAGAGGGGCGGGTGTGAGGAAGTCACCGGCAACTTTCCTTCCCACCAGTATCCATTCTCAAACTGCATGGGGCACTCCCGCACATAAAGTATAGATAGTTTAATAGTATATCCTATGGTTTAATCTATGTTTACAATATACAGAATGTCTATGTTGTATAATTTTCTTCCCCCCCAGCTCACCACCTTACAAGCTCATTTCTAGTCCTTTACTCCCTCACCCCTACCACCTATTACCCCACATTTAACCCTTTTCACCCTCAGTTCTTGGCTCCTCATGAAGCAGATCATTTCTCCCACTCAAGCCAACTATCACCCAGCTCCCAAAGTGAAAAAATAAACTCTCAGCCTGTGAAGATACCAAAAAAATTTTTTCTTCTGAAAAAAAATAAGAATTGAGGGTGCTG
This sequence comes from Suncus etruscus, assembly GCF_024139225.1. Lineage (NCBI taxonomy): Eukaryota > Metazoa > Chordata > Mammalia > Eulipotyphla > Soricidae > Suncus > Suncus etruscus. The sequence goes on from NC_064853.1 coordinate 53,471,672, forward strand.
GAAAGATAGTGTAGGTAGGGTTCTTGCCTTGCACACAGATAACCTTGGTTCAATCCCCAAAACCCCGATGTGATCCCCTGAGCCTCATAAGGAATGATCCCTGAGCAAAAAGCCAGAATTAAGGCCTGAGCATCTTGATGTGTACCCCCCAAAAAACCCACAAAAAAACAAACTAAGAATTGAGCTCCTATATGACCCAGCAATTTCACATCTTGGTATCTACCTCAAGGACCCAAAACAGAAATAGACAGCTATACTCCTATATTCATTATAGCACTATTTACAATAGCTCAGATCTGGAAACAACACACATTTCTGAGGACTGATGACTGGATAAAGACACTACGACACATATACGTAATAGAATTCTACTTGGCTATAAGATGAAATTGGGGACTGGCGAGGTGGCGCTAGAGGTAAGGTGTCTGCCTTGCAAGCACTAGCCAAGGATGGACTGCGATTCGATCCCCCGGCATCCCATATGGTCCCCCCAAGCCAGGGGCAATTTCTAGAGTGCTTAGCCAGGAGTAACCCCTGAGCATCAAACGGGTGTGGCCCAAAAAAACAAATTAAAAAAAAAGATGAAATTGGGACAAGTGCCTGTCTGCTGTATTATTTCTCATTCCAAAATTTAAAAAAATTGTTTAAACTTTATTTGTTTGATTGATTGATTGATTGATTGATTGGCTTCTAGGCCACACCCAGCAGTGCTCCGGGGTCACTTCTGGCTCTGCACTCAGAAATCGCCTGTGGCAGGCTAGGGGGACCATAAGGAATATTGGGAATCAAACCAGGTCCCTCCTGAGTTGGCCCACATGCAAGGCAAATATCCTACTGCTATGCTATCTCTCTTGCCTCCTAAAAAAATTTCTTTTTTTTTGGTTTTTCGGCCACACCCGTTTGATGCTCAGGGATTACTCCTGGCTAAACGCTCAGAAATCGCCCCTGGCTTGGGGGGGACCATATGGGACACCAGGGGATCGAACCGTGGTCCTTCCGTGGCTAGCGCTTGCAAAGCAGACACCTTACCTCTAGCGCCACCTCGCCAGCCCCTAAAAATGTTTTTAATTTTTATTTTATTAATTCACTTGGATTTATAAAGGATTTTTTGTTTGTTTTTGTTTGTTTATTTGTTTGTTTTGGGTAACACCCAGCAGTGCTCAGGGATTACTCCTGGCTCTATGCTCAGAAATCGCTCCTGGCAGGCTCAGGGGACCATATGGGATGCGGGATTCGAACCATCGACCCGCTGCATGAAAGGCAAACGCCTTACCTCCATGCTATCTCTCCGGCCCCAGATTCATAAAGTTTATAGTTGAGTTCTAGATGTACAATTATTCAATTATTCCAGGTCCAATCCCATCACCAGTGTCAACAATTTTTTTTTTTTTTTTTTGGTTTTTGGGCTACACCTGGAATGCTCAGAGGTTACTCCTGGCTTTGTGCTCAGAAATCGCTCCTATATGGCTTACAGGGGACCATATAGAATGCCGGGAATTGACTTTTTTTTTTTTTTTTTTTTTTTTTTTTTTTTGGTTTTTTTGGGCCACACCCGGTAACGCTCAGGGGTTACTCCTGGCTATGTGCTCAGAAGTTGCTCCTGGCTTGGGGGACCATATGGGACACCAGGGGATCGAACCGCGGTCCGTCCAAGGCTAGCGCAGGCAAGGCAGGCACCTTACCTTTAGCGCCACCGCCCGGCCCCAGAATGCCGGGAATTGAACCGAGTGGGTCCAGGGTCAGCCAAATGCAAGGCAAATGCTAAATGCTTTCTTTCTTTTTTTTATATTTTTGTTTTGTTCATTGTTTTTTTTTTTTGGGGGGGTCACACCTGGCATCGCTCAGCGGTTACTCCTGGCTCTATGCTCAGAAATCGTCCCTGGCAGGCACAGGGGACCATATGGGATGCCGGGATTTGAACCACGGTCCTTCTGCATGAAAGGCAAACGCCTTACCTCCATGCTATCTCTCCGGCTTCTTTTTTTTGTTTGTTTGTTTTTTGTTTTTTTAGGCCACACCCAGCAGTGTTCAGGGGTTACTCCTGGCTATCTGCTCAGAAATAGCTCCTGGCAGACACGGGAACCACATGGGATGCCGGGATTTGAAGCAACCATCTTAGGTCCTGGATCAGCTGCTTGCAAGGCAGACGCCGCTGTGCTATCTCTCCAGCCCCAAACATTTGAGAAAGTTTATCAATTTTTTTTCCTCTCTGGCCCCTTTTAATTTTTTTATACTATTTTTTGCTAATTGCTTTCTTTACCCCTGTGCTATCTCTCCGGCTTCTCGCCAGTGTCAACTTGCCTCCATTAGTGTTCCCAAGTTTCTCCCATATTCCACCGCAGCCCTCACCCTCAAGCCTGCCATCTTTATTGTTAAAGATTGTAAAAGGTTGGGTGTCATGATTTCAGTGTTGTTGGCTCTGTGGTTTGCATAGTTGTGTCTGTCATTCCTTAATAAAATAATAAAAAGTTAAGTGGAACAAAAATATGGTTTCTGTATGGTAAAAGAAATATGAGCTATAATTAAAACACACCTACTGAATGAAAGAAAATATTTGCACACGATATGTCAGATAAAGTATTATATGTGAGATATACAAAGCACTCACAATGATCAACATCAACAAGTCCAATAACCTCATTTAAAAAGGAACATGGAGGGGCCAGAGAGATAGCACAGAGATAGGGCGTTTGCCTTGCAAACCGCTGTACCAGGATAGATGGTGGTTCGAATCCCTGCATCCCATATGGTCCCCGTGCCTACCAGGAGCAATTTCTTTTTTTTTTTTTTTTTTTTTTTTTTTTGGTTTTTGGGCCACACCCGGTAACGCGCAGGGGTTACTCCTGGCTATGCGCTCAGAAGGCGCTCCTGGCTTGGGGGACCATATGGGACGCCGGGGGATCGAACCGCGGTCCGTCTCCTAGGCTAGCGCAGGTAAGGCAGGCACCTTACCTCCAGCGCCACCGCCCGGCCCCGAGGAGCAATTTCTGAGTGCAGAGCCAGGAGTAACCCTGAGTGCTGCCGGGTGTGACCCCAAAAAACAAACAAAACAAACAAAAAAAAGGGAACATGGAGACAGAGTGACAGTACAGCAGCTAGAGCATTTGCCTCAGAAGTGGCTGCCTTAAGTTTGATCCCTGGCACCCCCTAGAGAACTCCAAGCTCTCAGATCTTTAAGTACATAGCCAGAAATATGCCTGAGCACCACTGGGTGTGGCCCCCAAACCAAATAAAATAATAAAAGGGGAGGATATGGAGCAATATTTGCTTTGCACACAGCTGACCCAGGTTTGATTCCTCAGCATCCCATATGATCCCTGAGCCTGCCAGGAATGATTTCCGAACACAGAAACAGGAGTAAAACCTGAACACTGATGGGTTTGCCCCGCCCCCCAAAAAAAAACTTTTTAAAATGGGGAGAGGAAGGGCCGGGAGAGATAGCATGGAGATAGGGCGTTTTCCTTACATGCAGAAGGACGGTGGTTCAAATCCTAGCATTCTATATGGTCCCCCAAGCCTGCTAGGGGCGATTTCTGAGTAATCCCTGAACGCTGCCAAGTGTGACCCAAAAACCAAAAAAAAAAAAAAAAAAGAAAAGAAAAGAAAAAATGGGGAAAGGAAATGAACAAATACTTCTCTAAAGAAAACAGAAAGATGGCCAATAGCATATGGAAAAATGTTCATTGTCATTTATAATAGAAAATTCCAAATTAGGACAAAATGAGATAACACCTCACACCAATAAGAATGGGATAATATCAAAAAGGAGAAACCACCTGTGTTGGCAGAAACACAGTGTAAAAAAAAAAATAACTCTCATGACTGCTGGTGGGAATGTCATCTGGTTCAGCCCTATGGAAAATAATAAGGGAATTATTTAAAAAAAAAAAACAAAACTAAAAATAGAGCTCCCATAAAACCCAGTAATTCCACTGTTTATTATCTACCCACAAGACATAAAAACATTCATTCAGACACCAAAACATTCATTCAGAAAGATATATCCCCACCTGTGTTTATTGTTGTGTTTAATACAATAGCCAGGATATGGAAACCTGGGTGTATAGTGATAGAATAGATAATGAAGTTGTATAAATTGTGATAGAATACAAGGAACGATGGAAATCATGCAATTTACTACAACTTTTTTTTTTTTTTTAAATTTTGGGCCACACCCGGCGTTGCTCAGGGGTTACTCCTGTCTGTCTGCTCAGAAACAGCTCCTGGCAGGCACGGGGAATCATATGGGACACTGGGATTCGAACCAACCACCTTTGGTCCTGGATCGGCTGCTTGCAAGGCAAACACTGCTGTGCTATCTCTCCGGGCCCAATTTACTACAACTTTGATGAAACTAGAGAATCTCATGTTGAGACAGAAGGACAAGGACAAATACTGGCTTTCTCACTAATTTGTGATATAAAGAATAAATGTCTAGGGAATGAAGGTATCAAAGGTGGGGAAATCTTTATTTGGGTTGAGGGGGGTACACCTTGTGGTGCTCAGGGATTACTCCTGGCTCTGCATTCAGAAATGCAGTGCTTGGGGGACCTTTGGAATGCATACCAACTATATGCAAAGCAAATGCCCTACCCACTGTACTTTCTCTTCAGTCCCAAAGGTAGGAAGATCATTGATTCTAGATTATGAAAGGAAAAGTGACAAGGAAGTAAAAATGGAAGAAAGGAAAGAAATAAAGCAAGAAAGAAGATCTGGGGGTTGGAGCGATAGCACAGTGGTAGGGTGTTTGTCTTGCACTCTGCTGACCTGGGATGGACCCAGGTTTGATCTCCAGCATTCCATATGGTTTCCTGAGTCTGCCAGGAATGATTTCTGAGTGCAGAGCCAGGAGTAACCCCTGAGTGCTGCCAGGTGTAATCCTGCCCCCCCCCAAAAAAAGAAGAAAGAAGATCTGGCAGTAACATAGTGCAAGGTATAGGAATTAGGTTAGAAGTGAGGTATCCATCCACTAGAGCCAACATATGAAGAGCTAATCATAATATTTAATTTTAAATTGTATCTGTTATGGAGCGAGGCTAGGAATTAGGAGGGAACTTAAATCACTGATAGAGAGATGAGGTTGCAGGGCTGGTGGTATTGAAGGTGGGAACATTGGATTCCTGAAACCTTATTTTTAAATCATAGTGTAAAAAAAATAATTTCATGTAGACATAAATTACATTTGATTATTTTTATTAAATTTTATTTGGGGGGGGGTTGGGCCACACCCAGCAGTGCTCAGTGGTTACTACTGGCTCTATGCTCAGAAATAGCTCCTGCAGGCTCGGAGGACCTTATGGGATGCCGGGATTCGAACCACTGTCCTTCTGCATGTAAGGCAAATGCCCTACCTCCATGCTATTTCTCCGGCCCCTTAATTATTTTATTTTATTTTATTTTATTTTGGTTTTTGGGTCACACCCAGCAGCGCTCAGGGGTTATTCCTGGCCCTATGCTCAGAAATCACTCCTGGCAGGCTCGGGGGACCATATGGGATGCTGGGATTTGAACCACCATCCTTCGGCATCTAAGGTAAATGCTTACTGCTGTGCTATCTCTCCAGCCCAATTATTTTATTTTATTTTTTAAAATCATTTCTTTTTTTTATTGTGGCCAAAGTGAATTACAAATCTTACACAGTGATATTTAAGGTACACAAATCATTTCATTACTTCATTTTTAATAATTTTTTGTTTTGTTATTTTGCTTTGGCCATACCCAGCAGTGCTCAGGACTAACTCCTTGCTCTGAACTCAGGAATCACTCCTGCAATGCTCAGGAGACCATAGGGATGCCAACAAATCAAACCTGAGCTGGCTGTGTGCAAGGCAAGTGCCCTCCCTGCTGTATTATCTCTCCAGCTCCTAAGAATACATTTTTAAATTGAATCAGTCTGGGACATTCAGTTACAAAGTTAAGCCATATGTTAAAGTATTATTATTATATAGTTTGTGGTCAGGAGCTACTCCTAGCTCTGTGCTCAGGGATCTTTTCTAGTAGTACTAAGGGACCCTATATATGCAGATCATGGGCTTTCAGCAGGCAAAACATGTGCTCGTCTCATTGGGCCAGCTCTGCAGCTTTGTTATTTTTGTATAAGCAGTAGATATGCATCATAGAAAATTAAATGAGGGCCCGGAGAGATAGCACAGTGGTGTTTGCCTTGCAAGCAGCCCAATCCAGGACCTAAGGTGGTTGGTTCAAATCCCGGTGTCCCATATGGTCCCCCGTGCCTGCCAGGAGCTATTTCTGAGCAGACAGCCAGGAGTAACCCCTGAGCACTGCCAGGTGTGGCCCAAAAAACAAAACAAAACAAAACAAAAGAAAATTAAATAAAATAATAAAATAATTATAAAGAAGAAAAAGTTGTCCCCATCAGTCTTCTCTAAAACAACCACATTCTCTTTCAACTTTTTTTTTTTGGTTTTTGTTTTACACCCGGCAGTGCTCAGGGTTACTCCTGCTTCTACACTCAGAAATTGCTCCTGGCAGGCTCCGGGGACCATATGGGATGCCGAGATTTGAACCACTGTCATTCTTTTATTTATTTATTTGGTTTTTGGGTCACACCTGGCAGGCTCAAGGGCTACTCCTAGCTCTATGCTCAGAAATCATTCCTCGCAGACTCAGGGGAATATATGGAATGCCGGGATTCAAATCACCAACCTTCTGCATGCAAGGCAAATGCCTTTCCTCCATGCCATCTCTCCGGCCCCTGAACCAGTGTCCTTCTGCATACAAGACAAATGCCCTACCTCCATGCTATCTCTCTGGCCCTCTATTTCAACTTTTATTAAAAACTTTTTCTTCAGGCCCAGAGATATAGCACAGCGGCGTTTGCCTTGCAAGCAGCCGATCCAGGACTAAAGGTGGTTGGTTCGAATCCTGGTGTCCCATATGGTCCCCGTGCCTGCCAGGAGCTATTTCTGAGCAGACAGCCAGGAGTAACCCATGAGCAATGCCGGGTGTGACCCAAAAACCAAAAAAAAAAAAAAAAACAAAACCAGAAAACTTTTCTTCAAATATACTGAAGGGTTAAAATTGCAGCATGATCAATACCCACATGTCCACCACGTGATTAACCAACTAAAACCACCATATTGCAAACATGTTGGGACTCTCGTTCTAAACATCTTCCTAGTCTCAATTCACTAAAATCTATATATTTAGAACTCACGTTATATTACACAGTCTTCTGAACTCTTTGTTTTTGGTAGCAGTTTGGGTCATGCTTGGTGGACCATCTGGTGTCAGGGAGCAAACATATAAAGCACACATGCCAGCCCAATGAACTATCTCCCCTCCTCTGCATTCTAAAAAAGCATTACTTTTAGTGCAAGGTAAATAGCTTAAGTGGTGGAACACATTCCCTGCACAAGCAACCCCAAGTTTGATCCCTAATACCTCATAGTCCAGAACTACCTGAGAAGCCTATGGATATAGTGAAGGTGAGGAAGAAATAGACTGAAAAGAAGCCCTGAGGTGGCGTCCAAGAAGAAAGGGCAAGGATGTGGAAAGGCAGGAGGACTGGAATCCCGCATGGCTGCTGCTGAGGACTGGGATGAACCAGCTCATCAGGCAGTGGGATGTAGACAGACACCCTTGAGAAAGACCCTTGAGGACCCTTGAGAAGGGAAAGGGGACTCAAGTGAGTTGAAGAGAGAGGAAAAAAACAGTCAAGAATGTCAATTTAGCTTTCTGTGACCGTAAAACTGGGAGTTCCCAGTGGTCCGAGGAATCTAGATTTTAATCCTCTTCTGAAGTCCCTCAATAAAAAGCTTTGACTAACCTTCCCTGCTGCCCACCCCCCCAAAAAATATCAATCCAGAAAGCTTTTGGAGAAATTTAACTATAAAGGCTAAAGCAAAGAAGTCTGTGAATGTGAATAAACATGTGTGACTGAGTCTGATGGTGTAACTGTGGAAATGTGTGCGAATTTGAGGTGTGCGAATGCATATGTTGTGAATGTGTGTCTATGTGGGTCACTGTGTGAAAGTTTGTGTGTGATTGTATATATATATATATATATATATATATATATATATATATATATATATATATACAATCACACACAAATATATATTATGTGTGCTGTCGTATGATTGTCTGCTATGGGAAGGAACCGCAGTGGTGAGGGAATCCATGACTGCAGGAGAAGCATGTCAAAAGCTCATATTCTGCCCTGTGTGAGGAGCTGGGACTGACTGGGGGCCATGGCAGTTTCCCTAGTTTCCTCCCTTCAGATGAAGGTGATCTTAGAGTGGGACAAATGTGTGGCTCATTGGCACTGATTACTGCATGATTTTTGATTGTTCTATGCATGTATCTGCACATAAGTTGGGCCTGAAGGTGGCTCAGTGGCAAAATGCCACTTACCTAGTAAACATGAGGTTCACAGTCTGAAGCTGGCCATCAAGCCATCTGCCCAGAGGGGGAGTTCAATGGTACTATCATCTGAATTTCCTGGTGCCACAACAAACTGTGATCTCTGGTGTGGCACAACCAAATGTGTACGAGCACCATGGCCAAAGTATGAGAGCATCACAGTCAAGTGGGCAACTTCTGGAGAGCATATGTGGAAGCACCACAACCAAAGTATGAGAACTTCAGTTATTGTAACCCTATAGTTGGTAGGAGGATCAGAAAAGTTTTACTTTAAGGTACTTGCCTTGAATGCAATTGACCAGGCTTCAGTCCTGGTATCCCATATGATTGATCCCTGCCAGGAGCGATTCCTGAGCACAGAGTCAAAAGTAAGTACTGAGGGCCCGGAGAGATAGCACAGCAGCGTTTGCCTTACAAGCAGCCAATCCAGGACCAAAGGTGGTTGGTTCGAATCCCGGTGTCCCATATGGTCCCCCGTGCCTGCCAGGAGCTATTTCTGAGCAGACAGCCAGGAGTAACCCCTGAGCACTGCCGGGTGTGGCCCCCCCCCCCAAAAAAAAAAAAAAAAGTAAGTACTGAGAACTTTCAGGTGTGGCCAAAAAACAAACCAAAATTTGGGGAGCTGAAGGGCCGGAAAGATAGCATGGAGGTAAGGCATTTGCCTTGCATGCAGAAGAATGGTGGTTCAAATCCCGGCATCCCATATGGTCTCCAAGCCTGCAAGGAGCAATTTCTGAGCATAGAGCCAGGAGTAACCCCTGAGCGCTCCTGGGTGTGACCCAAAAACAAAAGAAAACAAAAATTGCGGGAGCTGGGAAGACTGCTCAACTGATAGAAAACACACACAAATACAATCACATACTCATGAGCTAGAGCAGTAACAATAGTACTTCAGATAGGGCAGCTGACTCAGGTTTGATCCTCAGCATTCAATATTGAATTCATTTCAAGACTGCCAGAAAGTGATCCCTGGATGCAGTGCCAGGAGTAAGTCTTGAGCACCATTGAGTGTGACCCAAAAACCAAAACTAAAAACAAGTTAAAAAAAAAAAAAAAGAGCCACATGCTGGCCATTTAAGACTGAGTTTGATCCCTGGCACTGCATGCCTCCATGCCCAAGGATAATTTGGAGTCTCCTGAGCAGGGCTAGGTGTGAAGCCCTGTAAAACAACTAAAGGACATTCATAGGTGTGTAAATTAAAGGCATTATGAGACTCTCAGTGCCATTGACACAGCTGACAATTTGTCATGAACAATCAGGTGACAGAGAAGAAAGTAACTCAAGCTGACGGGAGGGTGAGACAGTGGAGAAAGTAAAGGCAGTGAGACAGTGAAGAATTCTAGGACTTTACCCTGGGTGAGTCCCCACAGGTCACCTGCTCCAACATCCTCATTTCACAGGTTTATTTTGATTTACTTTCTCAGTCCAGGCTGGAGAGGTTCAGGACTCTTGAAAGATTTCCACAGCTTGGGGCCGGAGAGATAGCACGGAGGTAGGACATTTGCCTTTCATGCAGAAGGTCATTGGTTCAAATCCCAGCATTCCATATGGTCCCCCGTGTCTGCCAGGAGCCAGGAGTAATCCCTGAGCACTGCCAGGTGTGACACAAAAACAAAAACAAAAAGATTTTCACAGCTGAATCTGTCCTCTGACTATCATCACCATAGTCATAACCATCTTTGTCATCTTCTCAGTAATGAGCAGATGTTGGTCATGTGCTGCTGGTAGGGGGTTCCTGGGAGCTTCCTCATAGCCTTAGAGAGGTGGTCAACAACTTGTTTTTATTTGGCAGGTGGGGAAACTGCACAAAGCATGTAAGATGCAGCCTGGGAGACTTTCTTCTCCCTACCTGTGTGGAGCACACCAAGCCAGAGGTGCTCAGGAACTAATCTTGGCTCTGGGCACAGGAGTGACTCCTGGCATTGCATATACGTGGTGCCTGGGATTTGAACCAGGATCAGACACATGTAAGGCAAGCAGATCTCTGAACTATGTCTCTGCCCACTTCTGTAAAACTCTTGGCGGAAAATTTCACTTGGGGCAAATCAGCCTGAGATGAGGTAGAAGGGGGCTCCCCTTGCAACTTGAAAGTAGTAAATTTAATACCAGTAAAAGGAAGTTTGCTTTACACAGAAGGGGTACTTCCTAAAAATACAAGTGACTTCAAGGAGAGTTGAGGTGAATTCACAGAGAGCTGATCTTCACATAATGGTTGAAGGAATTTTTCAAAACAGAAATCAGATCTCCATAAAAAAACTCTTGACTGTGCCTGGAAGAAAATCTAGTCCGGGAGCCAGAAAAATGTGCACAGGGTTGGGTACATGCCTTGAAAAGGAATAACCCAGGTTCAATTCCCTGTACCATATATGGTCCCCTGGGCCTCGCCAAGAGTGATCCCTGAGCACAGAGGTAGGAGTAAATTCTGAGCACAAGTATGTGTGGCTTCCAAAAAAAGGGGGAGGGCGGGCCCGGAGAAATAGCACAGCGGTGTTTGCCTTGCAAGCAGCCAATCCAGGACCTAAGGTGGTTGGTTCGAATCCCGGTGTCCCATATGGTCCCCCGTGCCTGCCAGGAGCTATTTCTGAGTAGACAGCCAGGAGTAACCCTTGACACAGCCGGGTGTGGCCCAAAAACCAAAAAAAAAAAAAGGGGGGGGGAGGGCGGAGAGATAGCATGGAGGTAAGGCATTTGCCTTGCATGCAGAAGGTTGATGGTTTGAATCCTGGCATCCCATATAGTTCCTCAATCCTGCCGGGGGTGATTTCTGAGCATAGAGTCAGGATTAGCCCCTGAGTGCTGCCGGGTGTGACCCCAAAAAAACAACAAAGAAAGGGTGGAAGGGCAGAGAAACCATACAGTTGGGAGGGTGCTTTCCTTGCATGTGGCTGATCCTGGTTTAAGCCCTGGCACTCCATATGGTATCTCAAGCCCCTCTAGGAGTGATCCCTGAGCACAGAGCCAAAAATAATCCATGGGTAGTGTCTATTGTGGCACCCCACTTCAAAAATGAAAACAAAAGGGGCCAGAGAGATGTCATGGAGGTAAGTTGTTTGCCTTGCATGCAGAAGGACAGTGGTTCAAACCCTGGCATCCCATATGGTCCCCCGAGACTTCCAGGAGCAATTTCTTAGTGTCAAGTCAGGAGTAACCTCTGAGTGCTGCCGGGTGTGGACACCCCCCCCCCCAAAAAAAAGAAAAGAAAAGAAAATCCAGTTTCTTTGCTGGATCCCATCCCGTACAGCCCTTTCAGGAAGTCCCTGATTTCTTTGCTCTCAAGGATCCAGCCTCCAGCCCCACCTGCAGCCTCTTCCTTGGCTATTCCTGTTTTTATTTTTTTTTGGGGGGGGGCCACACCCGATAACGCTCAGGGGTTACTCCTGGCTATGCGCTCAGAAGTTGCTCCTAGCTTTGGGGACCATATGGGATGCCAGGGATCGAACCATGGTCCGTCCAAGGCTAGCGCAGGCAAGGCAAGCACCTTACCTCTAGCGCCACCGCCTGGCCCCTGGCTGTTCCTGTTTAACAAGGGGCCTTTTGATGGTGGTTCAAATCCCCGTGTCCCATAAGGTCCCCCGAACCTGCCGGGGGCGATTTCTGAGCATAGACCCAGGAGTAACCCCTGAGCACTGTTGGGTGTGACCCAAAAACCAAAACAAACAAACAAAACAAAAACAAAGGGGCTTTTTTGCTGCCATGATCTGTCTCCACCCTGTTTGAGATCCCTTCTCATTCTTCACACTTGAGTCTAATTGCCACCTTTCCTAGGAGCTCTCCCTGCCTGGCCAGCCAGGTGAGTCAGTGCTTGGTCACTCTGTCTCCTGCTTGTCTTCTTTCTTCTTCCTCTCCTAGTTTCATGTCAGTCTCCTGCTGAACAGTGAGCTCCACGAGAATAGCGCTGTCATCATTATGGTTCTAGAACAAGTTCCTTCTGGCTTAGTGCCTGCACATGCTAGCTATTCATCAGCACTGGCTTGCGTATAAATCGGCACCTTCAGTCCCCCCACAGCAACTCTCTGAGAGAAGTGTGTTGGTCTCAGTATTATTAAGAGTGTTTTGTTTGTTTGGGGGCCTGTACTCAGCTGTGGTTTAAAAGGCCACACCCTTGAAGTGAGCATTAGCACAGCGAGTAGGGCGTTTGCTTTGCACACAGCCAATCCAGATTCAATACCTGGCATCCCGTATGGTCCCCTGAACCCGTCGGGAGCAATTTCTGAGCAGAGCCAGCAGTGACCCCTAAGCATCGCCAGGTGTGGCCCGAAACCAAATCAAACCCAAAAAAGGCCACATTCTTTTTTTTTTTTTTTTTTTGGTATTTGGGCCACACCCGGCATTGCTCAGGGGTTACATCTGGCTCTGTGCTCAGAAATCACTCCTGGCAGACACTGGAGAACCATATGGGATGCGAGGATTAGAACCAACTGGTCCTGGGTCAGCCACTTGCAAGGCTGTGCTATCTCTCTGACCCCCAGGCCACATTCTTGATTCTACTCAAATGTCATTCCTGGCAAAACTTGGGAGATTCTGTGGTGCCAGGAATCAAGCCTGGACCTCCAAATGCAAAGCATGTGTTCCAGCCCTTTGAGTAATCTCTGGCCCTTTTATCTTTTATCTTTTTTTTTTTTCTTGTTGGGCCAGCCACACCTAGCAGTGCTCAGGTTTTACTCCTGGCTTTTCATTCAGGAATCACTTCTAGCTGGGTTCAGGGACTTTATATGCTATTGGGATGGAAACCAGGTCAAGCACATTCAAATTAAGGGCTCTACCTTACTTTGGATAAAATGAAGCTCTGCTTTATCTTTTTGTTTGAGTGGGTGGGCACATCCTGGCGGGACCAGAGAGATAGCATGGTGGTAGGGCATTTGCCTTGCATGCAGAAGGACAGTGGTTCGAATCCCGGCATCCCATATGGTTCCCTGAGCCTGCCAGGAGTGATTTCTGAGTGTAGAGCAAGGAGTAACCCCTGAGAGCTGACCCAAAAAAACAAAAACAAAACAAAAAAAGAACAACAACAAAAACTCCTAGAATACTTCAAAGAAATAAGCAAAGATTACATAACCTTACATATAAATCTATATATGTATATATATATATATAGAGAGAGAGAGAGATAGAGAGAGAGACATATATATAAACTGTGGAAGGGGGGCTTAAATAACAATTAACTGGCCAAGAAACCGGAATAAAAATAGACAAATGAAGATGCCTTGATTTATTAGGTAAATGTAGATGAAGACTGACATCCTGGGATAAATGGAGAAATATGATAGCATTGTGCTGGGGAGGACCTGAACCAGCTAGAATGTTCCTCTCCACTATAGCACTGGAATAGGAGAACAAACATCAATAAAAACATCTCTTGGGAACTATTTGGCAGCATTTTGAAAAGCTGAAATGCACTTTTCTGATGACCCATAATTTAATTTTATTTAATTAAATATAAATAAAAACAAATTTAATTTTGTTTTTTGAACCACACACATAAATGCTCAGGGGTTACTCTTGGCTCTGTGCTCACAAATTACTCCTGTCAGTACTGGAGGACCATATGGAGTGACAAGGATCAAACCCAGGTCAGCTACATGCAAGGCAAATGTCCTACCTACTGCACTATTGTTTAGGCCCCAATTTAATTTTTTTTTTATTTAAACACCTTGATTACATACATAATTGTGTTTGGGTTTCAGTCATAAAAGGAACACCACCCATCACCAGTGCAACATTCCCATCACCCAAGTCCCAAATCTCCCTCCTCCCCACCCAACCCCCGCCTGTACCCTAAACAGGCTCTACATTTCCCTCATACATTCTCAATATTAGGACAGTTCAAAATGTAGTTATTTCTCTAAGCCCCAATTTAATTTTAATAAATTTTGTTTGCTTGTTTTTTTGGCTATACCAGGAGTGCTTGAGTATTCTCCTGGTTCTGTTCTCAGGAATTATTCCTGGTAGTCCCTATAGGATGCTGGGAATTGAACCCAGGTCAGTTATATGCAAGGCAAGTGCCCTACCTGTACTATCAATCTGTCCCTGATGACCCACAATTTGAATCCTAACTGTGATATTTAGAGAAATACCTGTATAGGTGCTCCAAGAGACATGCATGATGATGAAGAACACACACAAACCAGAATCAACCTAGCAGCAAGCCACTGACTAGGGACTAGCCACTTAGTCCCACATTCTTTTTTTTTTTTTTTTTTTTTTTTTTTTTTTTTTTTTTTTTTTGGTTTTTGGGCCACACCCGGTAACGCTCAGGGGTTACTCCTGGCTATGCGCTCAGAAGTCGCTCCTGGCTTGGGGGACCATATGGGACACCGGGGGATCGAACCGCGGTCCGTCCAAGGCTAGCGCAGGCAAGGCAGGCACCTTACCTCTTGCGCCACCGCCCGGCCCTGTCCCACATTCTTAAATAACTATTTTGTTGTTTAGAAACAGACTCCATATTCCACAATGGGTCCAACAGGTATAGCTTCAACATATTACAGACCATAACTTCTTGGTTTGTGTAATTATACTCAATGACGTCTAAACAGCAATTTTCCAGAATATATTCCTATCATTAAGTAGTACATGATTGATTTTAGAGGGTAGTAGAGAAAATGAATGAATGACAACTATGGTGCAAAACCATATATGCAATTTAGAGGCTTAGTAATGCATGAAAGAACCAATCAAGGCAATGAGAAAAGCGTATCATTGTTGTCTGTTAATAAATGCCAAAGATCAAGCAAAACAATATGTTGTTTAGGACCTACCCCATATGATGACACTATTTCTTTACTGGTATGATGACTGGTGGTGCTGAGAAGGGGTAGGGTCACCTTTGGAGCTGCTCAATGATGCAAGTGATGCAAGTTTAGTGTTCAAGCACAATCGTGCAGTGCTGGGGGCAGTGAGGTGGGTATGGGGTACTGGGGATAGAAGCCAGGGACTTGCCAAATGTAAGACAAAAATCTCTACCTCTTAGCTATCTCTCTATCCACTGCTTTCTCCCAAAGCAAGTGAACAGTGACCCAAATCTCAGACTAGTGTTTCCTTCTGGAGGAAATAGGATAGATAGCAGAGGTCCTGGTCCAGCATCACATATGACCTTAAGAACCACCTGAGCATAGAGCCAAAAATAGACCCTGAGAACCTTTGGGTGTGGCCTACCTCCTTCTCCAGTGGAGTCCTGAACCAACAGGTCCACAGTGCACAGGAACAGAAAACTGGAAAGAAGAAACCCAATTTGAGAGCTACTGGAGAGATAACAGAATCCAATGGAAGATTATTTATGGTTTCAAGGTGTTGAAATCACCCTGGGCAAACCATCACAGTGGTGATGTCCTGCGATTGAAGATCCAGAGAGAAACAGGTTGGCAGGAAAGGCAAGGGGATGAGCTCAAAATTGATGGGGCTAAACAGGGGTATTTGGGAGGGGTCGCCTACTAGGTCCTGTACATATACATTGGAAGTCAAGAAGGTTGTCCAGGGAGGGTGTGGAGGCTGTGATGTAGGCTAAGGGACTGCAGATGTTGGGGCAGGAAGAGAAGCCAAGGAACCTGCTTGGGGGATAGGGGAAGAAGTTCAATAGGAATGCAAGGTTTCCCTGAGACAGGGAGGAAAGAGCTTGCAGGGGGAGAGTGTGACGCCCCCTACAGCCGGCTGCCACAGAGGTGGAGAAGCAGCCACCACAGCTTGCATCAAGGGCAGAAACATTTTCCCCCCGAGGGTGGGGACACTATCATGAAGTCTGTCTCTCTCCTTGTTCCCAGAGCGAAAAACAGCCCTTCCTGTGCCGCCTCTACAGCTTTCTTCCCATCCTCCAAGCAGTGTCTACCCATGGCTGGACTGTAAATTCCAGGGGCCGCCCCGGGAATCTGCAAAGCGTATGAGCTCATCTGAGCCTCCTTTCAGCCCCAGGAAGTCTGTATTATTTCATCCCCACCTAACACATAAGCCAGCCGAGGCCCTGAGGTCAGCGGCTTATTTGGGGGAACAGTCCTTCCCTTGGGGGTGGCAGACAGAAGAAACACCGGGGTCCCCCCAGCATACCGCCTGAGCCCTATCAGCGCAGCCTTCACCCCATCTAAAGAACAGCAAACACCGCCTGAATTCAGACTCCCTAACCCCATAGTGTCTGCAGTCAGCAGGTGTGAAGCAACAAGTCTGCAGCCTTATTTAGGGAAGGAGCATCCCAGGAGATTTCCTTTTGGGCCTCCCTTACGACATGAACCCAAAGTGGGCTGCATACCTGGTGACATTTTCAGTCAGAGGAGAGGTCCCAAACTGAACCCCCCTCTCCCAATTCCATGTCTGATCATTGGGTTAGTTAGGCCCAGGAGCCGGCAGGGTCTGGGGGAGGCAGAGGATGGTCATAAAGCAACAACAGGAAGCGCAGCTTTTATTAGCCCTGGGTCGTCGCAGCTGCAGGTGAGTAATCTGATTTCTGCGGCGTCCTGTTTTCTCCTTTGCCCGGCGGTTCCTCGACACCCACTCACCTGCCACAAGCCACGGGAGAAGGGGCGGGAGGGAGGGTGGGCGTGGGCCGCGCCCGCTGGGGTAGGGGAGCTGGCGGCGCCCACGCTGCCACGCCCGCCGCTGCACAGGGCTGCGCACACCTGGATGCCACCTGCTGCTGCGGGAAGATGCTGCAGCTGATGCCACCCCCGCAGGGCTTGCAGGCCGGCTTCCCGCACAAGACCTGCCCACCCTACCGCCCCCGTTCCCGCGCTCCTCTGTTGACTTGTTGACTTTCTCTTTTGTGTGTTGGTTTTTGGCTTTGGGGCCACACACCCTGCAGAACGCAGGGGTCGCTCCTGGCAGTGCTCAGGGGACCATAGGTGGAGCCCTGGATTGAATACAGTCAGCAGGGTTCAAGGTAAGCAAGCGCTTTATTCATTGCCCTCCAGCTCCAGCCCAGATTTTGGTGACTTTTCAGCTGCAACTGCCACCTCTGTAAAATGAGATCGTGCCCCCATGCCAGGGTCAGGCTGGCATTAGGAAATTAGGAAAACGATATGGATGTTAATAAACTCTAAAGTGATGAACTAATACCCAGAAGTCAGGGGAAAACTGAAAAGAGGTCAGTCTTTTCACTGCCGGTGCTTCTGTTTCCTTCTTTGTACCAAGTAGGACCAGAGAGGTAGTAAGTACAGCAGCAAGGTGTTTGCCTGGCTCAATTCTTTTTTTTTTTTTTTCAATATCTTTATTTAAGCACCATGATCACAAACATGTTTATAGTTGGGTTTTAATTATAAAAAAGAAAACCCCCTTTCTCCAGTGCATCATTCCCACCACCAATGGCCCCCAACTTCCATCTTCCCCATCCCTTGCCTGTGCTTGAGACAGGCACTCTACTTCTTTCACTCACTACCATTGTCATCATAGTTGTCAGTGTAGTTATTTCACTCACCACTCACTGTGGTGAGCTTCATATCGTGGGCCGGCCCTTCCAGTCCTCATCTCTATTGTCTCTGTATTATTACAATAATGTCTTTTATTTTTCTTAAAACCCATAGATTAGTAAGACTATTCTGTGTCTGTCTCTCCCTATGACTTATTTCACTCAGTATAATAGTTTTCATGTCTATCCATGTATAGGAAAATTTCATGACTTCATTTTTCTGACAGCTGCGTAGTATTCCATTGTGTAAATATCACAGTTTCTTTAGCCACTCATCTGTTGTTGAGGATCTGGGTTGTTTCCAAATTCTGGCTATTGTAAATAGTGCTGCAATGAATATAGGTGTGCAAATGGCATTTTTGTGTTGTGTTTTTGTGTCCCAAAGGTATATTCCTAGGAGTGGTATAGCTGGATCAAATGGGGAGCTCTATTTTTAGTTTTTTGAGAAAACTTTATATTATTTTTCATAATGGCTGGATTAGACTGCATTCCCACCAGCAGTGAATGAGAGTTCTTTTCTCCCCACATCTCTGCCAGCACTGATTGTTCTTGTTTGTGATCTGTGCCAGTCTTTGTGGCTTGAGATGGTACCTCATTATTGTTTTGATTTACATCAAAACATGATCAGTGATGTGGGGCATTTTTTCATGTTTGGGTTCAATTTTTGGCACCCCATATAGATCCCTGAGCACAGAGCCGGGGTAATTATTGAGCACTGCTAGGTCTGGCTATAAAACCAAAACTAAAAGCTCTTGTCCATAGAAGGCTAGTGCAGGGCCTAGAACCAGGTATAGGTCATGGATAGTGGCTCACTTTATGCCCGTTTGTTGCTGGA
This sequence comes from Suncus etruscus, assembly GCF_024139225.1. Taxonomy (NCBI): domain Eukaryota; kingdom Metazoa; phylum Chordata; class Mammalia; order Eulipotyphla; family Soricidae; genus Suncus; species Suncus etruscus. The sequence continues at coordinate 53,490,278 of NC_064853.1, forward strand.
ATTCTCTGACACTCTCTTCTGACTCAGGCTTATGTTTCCCAGGCTATCAGCTTCTATCTAAGAAATGAGGAGGACTTGGATGGACAAAAAATGAGCGATTGAGAGATTTGCCCAAAACTGGAAATAGCTTCCATTTCCAGCTCTCTGAACCAGTTTTCCTTCTGTAAACTGGTATGGGTAACACTCCCATGCCCAAGGGCAGAGTTTCTTTGAAACCAAGTCTTTGAAATCCTAAAGTACTGTTCACATGCAAAGACTGTGATTAGTAATTCTTCCCAGGACCTCTTTGACATGAATGGTAAAGAATTAAGAAGCAGGGGCCGGGAAGGTGGCACTAGAAGTAAGGTGTCTGCCTTGCAAGAGCTAGCATAGGACGGACCGCAGTTCGATCCCCGGCGTCCCATGTGGTCCCCCCGCAAGCCAGGGGTGATTTCTGAGCGCATAGCCAGGAATAACCCCTGAGCGTCAAATGGGTGTGCCCCCCCCCAAAAAAAAAAAAAAAAAAAGAATTAAGAAGCAAACTAGAGCCAGAGAGATGGCTCAAAGGGCTGAATATGTGTGCATAGCATATGGGAGTCCCAGGTTCACGTCACTATATGGGGCATTATTAGGATTCCCAAATACCATCTGGGAGCGACTTCAGACACTGAGCCTACAGTAGCTCTTGAGCATCACCAGGCATGGTTCAAAAGAAAAACCAAAAACCAAATTAATTTTCAGTGAGTTTCAGGGACATCTTTGAAAGCCACTTAGCATTCATGATCCTTGCCTTTTGCCAAGAGGCAAAAGGTGTACTGGAAGCACTAAGGAGGGAAGAAGTAGACCCCGAAGGGGGGGTGCAGGGCTGAGGCTTCTAAGAGGAGGACTTCCTGGAGGTGTTGGCCTTGAGAGAACAGTGAGGGGAACAGTAGTTTAGGGAAGAGTAGTAGATTAGAGAGCAGGGAAAAGGGAGAGGCAGTCCAGGCAGAGACAATTTCCATCAGAAAAGTCGGGCAATGAAAGTGTGGTTTGTGCACAAGAAAAGCACTTGAAATGTAGCTAAACTAAGAAGGATAGTAGGGGGCTTCGGGATAAAGAGCTACTGGACAAGGCTCACAATGTCATCTTAGGGAACTCTGAGTCTCCCAGGTTGGCAGGGAGCTGAACAGAGTCTGAAGGAGGGTGCAGCATGGTCAAGTGTGGTTCCAGGAATACCCTAGTTATAGGAGTGGAAGAGGATGAAGAGGAGGTGAGCAAAGGTTGAAGATCCAGTGAGCTAAAGATGGTCTGAACCAAGACAATGGCAAAGCAACAGTAGATAGGGACCGATGGACGAGAACTTTCTAAAACAGAACTGCACTTCTTTTTTTTTTTTTTTTTTGGTTTTTGGGCCATACCCGGCAGCACTCAGGGGTTACTCCTGGCTGTCTGCTCAGAAATAGCTCCTGGCAGGCACGGGGGACCATATGGGACATCGGGATTCGAACCAACCACCTTTGGTCCTGGATCGGCTGCTTTCAAGGCAAACGCTGCTGTGCTATCTCTCCGGGCCCAGAACTGCACTTCTTACAGGAGAACAGTCTGAAGAAGGAAGGTCAAGAGCTTTCTGTCTCTAGAGCCTGAGTAGATGATGACAATATAAACTGTGTTGGAGGAACCCAGGAAGGACATAGACACAGAGTGAGGTCATCTTGAGATAACTATCAGACATCTATTGCTCTGGAGCAATACATCTATTGTCTGGGCACCCAGATGTGGGAGTAGGTAAGATGCAAAGTTGTCCAGGGAAATGCTAAAAAGAGGGAGATACCAGAATATTTAGGTGTGTTTTAATTGAAAGTGACACAAATTCAATTCAAGCAACATTAAGAAAAAAAATAAAAAGACAGTGAAAGAAATTAAGAATTTGGTGGGTTAGGTATTTGCTGGTTAGGGTTCTCCACTGTCTTTCAGTGAAATGTCTGTTTCTGCCCTTTTTTTTTTGGGGGGGGGGATCACACCTGGCAGCGCTCAGGGGTTACTCCTGGCTCTATGCTCAGAAATCACCTCTGGCAGGCACAGAGGACCGTATGGGATGCCAGGATTCGAACCACCGACTTCTGCATGCAAGGCAAACGCCTTACCTCCATGCTATCTCTCCGGCTCCCTTTTTTTTTAAATTTTATTTTATATTTTATATTTTATTTATATTTTATTTTAGAGCCATACATAGTGGTACTCAAGGCTTATTTCCCGGCCTTGTGCATAGAGTCACTCCTGGTGGGTTCAGGGATCCAGACATAGTGCCCAGGATCAAGCTTGGATCAACCATGTGTAAAGCAAACATATTACATGTTGTACTATCTATCTGGCCCTGTTTCTGCCTTTTTTTGGTTTTTGTTTTTGTTTTGTTTTTTTTTGTTTTGTTTTTGGGTCACACCAGGCAGTGTTCAGGGGTTACTCCTGGCTCCACGCTCAGAAATCACTCCTGGCAGGCACAGGGGACCATATGGGATGCCGGGATTTGAACCAATGACCTGCTGCATGAAAGGCAAACACCTTACCTCCATGCTATCTCTCCGGTCCCGCCTTTTTTTTATTTTTCCCATACCGGCGATACTCAGGAGTTACTCCTGTCTCTGTGCTCAGAAATCACTCCTGGCAGGCTCAGGATACCAGCGATATGGAATGCCAGGGATTGTAACCTGGGTTGGCTGCATGCAAGGCAAATGCACTGTACTATATCTGCTTTATTATCACTCCAGCCCTCATGTTTCTGTTTTCCTTGAAAAATGGGTCTCCTCCTCTTCTGGGGCAGCCAGTCCCCCACTTTTTTTGACTACACCCAGTGGTCCTCAGGGGTTACTCCTGGCTTCACTCCTGACAAGCTTGGGGAACCATAAATGGTACCAGGAATTGAACTTGGTTCAACTGTATGAAAGTCAAGAATCTTACCTGCTGTATTATCTCTCTGGCCTCCAGGCCCTCTTTTTTTTTTTTTTTTTTTTTTAAACTTTAGGCACCGTGATTAACAGTATTGATAAAGGCAAGTTTTCATGCATGAATCTCAGGCAATGTGCTGACATGTCCACAGCCTTTCAGTCCTTGTGTAAGAGGAAGAGGCTAAGAGTCCTACTGCCTCAACCCATGACCCAGTGAGAAACCTGATGCTCCCAGCCTGACCACATCCCTAGGATCCACCTGTGAGTGTAAATCTGAGCTAGAAGCCCACGTGCCCAGATCGACACAAAATGAGAGGGGATGGCGTAGGGTGCCAGCTACAATTAAACACACTGCTGGGAACACCATTTAAAGTTAGAGAGAACTTGGTTAGTTAGATAGTTCTTGATTTTTTTTTGGTTTGTTTTTGGCCACACCTGGTAACGCTCAGGGGTTACTCCTGGCTACATGCTCTGAAATCTCTCCTGGCTCGGGGACCATATGGGGTGCTGGGGGATCAAACTGTGGTTCGTCTTAGGCTAGCACGCTCAAGGCAGATACCTTATGGCTCAAGCCATCGCTCCGGCCCCAGTTCTTGATTATTTTACAAAATTACATAATTTTTATGGGGCTGGAGCGATAGCGCGGCAGTAGGCTGTTTGCCTTGCACGTGGCTAACGCAGGATGGACCTCGGTTTGATCCTCAGGGCCCCTATGGTCCCTCAAGCCAGGAGTGATTTCTGAGTGCATAACCTGGAGTAATCCCTGAGCGTCACCAGGTATGTCTCAAAATAAACAAACAAACAGAAAACAAAATTACATAATGTTTATAAATAATTAAAATAATTTACAAAATTACATAATTAAAAATATAAAGTTAGGGGGGCTGGAGAGATAGCATGGAGGTAAGGCATTTGCCTTTCATGCAAAAGGTTGATGGTTCAAATCCCAGCATCCCATATGGTCCCCCAAAGCGTGCCAGGAGCGATTTCTGAGCATAGAGCCAGCAGTAACCCCTGAGTGCTGCCGGGTTTGACCCCCCCCAAAAAAATAAACAAAAAAATCCATAAAAATATAAAGTTAGATAGAACTTGGAAGGAAATTGAGGACTATGAGGGAGTTCTGGGAGATGCAAGGTCTTCAAGGAAAGTTTAAGGAGCAGCTGGTCAAAGACAAAATCTGAAATGGGTGCCAGACTCCAGTCATCTACACTCTCCTGAGGACAATCAATCTCCTGAGGAGAATGAAATACTCACAACTCACCTGAGGGGCATCATCCACCCACACTCACCTGAAGAGATCAGTTACTCATATTCACCAGAGGGGGATCAACCACCCACACTCTCCTGAGGGGCTCAACCACCCACACTCACCTGAGGGGATCATCTACTCACAAAGTCCTGAGGGAATCAACCACCCACACTCTTTTGAGGGAGAAGGCTGGGGTTCTTGGTTGAGCCTGTTCAGAGGCTACCACCTCCACCAGAATCCAGCCACCTTGTTGGTGAAAGGAGAATACTAACAGAACATCATTTCCTTTGGGAGATGGAGAAAATGCTCCATGGATGCTGAGAAAGTTTCCTCCCAACCCCATGCCTGACACATAGAAAAGGCTCACTAACTGGGTGCTATTTATTATATGGTTGAAAGAAATAATTGTTACAGCCCCCAGAATCCTGCTGTCCTACTAGGGCAGGAAGTATTGCTAATAAGTCAAGCAGTGATGAGCATCCATTTATTCATTTAACCATCTGTAACTGAGCATCTGCTCTAGATGAGTTCCTGTGCCAAACACAGCAGACATGAATAAAACTAGACTATAAGAGACTGAGGGAGTGGAACACAGTCTTGATAGCAGATCATTACAATACAGGGTAATGGGGCCGGAGAGATAGCATGGAGGTAAGGTGCTTGCCTTGCATGCAGAAGGTCGGTGGTTGGAATCCCGGCATCCCATATGGTCCCCCCTGAGGCTGCGGGAGCTATTTCTGAGCGTAGAGCCAGGAGTAACTCCTGAGCATTGCTGGGTGTGACCCAAAAACCAAAAAACACAATACAGGGTAGTAAGTGCCAGAAAGACTGGACTAGGGAACTATGAAAGCCTGTTTCATTTGGTGCCTACTCAGGTAGCAACATTTGAGGTGGATTTACAGGACAACTGATAAGGACACAAGTAGTTGCTATACAACCATGCTTCCTATTACATGGATGAGGGAGGAGGTCCAGAGAAGGTAGGAAGCTTGATCAGAATCATCAGGGTTGAAAGGAAGTGCACGGGGGTGTGCAAAGGGCTTGATCCCACAGGACCAGGTAGAGAAGAGAGGAAGAATAGGATGTCAACAGAGTAAAGGACAGTGAGGCCCCATTACTTATGACATGGGAACCTGACATCCTGGTATGGACTGAAGGGTCAAGATTCCCACATTGTGGGGAGAGAAAGTAGGACAAGGTGGGTACCATGACCTGCAGTGACTTCTGGGACTTTTGAGTTTCTCAATGGGGATAAGGCTGTCTACTTTCTCCTGTTTAATATATGAGAAAACAGGTTTGATGGAGGATGTGTGGCTTGTCCAAGGTCTATCTAGAGATCTATTTTGAATGCAATTTGCCTCACACCAATCAGTGCCTTTTCCACTGTCTAAAATGACTTCCCGGGGCCGGAGCAATAGCACAGCAGTAAGGCGTTTGCCTTGTACACAGCCAAAACAGGACAGACCCCAGTTCGAATCCTGGCATCCCATATGGTCCCCCGAGCCTGCCAGGAGTGACTGCTGAGTGCAGAGCCAGGACTAACCCCCTGAGCACTGCCGGGCATGACCCCAGAACCAAAAAAATGAAATAAAGTAACTTCTCATCTTTCTTCCATGATAGCAATCTCAGTGTGGCCTAAATTAGGATTGCAGCATGCATTTCTGCCTCCTTTATCTCTGAGTTTCCAAACTACTTATGATTTAATATCTAGGCCACCAGAAAGTTCTAGAAAAGAGGCAAATACATATGCAACATTTGCAATAAGCAATCAATGGATAGTACATTGCAGAGCATGTTAAATAATAATAATCAATTACACAGACCTTATGGTCACTCGACTATTCACAATCTTATTTTACAGATGAAAAAAACTGAGGTTGAGAGATGTGAAAAGACTGTCTTAGGGACTCAAGGCTTGGAAGTAACAAACTGAAGATTAGTTAGTGTCTTAGCATCTCTGATTCCAAAGGCAGTTGTCTTATTTGTTCTTAGCTGAGAGCCTAGAGGACCTGCAAAGGGAGGGAACTTTTTGGCTCACCCTGGAGGCGCTCAGGGGTTACTTCTGACTCTGTGCTCAGAAATCACTTATGGCAGGCTTGGAGGATCATATGGGATGCTGGGAATCAAACGTGAGTTCGTCCCAGGTTGGCTGTATGCAAGACAAAATGCCCTACTACTGTGCTATAGCTACAGGTTCTCTGACATTCGTTATTTCTATGTCAGCCAGTGAATTATTGGTCCTTAATCTCATCATCAGTAAACTGGAAATGGTAAATGGTATTAATATACCTAATTGATATAATTCGGAGAGTTCAATTAAAAGAGCCTTAACGGGGCCGGGCGGTGGCGCTAAAGGTAAGGTGCCTGCCTTGCTGCGCTAGCCTTGGACGGACCGCGGTTTGATCCCCCGGTGTCCCATATGGTCCCCCAAGCCAGGAGCAACTTCTGAGCGCATAGCCAGGAGTAACCCCTGAGCGTTACCGGGTGTGGCCCAAAAACAAAAAAAAAAAAATAAAAGAGCCTTAACAACAAGGCAAGAGTTATGGAAGTGAAGCCTCTTTGTTTTGTTTGTATTTGTTTTGGGGCCACACCTGGAGGTGCTCAGAAATTACTCATGGCAGGTTCAGGGGGCCACATGGGATGCTGGAGATCAAAACCAGGTGGGCCAAGTGCAGGGAAAATGCCTTACCCACTGTACTATCACCCCAGTTTTGAAAGTAATACATCTTACTTGTAAGCATCTCATTTAGTACTTTGTACGGACCCTATCTCTGCCGTCAGTACTACTTTCATTGGCACCTGGCGGTGTGGCTTAGTGGCAGCACTAGCTTTGAATGTCTAAAACTGAAACTTCCAGTCCCCAAAGCCCTGCTTTATGATCCCTGGTGCTAAAAGTCTGTGATTTCCAGTTGCTGTAATTGTGCATGAACACCATAACCAAACATATATGATCCCTGGCAGTATGACAACAACAAAGGGAAGGGGGGACATATTATGTTACTCTTATAATTCTAGGGATTCAGAGGTAGCCACCAAGGCTCTGTCATTTGCTAGCGTGGGGGTCTAGAGCTTTAAAGGAGATTTAATGTGAGGCTTGTAGACTCTCACTTGCATGGGTTTGGCTTAATTTTGCATTATTATTATTATTATTATTTTGGTTTTTGGGTCACACCTGGCAGCGCTCACAGGTTCCTCCTGGCTCTATGCTCAGAAATCGCTCCTGGCAGGCTCAGGGGACCATATGGGATGCCGGGATTCGAACCATCGTCCTTCTGCATGCAAGGCAAATGCTCTACCTCCATGCTATCTCTCCAGACCCTAATTTTGCATTATTTTAAATTTTATTAAATACCATGATTTACAGAATTTTTCATAATACAGTTATATTACATATTCAGTGTTCTAACACCATTCCCACCATTATGGTTTGGGTTTTTTTGTTTGTTTTGTTTTGTTTTGGGGGGGGGGGTCACACCCAGGGTTTACTTCTGGTTTTGCACTCAGAAATTGCTCCTGGAAGGCTCCGGGGTTCCGTCCAGAATTTGCTACATGCAAGGCAAATACTCTACCACTGTGCTATTGCTCCAGCCCCTCCCACTGTTATTGTAATCTACCTTCTACCAAAGTCTCCATTTACAGCCTACCCCCACCAGAGTGCCCCCTAAAAAGGCTCAAAATAATTTACTTTATATTGCTTATTATAACATAGATCTTTCAATAGTGTTACTAAAGTCATTGTCTAAGGATTTATTGAGCTGTTTGAGGCTAAGTGAGCCTTCTGTGTTATTGTTTTTGCTCACTAAGCAGAGTGGGCTTCTAAACAACTTTCTATTCGAATTTGTTGTGCTCCTACTGGGCTGTCAGTACTGTGAAATTTGGAGATGTCATATGGCCCTGCTCTAGAGATGCTGTTGAACTGGGATGATTCAGTAGCTTGGTGTCTCTTTGAGATGAATTGTGGAGCTGTGAAGCTGGGCCACTTACCTGCCAGAGAATGTCCAGTATAGATGGAGTACTGGATTTCTTAGCTCACTACCATCCTGAGAACGTTTCAGAGATCTTAGCACAGAGACCAGTTTACTTGAGACACCTCAATGGCAATGAGATTAGTCCTATTTATTATTATTATTATTATTATTATTATTATTATTATTATTATTGTTATTATTATTGGGTTTTGGGGCCTTACCCAGAGGTACTTAGGGCTTACTCCAGGGTCTGCAACTCAGGGATCATTCCTGGCAATGCTCAGGGGAGGGGGGATTATATGGGGTGCTGGGAATCAAACCCAGGTCAGCTACTTGCAAGACAGGTGCCCTGACCCTTGTATTATAGCTCCTGCTTCCCATTCTTTTCATCTGTTTAAGTGGGATGAATATACCTGTTAATCAATGAAGGAGTATGTGGGAGGAGCTTTAAATGTGCTGATACAGGAGGGGGTGAAGAGATAACACATTGGTAACAGAATTTGTTTTGCACATGGTGAACCCAGATTTGATCCCTCAGTACCACATATCGTCCTCTGAGGATCAGGTGTGATCCTGAGCATAGAGACAGGAGTCACCACTGAACACATCTAGATATTATTCTCAAATCAAAATAAATAACAAAGGGGGCCAGAAAGATAGCATGGAGGTAAGGCATTTGCCTTGCATGCAGAAGGATGGTGTTTCAAATCCTGGTATCCCATATGGTTCCCTGTACCTGCCAGGGGCGATTTCTGAGCATGGAGCCAGGAGTAACCCCTGAGTGCTGCCGGGTGTGACCCAAAAAACAAAAAACAAAAATAAATAAATAAATAAATAAATAAATAAATAAATAAATAAAAAGAAAAAAGAAAGAAAAGTGCTGGCAGGCCAGAGCGATAGCACAGCAGCCGGGTGTTTTCCTTGTACACAGCCCACCCGGGACAGACCCAGGTTCATTCCTCAGCATCCCATATGGTCCTCTGAGCCTGCCAGGAGTGATTTCTGGGCACAGAGCCAGAAGTTACTGGGTATGGCCTAAACACACACATAGAAGAAAAGAAAAAGATAAGTGCTGGCACATTGTAAATGTTTAATAATTTGACCTTTTTGTTTGTTTGTTTGTTTTTGGGCCATATCTAGTGATGTTCAGAAATTACTCTTTATAATGCTGAGGGGACTATATGGGGTAGGAGGGATTGAAGCCAGTGGTACTCAGGGGTTACCCCTAGTTCTGCACTCAGAAATTACTCCTGACAGTACTTGGGAGACCATATGGAATGCTGGGATTGAACCCAGGTTGGCAACATATAAGGCAAAGGTATTATTTGTACCCTGTCCTCTGTAAACTGTTCTGGCCCCTAACTTGCCTTCTTAAGTCCACATTTGGATGATAAATGTGTTAAATGTTTTTTTTTTAATTATTTATTTTTTTGGTTTTTGGGTCACACCCAGCAGTGCTCAGGGGTTACTCCTGGCTCTCCACTCAGAATTCACTCCTGGCAGGCTCGAGGGACCATATGGGATGCTGGGATTTGAACCATTGCCTTTCTGCATACGGGTAAATGCCCTACCTCCATGCTATCTCTCTGCCCCACCCCCAATGTTAAATGTTTTATACTGATCATGCTACTATCTTAGGTCAGGAGCACTCACCACTCTTGGAAACCAAATGGATCTGACTCCAGTCATGACCCAACGCCAGGACCTCTCATCCCAATCCCTACTACCTTTCTGTGTAGTGGTTCCTTCCAGCAGCCAGAACTAAGGGATTCAGGTCCTATCTCAGACTGAAACCATCTGAAAACCCAGGAACCCCTCCCAGGAAGGCAATTCCCCAAGGTCTGCCCAGCCCAGGCTGCGCCTTAGCTAATACCGTTGTCCCAGCTGCCCCCTAGAGCTTCCTCCTGAGCCTTCACCAGAGGCCCTGGCCCAGGTGGGGCTGGGCCGGCTGGGTGACAATGACCGATTTAGAAAGTAAAGTTGCTTCTCAAACAAATAAGAAAGAAGAGGAAAGAAAGAAATGGCCTGCCCGCTTCCTGCCCCACTCTCTCTCCCAGCACCTGGGGCCCAGCTGCGAGTTTTCACTGCCTGTTTGTTCATCCTACTTGAGGAGCTTCTTCTTCAAGTCCCAGGCCCCCTCCCCATGCAGCAGGATAATTGTGAGCCCAGGGAAATAAGCACCCTCTCTGATTGTACGATTGTCATTGTTTCCAGTATTGTTTTGAACAATACCAATAATCATAATACTCCTAGGTTTCCTGCTGCTGGGAAGGAGGGATTACCAGTTCCAATTGGATAGAAATGGCTGCCCTGATTCAGATTTCTGAGGTCTTGAGGCCTACACAGGTCACGGCTGCTCTCTGGGACTTGGGTGTCTCTTCTTCAAAATAGGGGTGAGGAGAAGGTGAGGGTGGTGTGGAGCGTGCACCAAAACCCACAGTCTGGTGACTTGGAAAGTCAGGGTCAGACAGGCAGATGTGATAGAAGAGACTCCTAAGCCATGGTAGGAAAGCTGGGGGAGACTCAGAAAAGTCTGGGTGTGTTCCAGCTGCTGATTTTTTGGGGGGATCTTGTTTTGGGGGCTACACCTGATGGTGCTCAGGTCATCCTCCTGACTCTGTGCTCAGGAATCACTTTTAGTGGGGTTCAGGAAACCTATAGAGTGCCAGGGATATGACTTGTGCAGTCAGCACCCTACTTGCTGTACTACTTCTCCAGGCCCCAGTCTGCTGTTTATTTTTTTGTTTTGTTTTGGGGTCTCACCCAGCAGCACTCAGGGGTTACTCTTGGCTCCATGCTCAGAAATCACTCCTGGCAGGCTTGGGGGACCATATGGGATGCCGGGATTTGAACAACCATCCTTTTGCATGCAAGGCAAATGCCTTACCTCCATGCTCTCTCTCCAGCCCCTCCCAGTTTGCTTTTTTAAGTACTTTAGGTATAATTTACTTCATCCTTATCACAATAAAAATAAATTTATTATATTCTCTTCTGCATTGTTTTGTTTTGGTTTGTTTGGGCCACAGTTGGCTGTGCTCATGGACTGCTCCTAGCTCTGTGCTTAGGGGTCACTCATGGCAGGGTTTAGGGAACTATATGCAGTACTGGAGATTGCACTCAGGTTGGCTGCATGTAAGGCAAGTGCCCTCCCCATTATCTCCTTGGCTACTGTTTTTTGCATTTTGCAGAGGAGGAGATTTAAGACAGTGGAAAGTGCCTTGCCCATGGCCCCATATTTAGTTGGTGCTAAGTCTACTAACCCTGTCTAGGAGGGACAGGTCTAGGCTGGGAGTGGCTGTCCTCAGCTATAGGCACTGTCGTGGGGACAGATACAGCTGAGCAGCATGTGATCTGTAGAGTGACTATACAAGGTAAGTAGTCCATAATCTCTGCCTTCAGATATTAGACACTCCTACTGCACAGTTGTGGCTTGATTTAGTGACAACGTAGGGAAAGGCTACGAATGAGTATACTAGTAGCATGGGAAGGTGTGACTGTCACTGTGATAATTATTATTGGTTTTAGAATCAACCCAGAGGATGCTGAGGGCCCTGCCCAGCTCTGAAAATCTAAATCCTGTGGTTGCAGCTGGGGAGTTAACTTCAGGAGCCACCTGTTAAGGGGTGGCTCCATCCGCTGGAGCTAAAAAAAAAAGTCCCTGAGGCTGCCAGCCTACAGGCTGCTTGGTCACCTGTTCTAATGCATGACAAGCTCTCCAGCCCTGCTTTGCTACCCTATCTGCTCCCTTTACCCACAGCATAAGCTGTGTTCTCTGGAGAAATCACTTGACTTCTCTGAGTCAAAAAACAGTTCCTATATTGTAGTTTTATCAGATTAGGGATAATGGACAGGAAATGCTGAACCTGGAGTCTGGCATATGTTCATAAATAGGTGAAATGATGCTGAGCTTTTGTACCAACATGTCTTCAGGCTTAGCTCTGCCATTTCCTGCAGGGTGACTTTCGCCAGCCTACCTGGACCCTCTGAACCTGGGGAACACCAGCATTGGTGCCTGAGACAGTAATTTAGTGATCCTGGTTGGCTTTGACTATTCTTTTTTTTTTTTTTTTTGGTTTTTGGGCCACACCCGGTGACGCTCAGGGGTTACTCCTGGCTATGCGCTCAGAAGTCGCTCCTGGCTTGGGGGACCATATGGGACGCCGGGGGATCGAACCGAGGTCCGTCTCCTAGGCTAGCGCAGGTAAGGCAGGCACCTTACCTCGAGCGCCACCGCCCGGCCCTGGCTTTGACTATTCTTGCACAATAGGAGGAGGAGCCAAGACCCTTAATGATCCTAAGTCATAATGTTCTCTCAGTTACTAGATTCCTCCAGAATCCCCCTGCCCTTCCCATCCTGTTCTGTGATATGGGATGTGTCCTTTGTGGTGACCTCAGTGGCCTCCTTCACCATCTGGCTTCCAGGTCATGGGGCAAGCAGAGAAAGGACAGAAGGAAGGTAGAGATGTATCTTGACCCCTGGTCTCTTCTTGTAAGGTGGCCACGGCCGGCTGTGTCCTGTCCCACACCAAAGGTGACTCCTGTCAGACAGTTTGTACAAACATGGCTGGCTCCAGGTCTGGGTAAGCTCTCCTTCTCCTGTCTCAGACCCAGGGTGGTCTTCACAGCTCTACAGCCTTGCCCTGGGTGGTGCTAGGGCTTCCCTAAATCCTGCCTCTGTCTTGGTAAGTAGCTCCTGGATCAAGCTCTTCAAATTGCCCTTTTTGTTTTTTTTTTTTTGTGTGTGTGTGTGTGGTTTTTGGGTCACACCCGGCAGTGCTCAGGAGTTATTCCTGGCTCCAGGCTCAGAAATTGCTCCTGGCAGGCACAGGGGACCACATGGGACACCGGGATTTGAACTGATGACCTCCTGCATGAAAGGCAAACGCCTTACCTCCATGCTATCTCTCCGGCCCCAAATTGCCCTTTTTGTAGGCACCTGATGCTTCCCACCAGAACCTTGATTGAGGCTTTAGTTTTTTTCGGATCCTGCTACATCCCTCCAGGATCCAGGCACAGTAAAGCCACATGGCTATCCTATATGTGCATTGCTTATTCATCAGATTCCACTATCTGCCAGGTTCTGTACCTGGAGCTGGAACAAAGAAACTGAGATGTATGCACACCCAGGTCTCAAGGGGCTCAGGGGAAACAGAAACTTAGACAAGCACAACACAAAGCCAGACTAGAGTGTAAATCTTGAGGTAAGGTAGAAGGGAAGCTACGAACTCAGAGACTCTGGGAGGTTTTATATTGTGCTAGGATTTTTGGAACAGCTTCTTTTAAAACAATCAAAAAACATTTTACTTAACCCAATATTTCAAAATATTATGAGCATATAATTTTGTTAATAAAAATCTACACAAAAGGGCCCGGAGAGATAGCACAGCGACGTTTGCCTTGCAAGCAGCCGATCCAGGACCAAAGGTGGTTGGTTTGAATCCCGGTGTCTCATATGGTCCCCCGTGCCTGCCAGGAGCTATTTCTGAGCAGACAGCAAGGAGTAACCCCTGAGCAACGCTGGGTGTGGTCCCAAAAAACCAAAAAAAAAAAAAAAAAATCTACACAAAAATTCTGGGGGTGCTTGTCTTTCATGCAGAAAGACATGGTACCACATTAGGTACCACAATTTGTCCCCAAGCTCCACCAGAAAGGATCCCTGAGTGCAGAGCCACTCATGGTCCTAAAACAAACAAAAAAACTTAAGATCTCCTGTGTTTCTGAGCCTTTGAGTCCCAGTATGTGTTTTCCAGTAATAGTACACACACACACACACACACACACACACACACACACACACACACACACACACACAGTGAACCCTTTTGCCAGAAACCCAGTGGTTGCCTGTGCCTGTGCCTGATTTCCAGTAATAGTACACACACACACACACACACACACACACACACACACAGTGAACCCTTTTGCCAGAAACTCAGAAACTCTCTCTCTGTCTCTCTCTGTCTCTCTGTCTCTGTCTGTCTCTGTCTCTCTCTGTCTCTGTCTCTGTCTCTCTGTCTCTCTGTCTCTGTCTCTGTCTCTGTCTCTCTGTCTCTCTCTCTGTCTCTCTCTCTCTGTCTCTCTCTCTCTCTGTCTCTCTCTCTCTGTCTCTCTCTCTGTCTCTCTCTCTCTCTGTCTCTCTCTCTCTCTGTCTCTCTCTCTCTCTGTCTCTCTCTCTCTCTCTCTCTCTCTCTCTCTCTCTCTCTCGACATTGAGCATCTTTGACCTGAAGTCATAGCAGTTATGGGAGGTGGTGGCTCTATAACCCACTTTGCAGAGGGGAAAATAGAGACTCTGAGAGGCTAAGTCACTTGCCCACAGGTATAACTCTACGATAGAACTCAATTTGAACCTGTCTTTGTGCTGCTCCAAAGCCTCCCTCTAGCCATTGCCCTGTAGGTGCTGGCGCAGCACCTTCTCCCTGAGGCTACCTCCCTGGCCCTATCTGGGGAATTTCACTGGATGATAAAGGGAGGATGTGGTAATGAGCAGCTCACTTGGGATGCCCTGGAGGGGTTTGTGGGAGGATCTTTGGCCCACATTCATGTTTCCAGAAGAGGCTGAGTCAGAGAAGAATGGAAGTGGGTAGATCTCTCTAGCAAGTCCATGGTGTGTGTTTGGTGATTGCAGAGACATTGTGTGATGCTAAAAACAATGATTTAAGGTGAGTGTTCAACTATTCTCCATGTATCTGCGGACCCAGTCACCAGCCAGCCAGCACCGACATGTCCCACTGGGTGTTGTCTCTCTTGTGCATTCTTTCATTCCCATCAATGCTATTACCTACCTTCCTGTTGCCCTCAACTGTACCCCTGGTCCTGGGTGTCATGCTTCATGTGCCATGAAGAGTAAGCTATGAACTTTCCTCCAAATCTGATAGTCTAACAGGTGAGATAAGTGTGGTGATGAAGGATTCTAGAAGGTTCAGGGGGAGCTCCAGGGAGGTGTTAAATCAGAGAAAACTCCCTGAGAGGACCCCAGAACTGGTCTGTAGGAGGACCTATCAGAGAATGGTGAAGCCAGAGGGGAGCTGAACTGCTGGGCAGAGATGTGACTGGCTCAATATTTAGAACCTTCCACAGAAGTAGTGCAGAAAGGAAAAGAAGACTAGCCTGAAGCCAGTTTCACCCCCATTTTTAGGACTTAAAAGTGGGGCAACCCTGAAGCATGTACCATACTTTCTTGGCCTTGGTTTGCTTAGTGCAGTTCAGGACCTGATATCCCAACACCTGCAAGACAAAGGAAACATCCCAAGGTCATTGAAGTAATGGAGTCCTAGAAAGACCAAAGTTAAAGTCAAGAGGTCCCAGAGCCTGGATTTCTAACACTTACGCTTAGAATATCTTTCCCAAAGAGTTGAAGCCTTAATCTTTCACTTAACAGTCTAAACCAGTCTTCCTTAATTGTTTTCTGATCTTGTCTCCTTGTAGGCATACTGTCCTACCAATTGACCTCCTACCATCAATTTTCATCTATGGTCCTGCTGAAATATCCTAGGTGAAACAAGACTCCATACATCCCCCTCCCACTGAGAAACAATAGTTTCTTCTGGTTCTCAGTGCTCAATAAATACAGGGCTCTGAGAAGAACTTCCCTATTTTTATTTTATTTTATTTTATTTTTTGTGGTTTTTGGGTTACACCTGGCAGTGCTCAGGGGTTACTCCTGGCTCCATGCTCAGAAATTGCTCCTGGCAGGCCAGGATTTGAACCGATGACCTTCTGCATGAAAGGCAAACACCTTACCTCCATGCTATCTCTCCGGCCTGAACTTCACTATTTTAAAAGGGAGCTGCCCTGGGGCCAGAGAAATAGCATGGAGGTAGGGTGTTCGCCTTGCATGCAGGACAGTGGTTCAAGTCCCAGCATCCCATATGATCCCCTGAGCCTGCCAGGAGCGATTTCTGAGCATAGAGCCAGACGTAACCCCTGAGCACTGCCGGGTGTGACCCAAAATAAAATAAAATAAAATAAAATAAAATAAAATAAAAGGGAGCTGCCCTGTCTCCAAAAAGAATCTGATCAGAGTGGCCAGTTATATACTCTCCATGGTCCCATTTAATTCCTATGGCCTCAGTAGGTCCCAGGGAACTGGAACTGCTGCTCCCTCTCCTTGCTGGGAGAAAGGAGATTCAGAGAGTGTAAAGGTCTGGTTGAGTCACAACTCAAATGCCCACATCCTGACTGTGTATCCTGTACCTGATTTGAGACACAGGTGACCCTATGTTTCTGTGTCTGTGACCGTCCCTGGTCCCTGCAAGTCAGGAGTGTGTGAAGGTGAAACCTACACAGACTGGAAGCCAGCCTAGGGACTGGAAGCTGGGGGACGATTCTTTCCAGGAGACCTCAGAGGTTGTTTTTACCTGTCACCTGCTCTGCCCCCCTGAGTGATGGAAAATGTGTGTCAGCGGAAGTTGTCAGCCAGAGACAGGGTAGGTTTGTGTGTGGGTGATAATGTGTGGAGGGACACTATGAAGGGCAGGATGTGTTGAGCAGGGGCAAGGTCAAGGGTTCTAGGGTGGGGTTCAGTTCTCCCCTTGTCACCCTGCCCCCTGCCTTTTCTCTCTGGCTCTCACTTTCTCTTGCTCTTAGAACCAAAGGTAAGACTTTCACTTCCAGGTGGATGAGCAGCCTGGATCTTTGAATGTTCTCCATCTCCAGATCTTCTAGTCACAGTTAATGGTCTGTGCAATATATTATTCAATGGGCATTTTTTTTGGTACAATTACTGTGTGCTCAAACATGCAGGATGCATGCAGGTGGCTCCTTCCCTAGCTGATCTAGTAGAGATAGAACAGGATAACACATTAGCTAGGTCTTAGGATGACTGGGAAGCCTTCTGGAGAACAGCATGCCAAGCAGAAGGGAGGTAGTAACTTCTCTTCTGGGGTCAGATATAGTACAGTAAGTAGTGTGCTTACCTTGCACACAACTGATCTAGGTTTGATTCTTGAGCCCCTATATGGCCCCCCAAACCCACCAGGAGTGTTTCTTCCCTGGACTCAGTAATGACAAATATAGTAAAAAAAAAAAAAAAAAAAAAAAAAAAGGGCCGGGCGGTGGCGCTAAAGGTAAGGTGCCTGCCTTGCCTGCGCTAGCCTAGGATGGACCGCGGTTCGATCCCATATGGTCCATATGGTCCCCCAAGCCAGGAGTAACCCCTGAGCGTCACCGGGTGTGGCCCAAAAAACCAAAAAAAAAAAAAAAAAGTAAAAACAACTTTAAGATCTTTTCAAGGCCTGTATACCTTGTCTGCCTCAAACAAAAACCAGCTCTTCAGGGCCAGAGAGATAGCATGGAGGAAAAGCATTTGCCTTGCATGCAGAAGGACAATGGTTTGAATCCCGGCATCCCATATGGTCCCCAGAGCCTGCCAGGAGTGATTTCTGAGCATAGAGCCAGGAGTAATCCCTGAGCACTGCCAGGTGTGACCCAAAAACAAAACAAAACAAAACAGCTATTCATAACCGGAGGTGGTAGAGGCGAGAGATGCATAAAGGGTACAGCCTGCTTTACTTGCAGGAGCTCTGGGTTCCATCCTGGTCATCTCATGGTCTCCAGAGCACCACAGCTGGGAATATGATCCCCAACAAACCAACAAAAAAGCTAACAGAAATGTGATGCAGTCTAGGGCAGTCCCAGTTCAAACCTGTTCAAACTGGAGGACTGGAATCTGGTGGGATTGGTTTCTATTATCTAAGACTCTGAGTCCTTTAAGGTCCCTTCTAGGGTCTGGGGGTGCCATCCCTTGGCTGTTGATTAGCTCTAGTTCTTCTACCTGGGCCTCTGCTTTCACAAGGTCTGCTCTCTCTGTATTTTTTCTCTTCTGGGCACTCCAGTCTTCTTGGATTAAGGAGCTCCCACCTCCAGCATGGCTCCTTTGATCTAATTTAGTCTGCAGTGACTGTCCTCTCATATAAAGTTATGATTTGAAGATTTGAAACTAGGATTTAATAACTTTTTTGGGGTGAGGGGATACAGTTGAACTCACAAGTGCCACAGAAGTGCTTGCCTTATTATAATGACACCTCAAATTTATAATGTTTCCTACAGATGGCAATGCTCCTGTCTAACCTTCAGAAAACTGGGCCTCAATTTTTCTGTTGCCCATGCCTGTACTTGGCCCTGGTGGGTACTAAGGAGATGTTTGAGAAATACTTGACTCATGCTTCCCTAAGGCCCTCAGGTCTTCCTTAGCAAGTTAGAGAAACAGAATAAAAGTCCCCAGAGAACCAAGTCAAGCTGCCCTCTGGCCTGGATTCCAGGCAGGCAGCTGCTCCACTGCTCCTGGCACTGCCTTCCCCTCCTGTCTGGGCACCAGCTGGGGAATAAGCTTTTCATAAGAAGGACAGGCCACTGTCCTTTCTCCTGGATTAAGCAGAACTCTCTGTTCTCAGTCCCCTTTCTTGCTTCCCCATCCAAACACATTGGAATGCTCCATTTTCCTTCTGTATTTTGTTTTGCTTTGTGGAAGTTTGAAGGTATTGTTTGTTTTCAGTTTTGGGTCAAGCCTAGGGTGTTCATCAGGGTTTACTCCTGGATTTGTGTTCAGGGATCACTCCTGGCAGTGCTCAGGGGACCATATGCAGCACTAGGGATTGAACAAAGGTCAGTTTAATCATCTGCTGCATGAAAGGCAAGTCCCTACTCACTATACTATTTCTCCACTCCTGAATGCTTACTGTGGACAAAATCTAGGCTCTGATCTGTCTCCTCCCAGTTCAGGCCTTTGCTCTAGTCTTCAACCTAACAACCAGACACCCTACTGGGAGCCCAGCTAGTCCTTATAAACTTGACTTTGTTGGCCATTTTCACTGAGAGAAACCTTAAGAGGCAGGTCAGAAAGGCAGTACAGGGTAAGGCACTTGCCTTGCACATGGTCAATCTAAATTTAATCCCTGGACCCCATATGATCCTTGAATCACTGCTAGAGTGACCCTGAGCACAGAACAGGAGTAAGTCCTGGCCACCCTCTGAGCTGGGTGTGGCTCAAAGACCACCACCAACAAAAACTGCCTGTGGCTTTCAGAATTAAGTGCAGGATTTTTATCTGTCATTTGAGGCCTTATAAGAGTTAGACTCCAGGTATCTTTCCCAGTTTGTTTTTCATGGTTTCCCTACACAAACTCTATACTACAGAGTTATTAGGAGTCCTATTAAAAAGATGGTGGGGGCACAGTGGATAACACATTTATCTTGCATGCTGTTGATCTGGGTTTGATTCCCAGAATCCCATATGGTTCCCCGAACCTGCCAAGAGTAACTTCTGAGGCAGAGCTAGGAATAATCCCTAAGTGCCACCCAGTGTAGCCCAAAAACAAAACAAAAAGGGGGGGCAGAGAGATAGCATGGAGGTAAAGTGTTTGCTTTGCATGCAGAAGGTCAGTGGTTCAAATCCCGGCATCCTATATGATCCCCCGAGCCTGCCAGGAGAGATTTCTGAACGTAGAACCAGGAGTAACCCCTGAACAGTGCCGGGTGTGACCCCCCAAAAAAATGGTATTTGTGTTGGGAGGGAATTGTTTTCTGGCTGAAAGAGGTCAAAGTGGGTGGTTTGAGTTGAAGTTGTCAGAACAGGGGCACAGCAGATAGGGCACTTGCCTTACACATGGTCAATCTGGGTTAGATTCCCAGCATCCAATAGAATCACTCACAATACCAGGACATGATTCCTGAGTGCAGAGCCAGGAGTAACCCTAAGCATTCCTTGTTTTGACCCAAAAACAAAAAACTTAAAAATTAAATAAAAGTTGGAGGCCGGAGAGATAACACAGCAGCAGGTCATTTGCCTTGCACACAGCCAACCCAGGACTGACGGTGGTTTGAATACTGGCATCCCATATGGTCCCCTGAGCCTGCCAGGAGTGATTTCTGAGCCCAAAGCCAGGAGTAACCTCTAAGCGCCAGCGGGTGTGACTCAGAAACCAAAAAAAAAGTTAAAAGTTTTCAAAGCAGAAGCCTATTTGGCAGGTTAAGCTTCCCTCTATTCTGCAAAGGACTCTCTCCCAGCTCAGACTGCATTGGACACTCCCTTCTTCTCCTCTTCCACCTCCTCCTCCTCCTCCTCCTTCTTTTTTTTTTTTTAAGCATTTTATTTTATTTTATTTTTATTTTTTTATTGTTTTTGGGCCACACCCGGCGGTGCTCAGGGGTTATTCCTGGCTGTCTGCTCAGAAATAGCTCCTGGCAGACACAGGGGACCATATGGGACACCGGGATTCGAACCAACCACCTTAGGTCCTGAATTGGCTGCTTGCAAGGCAAACGCCGCTGTGCTATCTCTCCGGGCCTCCTCCTCCTCCTCCTCCTCCTCCTCCTCCTCCTCCTCCTCCTCCTCCTCCTTCTTCTTCTTCTCCTCCTCCTCCTCCTCCTCCTCCTCCTCCTTCTTCTTCTTCTTCTTCTTCTTCTTCCTTTTTTCTTCTTTTCTAATAATATCTTTATTTAAGCACATGGTTCAAGCATGTTTGTAGTTGGGTTTCAGTGATAAAAAGTCCACCTTCCCTTCCCCAGTGCAACCTTCCCACCACCAGTGTCCCCATATCCCTCCTCCTCCACCTGTTGCCTATCTTCAAGACAGGCATTTTATTTCTCTCACTCATTACCATTGTCATGATAGTTGTTGGTATAGTTATTTCTCTAGCTGCACTCACCACTCTTTGTGGTATTGCTTGGATTTCTTTATTCCAATTCACTTTCATCTTGTCTAAAGGCTGCACAGCCCTCCCAGATATTGTCAGTTCTAGGTCTGTGACTGAATGCAGGGAAGATGGGATAAGGAAAATTCCAGAGCAGACACCTGACTAATAAAGCACTTTGCTTACATGTACTGTGTTAGCACAAGCATCTTATTTTCCTTCTCCAGGCCTTGGTTTCCTTTCTGCATGGTGGGGTGTGGTGAAGACACCCATAAAGGAGGGAAAACATGAGTTATGTTTTTCTCCGCACCCTAGGTCTGGTTAGATAGACCAGAAGCCTATGAATGGGAGCTGCTGCGTCTCTTGTATTTTCCATTCATTTGCATAGATTTACATGGACTTTCTAAGAGGTGCTGTCTAGTTCATTCATAGAAAGCATGAAACTGTTCTCTAGTTGTTGTCCAGGGATGGAAAAGACCTATTGGCATGATCTCATCCAAGGTTTCACATCAAAGGTTTCCAATAAAGAGCCTGCAGCCCCTTGTTCTTAAAGAGGAACATCTGGGGCTCAGAGAGGAAATGAGATAAATTCAAGTTTGCTTCCAGTGGGGAGGACCAAGCTTTCTCCTGAACATTCCACTGCTGACCAAGAGCTTCGTTAGGCACATCATTTCTTCCTCCAAACAGGGTGGGAAAAGAAGTAAAAAGGGGGGTTTGGTTTTCTTTGTAGGTCCCTCTCTGCAACCCAGAATAACAAAGTCTGCTGGTCTGGTAGCCTCTGCAACCACCACAGGAAACCAAAATGTAGTCAAAAGGCAGGTGGGAGTGGAAAATCCTCTTTGAGAGGTTAGAGCGTTGCTTTCACCTGTTCTAAAAATACCCTGGTTTATTAGAGATTGATAGATGACAAGATAATCCGCAAGTGATTCCACTGAGGCTGCAGAGAAGAGTGGGTTCAATTTTGTCTGTAGACACAGAAAGGGATATGTCAGCTTTAAGAGATTGACTGGACAGATTCAGGTAACCAGTATTGCAGCCAATAATCAAGCAGGAGTGAGAAAAGACAGAAACTGCCTGCAAGAGATCTCTGTCTAAGGAAGGGAGAGACAGATGAAAGCCCACCAAAAGAATAAATGTGAATTAGGAGATAGAGGGAGTTTACAAAGGATATGATACCCCAACACTACTGAGTGTAGCGCTAGGACTAACAAAAAAGCGAATTGGGAAAAATAACCACAAAGAACACAGTCATACTAAGGACTAACAGGAGAGAACAGGATGGGTTAGATGGAAGGAGGAATTAGGTTAGGTACAAGGAGGAAATGGGTTAGGAGGGGGTTCTAGAAGGAAGAGTTGTTTAATTTTAGACACAGAGAAAGGGGCAAACCCAACCTGGAAAGGGAAGAAGGATCATCAGTAAAAAGGCCTTTGGAGTCCCAATTCCAAAGGTGAGAAGGAGGTTGGGGTTCAGGATGTTTCCACCCATGGGGAGGAAAGGAAAGGACTTTCTGGAGGGGTTAGAAGGGGCTAGGGCCAGGCTCAGGCTGGTTCCCAGAACCTGCTGAGTTTACAGATTTGATTCCAGATCAATGGAAAGAAAGGGCAGCAAGGTTTCCAGTGATGAGTGGGTCTTGCCTTATGGGAAGCCTGCTCTTGCTTTTTGTGTAGGATGAGGATGGAGGGGCAGGCAGCAAGAAGACCATTCAGGGGTTTCAAACTCAAAGCTCACGGGCCACAAATGGCCCTCCGTACAACATTTTGTGGCCCTGCCCTAGAGGACTCTTTTATTGTTTTGTTTTGTTTAAGTTGTTTGGGTCACACCCCCCCCAATGTTCAAGGCTTACTACTGACTTTGCACTTAAGGATCACCCCAACTTTGCTTCCTGCGGCCCCAGGTAAATTGAGTTTGAGACCCCTGAATTTTAGACCAAGAACATGATTCCTATAGCAGTGTTATGGTCTGAATTAAGATGGGAAAAGAGAAATAAGAAATCTGGATAAATTTTAAAAAATGCTTTAGAAGTAAGTGTTCCAGGAGCTATAGGTGGATAAAATAGGGACTGAGTAAAAGGTTGGAGGGTGAGAGGGTACTAGAGATGATGCCTAACCCCTGGGAGTGGCAGTGCCTTTTCCTGATAGGGGAGACCCATAGCAGGAGGGGCAGGTGAGGGAGTCATATTTGAGTTTACTAGATCTAAGAAGTCTGTAGAAGTTACTTTGGGGCACTAGCAGTTTTGGGACATCTGACCAAAGCCGAAAACTTCCATCGTAATGAAGTCTGTGCTGTGGGGCTGGAGCATTAGTACAGTGGGTAGGGTGTTTGCCTTGCATGCAGCTGACAAGGTTTGATTTGCAGCATCCCATATGGTCCACAAATACTACCAAGAGTGATTCCTGAGTGCAAAGCCAGAAGTAAACACTGAGCATCACTGGGTGTGGCCCACAAATAAATAAACAGAAAACTCCAAAAGAATAAATGAAGTCTGTAAAATGTAAGCTGCAGGGAACAGAAGGAACCAGCTCTGTTTGGTGCCTACCTTGGAAGGTGCCTGGCTCATAATAGGTTTAGCAAAATGTTGGTGGAGGAATAAAGCAGGGCTCTCAGCTGAATGAGTGGGCTCCCAGATGTGAACAACAATAAGGAGTGAAAGAGAACTTTGACCCTCTTGCTTCCACATACAATCATTTAAGGATTCCTGCACACTTGACTTTTTCCTTGTTTCTCAAATCAGACTTCTGATCAGTCTCTATCACCCCAGTAGTATTTCACACTTGTAGTCTTTAGCCTCATATATAGACTTTTAGCTGAGTGCCTACTAAGTGCTAGGCTCTGTGCTGGGCCCTTTATAGCATCATTCCCATTGAACCTACTAAAGTGGGAGGAACTTATTCCCCTAGGTACCCAGAGCATTAAGTCCTACCTAATTCACTGCCTCTGGGTTTTCATCTGTCCTGTCAATCTGTCCTCTCTGTTCCACCAGGCTGGTGTGAAAAGCATCCATGCCCGATCTGCCTTCCACTGCTGAGACCACTTTCATTCTCAATAGGAGGGATGCAACTTCAAGCAGCTTCACAAAGTTCCTGCTCAGCCTCATAGGAAGCTTCCCTAGCATTTCTCAGGGCCTTGTGGCTGCTCCTCTTTCTGATGCCTTGTGCGTGGGTTCCCTCCCTCTGCTTTGGACTCAACCACACTCACCTTTTAAGGCTCAGCTCATGATACTGGCTGGAGTGGGGCTCTCTCAGGCTGCCTTCTTCCCACTTTGTATGGATGGTGTCTGCTCCAAAAATAATTTTGTAGGTGATAATTGCTCTTGTAATACTGGATTATTACTATCTCATGGGGTTTGTGGTTATTAGACTCAATTTAGCACACAACAAAGGGACCGCTTCTAAATAGCACAAGGTCAAGTAGTGATTCTGCTGTTTCCATGGCTTTAGCCCCCATGGCTAATGGCTAATGAGCCACTCTCTGGAGAGAACTCTTGGTGCCTCCTGTATTGTATTGAGGGCTACAAGGTAGTTTCCAGGGATTAATTATTTTCTCCCAACCCATTTAGCTATTGAACTTCTCTCTCTTTCTCTCCCTTTCTCTCTCTCTCTCTCTCTCTCTCTCTCTCTCTTTCTCTCTCTCTCTCTCTCTCTCTCTCTCTCTCACACACACACACACACACACACACACACACACACACACACACACACACATTAATCTTGTTAACCAGGGGGAGGAAGGATTCAAAACAGATCTGGCTATGGGCTGAAGCATAGTACAATGTATAGGGTACTTGACTTGCACTTCACCAACCTTAGTTCAATCCCTGGCATCCCATATAGTCCATAGTGGACTTCCAGGAGTAATTCCTGGGCACAGCCAGGTGTGGTTCAAAACAAATTTTTAAAAATTCTAGGTTGTGGGGACTGGAGAGATAGCATGGAGGTAAGGCATTTGCCTTTCATGCAGAAGGTCATCAGTTCAAACCCCGATGTCCCATATGGTCCCCCGTGCCTGCCAGGAGCAATTTCTGAGCCTGGAGCCAGGAATAACCCCTGAGCACTGCTGGGTGTGACCCAAAAACCACACACACACACAAAAAAAATTCTAGGTTGTGATCTAGATTGACTACAATCTAAACCTTCAATTTAAGAAGCTGGCTCAAGCCAGAGAGAGAACTCAATGGGCTTAGTACATACTTTGCATGCAGGAGACCTGATTCCATCCCCAATGTCAAATGGCCCCCTGAGTACTGCCAGAAGAACCTCCAAGCATAGAGCTAGAAGTTATCTCAGTGTGTCATCAGGTGAAGAAGAAGGAAGGAAGGAAGGAAGGAACGAAGGAAGGAAGGAAGGAACGAAGGAAGGAAGGAAGGAACGAAGGAAGGAACGAAGAAGTTCAATGACTCCTGTGCTATCCCTTGGGATCAGCTGAGGGGTCTCCCTCCACTCCACAGAAGGGTCTATGCATGGTTAGCCTTACATAGGGTACTAGTCCAACCAGCTCATGGAAAGCAGACTAAATAAATCCCTTGTAGTATGAGGCCACGAGGCCATGAACATATATTTCACTGCCTGATAGCTTTGACATAATCCATTATCCTCATTATACAATGCCCCAGACAGATAGATAGGTAGATAGACAGACAGACAGACAGACAGACAGACAGACAGACAGACAGACAGACAGACAGACATGACAACATGGAAATAGATGCCCTGCCCAACCAGTTTCAGCCTTGGCTGCTGCAAGATCTGCTCAGAATTAGCACTCCTGATGTACAGTCCCTAGAATTTTTGAGGCTGGCATGTGGCTCAGTGATAGACTTTGCAAACTTGCTTTCCACATGTGAGCTTCTCAGTTCAATTTCTGGCACTGAAAAAGAAAAAAGAATTTGGGGCCAGGGGTATAGAAGACTTGTTTTGCATATGAAATCCCCAGATTTGACCACCATGTGTGGTCCAAAACAATAAAAAAAAAATTTATTGAGGCCGGAGCAATAACATAGCAGCAGGGCTGTCTTGCACACGGCCAACAGAACGAACAGTGGTTCGATTCCCGGCATTCCATATGGTCCCTCGAGCCGGCCAAGAGCGATTTCTGAGCCTAGAGCCAGGAGTAACCCTGGAGTGCCTCCAGGTGTGAACCAAAAACAAAAATAAAACAAAAAAAATTATTGAGACTTTTTATATAAAAAGTACTGTGTTGAGTACTTTACAACTATTGTTTTGCTTTGTTTTTGTTTTTGGGCCACACCCTGTGGTGCTCAGGAGTTACTCCTAGCTATCTGCTCAGAAATAGCTCCTGGCTGGCACGAGGGACCATATGGGACACCGGGATTTGAACCAACCACTTTAGGTCCTGGATTGGCTATTTGCAAGGCAAATGCTGCTATGCTATCTCTCCGGCCCCAAGTACTTTATAACTATTAAGTAATTTAAAGCCTTCAATAATCCTATGAAGTGGACAATTAATTGTTATCACTTTAGAGTCAGGAAACTGAGGCACAGAGAGGTTCAGTAACTTGTCTACAAGTACACAAGTAAGTGTCAAAACTGGGATTAGAACCGCCAGCAGGCTGGCCCTGCAAGCTCAGTCTTGACTGACATGCTCTTAAGCTTTAAGTAGTTGCATGATACATATCTGTTTGCTTGTGTAACTCATTGAAAAACAAGAATGAGTCTCCTGATTGCTCCTTATCTTCAACCCTGGCATAGCAGAAGGAGGCACACAATATGTGCTCAATGCAGCCTCACTTAATAAGAACCAGTTTGCCGCTTCCCTATTTAGTATAAGAACACTTGAGGGAAGTAAAGGTAGTAAAGGTTTTGTGGGTTTTTGGTTTTTTTTTGGTTCTTTTTTTTTGGGGGGGGTTGGTTTTTCAGGCCACACCTGTTTGATGCTCAGGGGTTACTCCTAGCTAAGCGCTCAGAAATTGCCCCTGGCTTGGGGGCACCATAATGGGACCCGATCCTTTCCTTGGCTAGCACTTGCAAGGCAGACGCCTTATCTCTAGTGCCACCTCACCGGCCCTAAGAAAAGGTTTTTATTGTTTGTTTATTTTTTGTTTCTTGGGCCATACCTCATGATGCTCTGGACTCCTAGCTCTGCGCTCAGAAATCACTGGGGCCAGAGAGATAGCATGAATGTAGGCCATTTGACTTGCATGCAAAAGGACAGTGGTTTGAATCCCCACGTCCTATATGGTCCTCCAAGCCTGCCAGGAGAGATTTCTCAGGAGTAGGCCCTGAACGCTGCAGGGTGTGACTCCAAAAACAAAAACAAAATAAAACAAACAAAAAGAAATCACTCCTGACAGTACTTGGTGATCATATGAGATGCCAGTGATCAAACTGGGTTAGGTATGTGTACAAGGCAAGTACTTTACTTACTACACTCTCCAGCCCTGAAAATGTTTTTGTTATCTGGCATTTTGCAATTTACCTATCCTACATGATAACATTCATTTTCACAATACTATGGAATCATTATATCTACTTGTCCAGTAGGAAAATTGGGCCCAGAGAGGCCAAGAAATTGACCTAAGTCACCCAGCGAACAGTCGCTAAGATGGAACAGAACACAGGTCTCCTGACTCCAAGGTCAATGCTCATTGCACAGATCAGAAACCATCTGGGACTAGGGAAGATGTCCATGAGCCCAAAACTAGCTAAGAGAAACTGGAGGCCTGCCAGGTCAGGGGGTCATCAATTACTCCCTCCCTCTGAGTAGGGAACCTTTGGGGACAGAGGTCTGCTTCCCGTTTTCTCAGCCCTGCAACTCTAACACCTCTTCAGAGCAGGAAACTCATCCTTGTCACAAAGCTCTGGCCCTCCCTGCCCCCTCTCCCGTTACACCCCAGGCCACTCCCCTCCCTAGCTGCCTGGAGGGTCCTGCTAAAAGCATCCGCTTGTCAGTGTAAATCTGCAGAGTTCAGACCAGCAGCTGGAGATGGATGGGCAGGAAGCAGTAACAATGGATGAAAGACCCTCTGTGCCCAGGTGGATGGGGGAGGGAGCGGCAGGAAGCATCAAGACCTCCCTCCTATGGGGGCCAAGAGTGGCTGGCTGGAGGCCTGGGATACCAGAACCTGCAGGGTTTATTTGGATTCCCCAAGGATCCAAGCTGGGGAGCTCCCTCACAAACATAAGACCAGCTTCTCTCCATGGGGTATTATTAGGTCCGGGATGTATGTGACAAGAATGTTACTTTCCTGTACTTCTGTTTGTCCCAGGGCCTACACAGGGCCAGTTACACAGTGCTTGTTTGTTGAAGGAATTGAAACCTGGCACTTCTAAATACTGAAAAATTATGTGGATTTTTTATTTATTTTTATTTTTATTTTTTTGTGGTTTTTGGGTCACACCCGGCAGTGCTCAGGGGTTACTCCTGGCTCCATGCTCAGAAATTGCTCCTGGCAGGCACGGGGGACCATATGGGACGCTGAGATTCGAACCGATGACCTTCTGCATGAAAGGCAAACGCCTTACCTCCATGCTATCTCTCTGGCCCCGGATTTTTTATTTTTTAAAGAATTGTGAAGTAGAGGCCAGAGAATAGCATGGAGGTAAGGTGTTTGCCTTGCATGCAGAAGGATGGTGGTTCGAATCCCGGCATCCCATATGGTCCCCAAGCCTGCCAGGACTGATTTCTGAGCATAGAGCCAGGAGTAACCCCTGAGCACTGCCGGGTGTGACCGGCAAAACAAAACAAAACAAAACTAAACAAAAAAGAATTGTAACGTCTCCATACCTATCTCATACTGTTCCCTTACCTAGTATGCCCTTCTCTCTACCCTTTGCAAGGTCAATGTCCTCTTTCTTATTTTTTAGCTGCAGTTCAAACTCTTCAAGGAAGATTTGAGAATCACTTTGACCCCTTGGCTAAGGTAAATCTTTCTCTAAGTTCTTCAAGTTCAGTACCCTTTTAATTTCCTTCATAGCATTTGCCATTATTAGAAATTTCACTTAGTATATTTAATTGAGGGGGCACCCAACCACTGCATAGGAGGCCCCCTGGCTAATTTGAGCAAGGAGGAGGACTGTCATTTCAATGCAGATACCCAAGGATATAATGCCACTTGGTCCTGGTGTGCTTGGGATAGCACTCTGGGTTAGATAAGGGGCTGCTGGAGGTCTTCAGGCCAGACTCTGATGGTGTTTAGAGGCTTCCAAAGCTGGTTAGCATCTCTAACTCAGAAATGCTTAGAGAAACCATGTGGTACTGAGAACAAGTTTGGCATAATTTTTTTTATTCCATCTCCTCTACCAGAATGTAAACCTCAAAAGGCTGCTTATTCATTGTTGTACCTGAAGGTTCTCCATAAATAGTTGTTAAAGAGATAAAGAGATAAACAGATGAATCTTGGCACTGGTGTCTGTGCTGTCTACTTCCTTGAAAGGAATCAGAGTGAATCTCACTGAGGATTATAAAGCTCCAGCAGACAAGTGGCTAGTTCCTGGGTCAGTGAGGACTATAAATCATTTTAGGGTTCTGCTTCCCCCACCACAGTTTTTGAGGTTCATCAAAACCTTGCTGTCATCGGATGTTGACAGGAGGCTCTGCTTGATGGCATCTAGCATGCCGCTACAGACAACCTGGTTCCATCAAATCTAGCTACTCCCAGAAGGGAAAACAGAGTCCAGAAATGCCGATGTCACACACCTGAGTCCAGAGTTTTACCATGGGGAGTTCACAGCTGCTGCAGCTTCCTGAACTGAGATTCCTCACTCATTTCACCAGCAACGTGGTTAATATTGAACGCTTAATATGTCTGTGGCCTTGTGCTGAGAACTGTACTTATAGCAGTGACTGAAAGCTTAATGACTTCAAAAGCATGTCCCTTGCCAGCCAGAGTGAGGGCTTAGTGTGCAGAGTGAAAGGAGCTACAGAGTCTGGAGGAGAGAACTATCACTGTGGTGACAATTTAGCTTAAAAGGAGGACTGGGAGGGATATGGGGAATAGGAAGGGGAGTTTGACCCTGTTTTTATACCTACTTCAGCCAGCCAGGATTGTTAACAGTGTCCAGAAATGCTGGACCCAAAAGTGTAGACTGTAGTGTGGGACCCAGGTAACAAAAAAGCCAGACCAACCACTCATTTACTGAGGAACTTCAGTTATTGCCTGCTCTGTGCCAGATCTGGGGTCGGCCCTGGATAAAGATAAAGAAGCGCAGTTCCTCCCTTAGGAGTTCTCAAGGGATACTCAGCCATGCAGACAGGCCATTAAAGCTCTGAACACTGCCCACCTCAAAGCACTGCAGATTAGCGAGAAAAGCTGATCCGTCTCCGTCAGCAATATCAGAGTCATCCAGATCAGCAGAAGTCAGACAGACCTGTGTCTGGCTCAAATCAATCTTGAGGTGAACACATGACCATAAGCAAGTGATTTACCATCTTCCCCCCTTCCCTTCTCTTTGTTGTTGCTGTGTGGTGGCCCACTGTCACACTCCTGGCTGCTGTATTATCTGGGGTCACACACTTTAGTTGCAGTGTTTGCACACGGACTCCTGGAGGTGGGGGTCTCACATACTTGAGTTGTATTCACACATATTCTGGCTGTAATGCCCACCAGCCATCATATGTGTGCTTGATAGAGTTGATGGGCGTGTTATTTTTAGTGCTTGCCATTGTGAACCTTAGTTTTGGTGCTTACACACACCTGGTGTGTGCCAAAGATTGCACTCTCTGTGGGTCTCCCAGATAATAGAACCACTGAGCCTGTACTTAGCACATGCAGGTAGTATCAGAGGTGGAATTCATGACCTCAGGCTTGCAAGGCAGGCACTTTTAGGAAAATGAACCGTGCTCCAGGGCTCTGACTTGACATGTTGACTCTGCTGAAATTTGTATTAAGACACATCCACTCTGAGCCACTAGTGGTATGTATGTGATTCTGTTAACATACTAATTTGTTGTTGTTGTTGTTAGGTCACACCTGGCTGTGCCCATGGTTTACTCCTAGCTCTTAACTTAAGGATCATTTCTGGTCGGGTTTGAGAGACCATTTGGGGTACTGGGGAATCAAAACCAAGTCAGCTGCATACAAGGCAAGCTCCTACCCTCTGTAGTATCTCTCTGGTCTTTGTTTTCGTACATTATTTCTTTATCATTTTTTGGTTTTGGGGCCACACCCGGTGACAGTCAGGGTTACTCCTGGCTATGTGCTCAAAAATCACTCCTGGCTTGGGGGACCATATGGGACGCCGGGGGAATCAAACCACAGTCTGTCCTAGGTTAGAGCGGACAAGGCCTTACCCCTTGCGCCACCATTCCAGCCCCTTATTTTTCTTTTGAGCCATATAGTGGTGCTCAGGGCTCACTCTTGTGCTCATAGATCACATCTGATGGTACTTGGGGACCATATAGGGTGCCAGGAATCAAACCTGGATCAGCTTCTTGCAAAGCAAACACCCTGCCTGCTACACTGTCACTCCAGTCCCTATCCCCTATTTTAATATATTTGAGCCTCAGTTTCCTC
Organism: Suncus etruscus; assembly: GCF_024139225.1. Taxonomy (NCBI): domain Eukaryota; kingdom Metazoa; phylum Chordata; class Mammalia; order Eulipotyphla; family Soricidae; genus Suncus; species Suncus etruscus. The sequence goes on from NC_064853.1 coordinate 53,521,495, forward strand.
AAATGCTTTATTTTAGTTTTGTTTTTTTTTTTTTTTTTTTTTTTTTTGGTTTTTTGGGCCACACCCAGCGGTGCTCAGGGGTTACTCCTGGCTGTCTGCTCAGAAATAGCTCCTGGCAGGCACGGGGGACCATATGGGACACCGGGATTCGAACCAACCACCTTGGGTCTGGATCGGCTGCTTGCAAGGCAAACACCGCTGTGCTATCTCTCCGGGCCCTATTTTAGTTTTTTTTTAGTTTTTGGGCTACACTTGATGGCACTTGGGGTTACTCCTGGTTCTGTGCTCAGAAATCACTCCTGGCAGGCTTGGGGAACCCTGTGAGATGCTGGGGATTCAACCCAGGACAGCCATATGCAAGGTAAATGCCCTCTCCACTGTGCTATTGCTCTGGCTCCTCATTTTTCTCATATGTAAAAGGAACATAATAGTACTATCTGTTTATTTGTTGCTGTGAAAGTTGAGAAAATAAGCTACAAAGGTTGCTTTGGATTTTTTTTACTTTTCTTTTGCAGTACTGAGATCAGACCCAAGGTCTCACACATGCAAGGCACATAGTTCTGAACTATCTCTTCATCCCAAGCTACAAAACTGAGAGACCTAATCACAGCCTGAGCTAACAGGAAGTCTGTGTCCTCCAGGACCCACATTGTCCTCCCAAATTCCCAGCACAGAGCAAATCTCTTTCTCCAAAGTTACTTCCTGTCAGTGTTTCCACCTCCTTGCTCTGTGCAAGGACTCTCCCTGGGTTCTGTGGATACTAGGAGCAGTGCTGATTACCAGAGAAGAAGTGGGCATGACAGGGATTCTTCAGTCTTCCCCATCAATGTACCCATAGGCTGAGGGAGGGAACAGCTTCAGCCCCCAGGATCACTGTGTCCACTTAGACTGGTCCTGACTCAGGCCCACACCTGTGCTGTCCTCAGGCAGCTGTACCGCTGGAAAGAGGAAACAGGGTGGGGGGGCACAGTTAGTAGGAGCAGGGGAGGGTTCAGGGAGGGGGTTCCTGCAGGCCTGATGGCTGCAGCTTCCACTCTGGCCGGAAACAGAGATGTACCGGCCCGCAGAGGGAGGGCCAGGCTTGGAAATGCCCCTGTGTCACTATGGCCCCAGCAGGAAGGATTACTATGTAAAGCACCGGGACATCTCATGCTTCACAGCCCTGAGTGGTGGTTCTGGAGCACTTGCTGGCTCCAGGAAGTGCTTTGCATATCTTTATGATCTCATTGGACTCTCCCAGCTCCCCAGAATGTTCAGTAGTGATTCAACCCATCTTACAGATAAGACAGATGAGGAACTTGACGCTCAGAAGCAACTCAGATCCCAGTCTATTAGGCAAGGTAGATCTTCCTCCAAACTCCCACCCACTCCCAGCTCAAATAACTCTTTTCAGGGTCTCAACTATATAATTTCATGGGTAAAAGCACCAGGTTTGATTTCCAGTGCCCCATGGTTATCAGGAATGATCCTTGTTAGGCTGGATGGTACAGTGGGTGGTAGAGTGCTTACTTGCTGTGTGGGTGACACAGGTTTGATCCCTGGCACCCCATATGGTTCCCTGAGCAAATAAGGTGTCCCTTCTTCCCACTCTAGGTGAGTTAGGGGTGATGGTTCAATGGGCTGAGCACATGCTCTATATTCGGGAAGTCTGGCTTCTGCCATCAATATTACATGGCCCCCAGCAATGACTAGGAACTACCCCTGTCTACCAAGTGGGGAGTAGTCCCCATACATTGCCAACTGTGTCCCCAATAGCCCAAAAGCTACTCTGGAAAACAATCCTGCAATGTCTCCTGTTGCCTTGGAGGTACAGAGCAGAATCCTTTGTGTATGGGGCCTTTCTAGCCTCTCTGACTTCTCTTTCCACCTCAGAGGGGACATGTCAGGGCAGCACCATGGCTGGCCTCAAGGAGGGCTAGATAGCACCTCTGCCCTGTGGTGAGGATGAGGATTGATGACTGGCCCAGGCAAATGTCTGAAAGACCTTTCTGCCTGGTTCCAAGTGCTGAGCCAGATGCGGGGGCAGTCTATTGGGTGTGAAAAGTTCTTGACTTTCAGCCAGATTGAGGCCAAGGATTGAACCAGGCATGGTCATCAGTGCTACTGGAACTCTGTAAGAAACTGGATGAGAAATGGGAGAACTGCTGGTGTGGGGCTGGAAAGATAGTATGGAGGTAAGGCATTTGCCTTGCATGGAGAAGGTTGGTGGTTCGAATCCCGGCATCCCATATGGTCCCCTGAGCCTGCCAGGAGCGATTTCTGAGCATAGAGCCAGGAGTAACCCCTGAGTGCTGCTGGGTGTGACCCAAAAACTAAAATAAAAAAAAAAAGAAGAAGAACTGCTGGTGTATGAAAACGTGTTAACTGCTGTAGAAAACAGTATGGCAATTCTTAAAATACTTGAAAATGGATATACTCTGTGAGCCAGCAGTTCCTCTTTGGGTATATTTCTAAACAAATGAAAAGCAGGGACTCAAAAGCTACTTGTCCACCAATATTCATAGCAGCATTACTCACAAAAGCTAAAATAATAGCTAAAAATATTGATTGCTAGATGAATGGAGATAGAAACATGACATATTTATTTAACATTATTCTCCTGAACAAGGAAGTTCTGATATGTGCTAAAATATAAGTGAACCTTGAATATTTTATGCTAAGTGAAATAAGTCAGTCACTTAAAGATAAATACTACATGATTCCATGTACATTAGTGCTTAGAATATGTGGTCAGGATTAGAGCAATCGCACTGTGGTTAGGGTGTTTGCCTTGCATTCTCCCGGCATCCTATAGAGTCCCTGAGCCCACCGGAAATGGTCCCTGTGTGTAGAACTGGGAGTAAGCCCTGAACACTGTCAGTTGTAGCCTAAAAAACAAAAACAAAGGAACAGAAGGAACATGATCGGATTAAACGATTCAAAGAAAAATGCAAGTTGCCAGGTTTGGCTGAAAAGGGAAATGGGGAGTTACTGAATAAAGGGTGTAGAGTTTTAGTTTTACAAGATGAAAGGGTTGGGGCCAGAGAGATAGCATGGAGGTAAGGCGTTTGCCTTTCATGCAGAAGGATGGTGGTTCGAATCCCAGCGTCCCATATGGTCCCCCAAGCCTGACAGGACGATTTCTGAGCACAGAGCCAGGAGTAACCCCTGAGCACTGCCAGGTGTGACCCAACAACAACAACAAAAAAGATGAAAGGATCTCCACAGATGGGAGAGTAGTACAAGAGTAGCCCGTTATGAATATCTTTATTTTTGTTTTCTTTTAATTTTGGGCCGCACCTGGTGATGTTCAGGAATCACCCATGGGGAACTGAAGGACCTTTGGGGATGTGCAGGATTGAACCTGGTAGGCTGTATGCTAGACAAGCGTTCCACTTGTTCACTTTTTCTCTGGCTTAATATTATGAAAGTCTTTAATATCACTACACAATCCACTTAAAAATGGTTAAGGTGTCATTTTATATTTGTGTATTTAAACACAATTTTAATAAAGAGGGGGAAATACCAAAGAAACCATCTAGCTTGATGTCTTTCTCATCTCTACCAGTCTGGAGGAAGGTGTGCCCACTGTATTAAAAAGTGGGGGGCGGAGTGATAACACAGCAGTAGGGTGTTTGCCTTGCATATGTTAACCAGGATGAACCCGGTTCAGTTCCTGGCATCCCATATGGTCCCCCAAGCCTGCCAGGGGCAATTTCTTAATGCAGAGTCAGGAGTAACCTCTGAGCGCAGCCAGGTATGGCCCAAAAAACAAATTAAAAAAAAACAAAACAAAACAAAACTGGGGCCCGGAGAGATAGCACAGTGGCGTTTGCCTTGCAAGCAGCCGATCCAGGACCAAAGGTGGTTGGTTCGAATCCCGGTGTCCCATATGGTCCCCCGTGCCTGCCAGGAGCTATTTCTGAGCAGACAGCCAGGAGTCACCCCTGAGCACCGCCGGGTGTGGCCCAAAAACCAAAAACCAAAACCAAAACAAAACAAAACAAAACAAAAAAACCTGGGGCTGCATAGATAGCACAGGAGTAGGGCATTTGCCACAATTGTACCCGGCCAACCCAGAACGAATGTGGGTTCGATTCCCAGCATTCCATATGGTCCCCCAAGCCTGTCAGGAGCAATTGCTGAGCGCAGAACCAGGAGTAACTCTTGAGCACTGCCGGGTGTGGCCCCAAAACCAAAGAATTAAATTAAATTAAATTAAATTAAATTAAATTAAAAAAGCAACTGAGGTCCAAAAGGGAGTCAGGGTGAGGCAGGCTCTGGAACCAATCTCTCATCTTTTGCTGACCTGTGCCCAGGCCTGGAGGACAGAGAATATAGGTGTGGGAGAGGGGTCCTGGTGAGTATTGCCGGGGGTGGGGGCGCTTGAGGTGTTAGAGAACTTGAGTGGAGACCTAGGGCAGAATATTTCTGGAACTTGGGGACCATGTGGATGCAGTGAGAGGAGGAGAACTGGGGTGCAGTCAAAGAGGAAAGTAGGAAAGCCTGGACTGGATCCTTCCCCAGCAGCCACTTCCCAGATGGAGAAACTGAGGCCCTGTGCCTCACTGAGGCCTCTAGCATTCAATGGGCAGATGAAAGCTTAAGGAAGAAAGGAAGAAATGGGTCAGAGAGATAGCATGGAGGTAGAGCATTTGCCTTGCATGCAGAAGGACTGTGGTTCGAATCCCGTCATTTCATATGATTCCCCCAAGCCTGCCAGGAGTGATTTCTGAGTGTAAAGACAGGAGTAACCCTTGAGCACTGCCAGGTGTGACCCAAAAACAAAAAACAAAAAACAAAAACAAAAACAAAAACAAAAAAAAAGAAAAAAGAAAGGAAGAAATAAGAGACCCAGTGTTGGGGCCAAAGCGATAGCACAGTGGGTAGGGAGTTTGCCTTGTAGGTGGCTGGCCTGGGTTCGATTCCTGGCATCTTCATATGAGCCTGCCAGGAGTAATTTCTGAACAGAGAGCCAGGAGTAATCTCTGAGCACCACAAAATGTGGCTCAAAAACAAAAACAATCCTTGAGCCTGCCAGGAGCGATTTCTGAGCGTGGAGCCAGGAGTAAATCCCTGAGTGAGGCTGGGTGTAACCCAAAAACCCCAAAACCAAAAACAAGACCCAGTGTTCCTTCTAGGACCACATCAACACCTCACACCTTCACCTTCTGCCCTGCCTCCCCCCACCCTGACCTGGCCACCTGACTTACAAGTGGGGGCCTGTTCTGGTGGCCATGGCCCTCGGCCACAATGGAGCTCTGGGCCTCTCAACTGTGATGTCAGTAGGCCCTTCCTTCCTCCCACATCTGCTTGTAAAAGGTCATCTATTTTAAACACTCTCACCCTCACCCACTCAAAAGAGATGAATTTTTCTGACCTGTGTCAACAATTCAGTTTAATATTCAGTGTCCTGAATATCCAGAGCAATAGTACAGCAGGTAAGGCATTTGCCTAGCAAATAGCCAAAGTGAGTTCAATTCTGGCATCCCCTCTTAATACCACCAGGAGTAATTCCTAAGTACACAGCCAGGATTAACCCCTGAACATTGCCAGGCATGACCATCACCTGAAAAAAAAAAGTCAATATTTAGTGTTCTCTTTCAGGGCCCTTACCAGCCCTGAACCACCAGAGTTCTAGGCGTCAGCAGGTCCCGCCTAAGTTGCGGGAACTTACTCTAACAACTTAGTTTCACACGTAACTGCTGGCATCATCTGCATGATAAACACTGCCTGAGGGCCCCAGGAATAGATGCTCCACTTCCTGGGGTTTATGGTTTTTATGGTGGCAAACAGACAACAAATAGAATAACAAAATACTTTGTTTTGTTTTCTAGCCACAACTGGTAGTGCTCATTCAGAGTTTACTCCTGGCTCTGCTTTTAGGGTTCGCTTCTGATGGATCTTTGTGGAACCATCTGAGGTGATGGGAATTGGACTGAGGTCAGCCAGATAGTATAGCAGGTGCTATACTATCTCTTTGGCTCCATGCAGCTTTTGTTTGTTTGTTTGTTTTTGGGTCACACCTGGCGGTGCTCAGGGGTTACTCCTGGCTCTGCATTCAGAAATCAGTCCTGGCAGTGATTTCGGGGGACCATATGGGATGCTGGGAATGAACCCAGGTCCATCCTGGGGAGGTCGCATGCAAGGCAAACACCTATTGCTGTGCTATCTCTCTGGCCTGGCTCCATGCAGTATTTTCTTTTCTTTTCTTTTCTTTTCTTTTCTTTTTTTTTCTTTTCTTTTCTTTTCTTTTCTTTTTTTTTTGGGGGGGGGCCACACCCGACAGTGCTCAGGGGCTACTCCTGGCTCTACACTCAGAAGTCACCCCTGGAAGGCTCGGGGAACCATATGGGATGCTGGGATTCAAAGCACCGTCCTTCTACATGAAAGGCAAAGGCCTAACCTCCATGCTATCTCTCCAGCCATGCAGTATTTTCTAACAACTCTCAATTTAAGATACGCCATACAGGGGTCAGAGAGATAGCATGGAAGTAGGTCGTTTGACTTGTATGCAGAAGGGCGGTGGTTCAAATCCTGGCATCTCATATGGTCCCCTGAGCCTGCCAGGAGCAATTTCTGAGCATAAAGCCAGGAGTAACCCCTGAGCGCTGCCAGGTGTGACCCAAAAAAAAAAAAAAAAAAAAGCCATACAATGATTCGATACATGTATATACTGCAAAATGATCTCCTCTATACCTTATGTTATTATTCTATCATCTCACATAGTTACAAATTCTGGAATATGTCATAAGAATTTTTTTCAAGTGCTTTTGGGCCACACCCTGCTATATTCAGGGTTTTTTCTTGGTTTTGTGCTCAGGGATTATTCCTGGTAGTCTGAGAACCTTAAGCAGTGCCAGGTATCAACCCCCACGTTGGTCATATGCAAGGCAAGCATCTGCCAGCTCATTAATTACATTTTGATTTTTCTTTTACACTTTTTTGGGGGGCGGGGGGCTTATTAATCCTGGAAAGACTCCCTTCTAGGATAAACTAATTCCTAGAGTTAACAACTGAAAAACATACCTACAATTTCAAAGCCAGAATCCCTAGCCACACACCTTTTACACAGATCTCATGAGCAATTCTAGCCCTGAACAATCTTATGGCTGAAAACCTTTCCTAAGACCTAGAGCCTGCTGAAAAGATCATCTATGTCAACCGTGCTCTAACTTGCCTGCCAATTGCACCCCTTCCTCCAGAATGCTTTTTAGCCTCCAGCCTTGCATTGTCCTCCTCTAGGGAATGTAAGTAATTAAATAGTCAATGGTGTTGCTTTATAGGCTGGGGTACTAGACCATGGGAAGGGCGCTTGTCTTGCACACTTGTCTCTAGTTCAAAATACCATGGGGGAGGGATGTGGTCCTCAAGCAAACAAACAAAAAGAGGTGGTGTCTTTACCCCTCCATCACTTAGCCCCCTGAATTCAGTTCTAGGGACAAGCAAAGTCTTAAATGATGAGCCCTGTGTGGCTGTGCTGAAGAGTGCCTGCCTTGCAAGTGGAGACTCTAGCATCCACAAAACAAATAATGTCAACAATGACCGTCAAACACTGAATGAATGGATCCTGACATATAGAACAAACATGAAAAACAGACACTTGAGGACAGAGCAATAGAATACCAGATAGGGTTTTGCGTTGCATGTCGTGATCAACCCAGGTTTGATACCTGGCACCCAGTGCCCTGAGCACCACTGAATATGGCCCAGAAAGTGGGGGGGGGGGGGAGGCGTCAAAACAAAATAAACCCAGACATTTAGTGGGTTTCACAGTTACAGAAAAAGCTGTAGCCACCAGCTTTAGATTGGCCTTTGTACGTCTTTCTCCAGGAGGAGGGGAGCACCAGGATCTCTCCTCTCAGTCTCAATCCTGTGTCTCCAGCCCTGCATTCCCAAGGCTTTAGAGAAAGGCCCTTTATCTGACTCTCTCCAATTCCCCTTCCAGGATGTCACTATTATCCGGGGGGATTGTGGGGTTTCTCTTTTTATCAAGATGTGCTCTCTCCATCATCCCAACTGCCAGAAAGAAAATACTCTGTCCCCAACAATAAAATAACCTCAGGGATCTCCAGAGGCGGGGAGAGAGATCCCACCACAGGGGGGAAACCAGAAAAGTTTTTGCAGTGCTGCATATGGGATGAACCCCAGAAGATATCGATCAGCCCTCTCCTCCATCATGGTTTTCTGTTTTTCAAAGTCCTTCTGAACTTGCAAGATTTGGGCCTTGCCCATCCAAAAATCTTACCCCAGCTCAGGATCCAGTCTCTTGAAACTCCTATTTCATTAATAAATTCAACCAGTACATCCCATTTACCCCAAGATGACACCTTCACTGATCCTAGCCTAAAATAGGATGCTTTTTTAGTTTTGGTGTCCTTTTGTTTTGAGATTATACCTTGCAATGCTCAGGGATTACTACTGACTGTACTTGGGTCACCTTATGGGATACAGGTGATAGAACCTGGGTTGTTCACATGCATGACAAGCACTCTACCCACTGTACTAGAGCTCTGGCTCCACAACAGTGAGTCAGTTCTAAGTCAGCTGGTTGGGGACTCTTTCCAAGAATCAGTGATCATAGTAACAGTCACCAGATACTGAGTATCTGCTGTGCTCTGGACACGGCACCGAACTTTCATTTACTTTCAATTATTTATTTAGCAACTATTTATTATTGCTTTTTGGGCCACACTTGTGGTATTCAGGCTTTATTCCTGGCTCTGTGTTCAGAGTCACTCCTGGGAGTTCCATGGACCTTATTTGGTGATAGAGATTGAATGCAAGTTGGTCCCCTGGCAAATGTTTTTTTGTAAATCTACTTTCTATTGGGTAATATTCAAGGTTCTAGGGAAATAGCCATAAATACAATCGAGCAGGATGTAGCCTCTGTCAAGCTTGATAGTTCTGGGGTAAGTATAGTGAGGTTCAGAAACCTTTCAAGGGTTAGCTGGTAAGTGGCTGAACCAGGATTTTGCTTTTGGGTCACACTTTAGCAGTACTCCTAGGTCTGTGGTCAGGGTCACTGTTAGCAGGCCTCAAGGAACCTAATGGAGTACCCAGAATTGAACTCAGGTAGCTGTGTGTAAGTCAAGTAAGTGTCTTGCCTGCTGTACTATCTCCCTGACCTCTGAGTCATGATTTGAACCCGTACCTGCCAAGCTCCTGAGTGACAATCTTTACCTTTGAATTCTACAGAAGAAGAGGGCAACTTGTTTTTTTTTTGTTTTTGTTTTTTGTTTGTTTTGGGATCACACCTGTCTGTGCTCAGAGGTTACTCCTGGCTCTATGCTCAGAAATCGCTCCTGGCAGGCTCGGGGGACCGTATGGGATGCCAGGATTTGAACCACCGTCCTTCTGCATGCAAGGCAAACGCCTTATCTCCATGCTATCTCTCCAGAAGAGGGCAATTTGGGATGAGTTGAACTCAGGTAGCTGTGTGTAAGTCAAGTAAGTGTCTTGCCTGCTGTACTATCTCCCTGACCTCTGAGTCATGATTTGAACCCGTACCTGCCAAGCTCCTGAGTGACAATCTTTACCTTTGAATTCTACAGAAGAAGAGGGCAACTTGTTTTTTTTTTGTTTTGTTTTTTGTTTGTTTTGGGATCACACCTGTCTGTGCTCAGAGGTTACTCCTGGCTCTATGCTCAGAAATCGCTCCTGGCAGGCTCGGGGGACCGTATGGGATGCCAGGATTTGAACCACCGTCCTTCTGCATGCAAGGCAAACGCCTTATCTCCATGCTATCTCTCCAGAAGAGGGCAATTTGGGATGAGTTGAACTCAGGTAGCTGTGTGTAAGTCAAGTAAGTGTCTTGCCTGCTGTACTATCTCCCTGACCTCTGAGTCATGATTTGAACCCGTACCTGCCAAGCTCCTGAGTGACAATCTTTACCTTTGAATTCTACAGAAGAAGAGGGCAACTTGTTTTTTTTTTGTTTTGTTTTTTGTTTGTTTTGGGATCACACCTGTCTGTGCTCAGAGGTTACTCCTGGCTCTATGCTCAGAAATCGCTCCTGGCAGGCTCGGGGGACCGTATGGGATGCCAGGATTTGAACCACCGTCCTTCTGCATGCAAGGCAAACGCCTTATCTCCATGCTATCTCTCCAGAAGAGGGCAATTTGGGATGAGTCAAACTCAAGTGTCTATAGACAGAGGAACCAAGAGGAAGGTATCTTGAGCTCTGTGGAAGGCATGAGTGAGGCATCCATCGGTATTCCAGATGGCCACCATGGCTAAAACAGGCAGGGACCAGGGTGACAGAGTCAGAAAAGGATGCTGTGTCAAACGGTACTCCTTTTTATTACTTGTTTGTAATTTCCTGTTTGACGTAAAAATTGTGATTCAGGATCTCAGAATGTGTCTGTTTCACAATCCACATTGATGATGGCATACACTATCATGTCTTCGCCAGAACATTTTCAATAGCCATTTCCTCTGTCCTCCTCCTCCTGGTCTCAGACATCAGGGCTTATTTTGGCTGGTTGGGAAAGTGAGGAAGGGAGAGGTGAGCACACGCTCTTTTGAGCAGCCATGCCTAGGGCCTGCAATAACAAAATGGCTAGCCAGAGCTCCCTTTCCACAGGAACTAGCAGGCATACACTCTTATGGGGCAGTATCTTTAAGCAACCACTATGTGTGGATAGTGGATTCAAGCAACTGTCAAAGTCAAAGGCTCAGGGCCAGAGCATAGTACAGTGATAGGATGTTTGCCTTGCATGCTGCCTACCCGAGACAGACCTGAGTTCAATCTCCAACATCCCATATGGTCCCCTGAGCCTACCAGGAGTGATTTCTGAGCACAAACCAGGAGTAACCCCTGAGCACTGCCCAGTGAGGCTCAAAAAGAAAAAAAAAGAAAAAGACGTAGGCTCCGTCTAGGTTGACTGGATTTGATTTCCAACTCTACTGAAAGTAACACAGGGGGTGGTCTCAGAAAAGATTATTCACCTCTCTGAACTTCTATTTTCTTGTTTCTTGTGATTTTTGTTTTGTTTTGGCAGGCCGTGCCAGGGAGCTCTCCTTGAAGTGCACAGGGGATCATATATGGCCTGGGATGTTGAAATGAGGTAAGCTGCATGCAAAGCAAGCACCTTATCTGTTGTTCTCTCTCTGGCCCCATCTTCCCTTATTTGTAAAGTGTGATGGAAACAACAGGACTAACCTGCTATTCTGAGGAGGAAATTAAGTCACACATCTCAGTGCATTGACAAGGAGGAGACAGCAGTTCTGGGAGCAGAAAACATATTAGTAGTCTCCCCATCTCCAAACGCTGGTGGGAGAGAAGTACAGGAGACATGTATGTCACACTTGTTTATTTATGATTCAATCATAATGTATATGGACCTTACATGGTAATTCGCTTTAGTGTTGTTCGTGCTGCTGCAGCACCCTTCTGAATGTCATATGCTAGGCAGGCTCTGTAGAGGACCCATGCTACTTTCAGAAAGTAGCATGGCCAGAGAGACAGCACAGTGATAAGTGTGTTTGCCTTGCATGTAGTCAATCTAGGACAGACAGTGGTTCGAATCTCAGCATTCCATATGGTCCCCAGTGCCTGCGAAGAGTGATTTCTGAATGCAGAGCTAGGAATAATCCCTGAGTGCTGTCTGGTGTAACCCAAAACCCAAAACCAAACAAAGAAATGCTATCTCTGCTATGTCAATCTCTCAATTTTCATCAGAGAACTTAGCAGACTCTGACATCTCCCCATTAGCTTATCAATATGTCAGCCTCTCCACCTACAACAATCACAATCACAATAACAACAACAAACAATATTTAAGGGCTGAAGAGATAGTACAGCAGATAAATCTCTTGCCTCACACTTAGCTGGCCCAGATTCAATCCCTAGTACCACAGATGGTTCCCCAAACCCCACCAGGAATGATTCCTGAACATGAGCCAGGAGTAAGTCCTGAGTACATTGGAGTGTGCTCCTCCACCCGCCCTCACCCAAAAAAAAGGTAAGTTTACAGGAGAGTTGGGCCTGACAAGCCAGTCCCTCCTTCATTTCCAAAACCAAGTATGATGCCTGGCACAAAGTTAGTACTTCAAAATTATTTGCTCCAGAAAGAACTTAAATTCTATCTTTCTGCAGCATCATCAGACAGCAGTTCCTCCTTTTACAGAGGAAGGTGACAAAGGTTTAGAGAGGTGAGACCACGTGAAGCTTTAAATCCTTTTAGTTATTGTCATGGCTTTATTTTCTAGCAGAGCTGTGCTACCGACAGGGAGGGATGAGCAAGATTGTCAGATATGAATTTCTAAGCACATGGGCCCGGAGAGATAGCACAGCAGTATTTGCCTTGCAAGCAGCCGATCCAGGACCAAAGGTGGTTGGTTCGAATCCCGGTGTCCCATATGGTCCCCTGTGCCTACCAGGAGCTATTTCTGAGCAGACAGCCAGGAGTCACCCCTGAGCACCGCCGGGTGTGGCCCAAAAACCAAAAAAAAAAAAAAAAAGATTGTCAGATATGACCATCATTGTTGTATGCCCCCCATCCTATGCCTGGTCCTACTTGATGTAGAAAGAAAGGGCATTTGACCTGTATAGCAGGAGGCTGGTTCCCAATATTATCTCTGACTTATTGCATCCCCATGAATGGGCACTTCTCTTCATTTGCCTCCTATATATAAAATGAAAGGATAGATTAAATTAAAATGGGGGGGAAACCATACCTTTTGGTGCTCAGGAGTTACTCCTGGCTCTGCACTCAAGAATTACTCCTGGTGGGCCGGGCGGTGGCGCTCGAGGTAAGGTGCCTGCCTTACCTGCGCGCTAGCCTTGGACGGACCGCGGTTCGATCCCCCAGCGTCCCATATGGTCCCCCAAGCCAGGAGCGACTTCTGAGCGCATAGCCAGGAGTAACCCCTGAGCGTCACCGGGTGTGGCCCAAAAAAAAACAAACAAAAAAAAGAATTACTCCTGGTAGTGCTCACCAACCATATGTGGTACTGGGGACTGAACCCAGGTTCGTCATGTGCAAGGCATACTGCCTTACCTGCTGTATTATCACTCTAGTTCCTAAAGAAAAATATTTTGAAAACTGATTTGTAATTCATAATATAAAAGACCACGAATTGATGAACTTTCTGTTCATAAACTTCTGTTTGGTTTTACTTGACCATATCCAGCAGTGCTTAGGAGCTATTTCCAGCTCAGTGCTTGAGAGTCATGCCTGCTGGTGATCCCGGGCTACGTGATGCAGGGGTAGAGGTCCTGTATGTACTGAACAATCTCTCTAGTCCATGCCACAGAAACTCCTTGCCACATTCAGTTTTCCTTGAAGACCCAACATGTAAACAAGACCAAAGTGGGGCCATTCTGAAGCAAAGAGAGGGTAATTTAAGAACTCAGTTTTCAGGGCTGGAGCGAGTACACAATAGTAGGCTGTTTGACTTGCATGCGGCTCACCCACGATAGACCTGGGTTTGATCCCCAGCATCCCAGATAGTTCCTTGAGCTAGGAGTAATCCCTGAGCACTGCTGGGTATGGCCCAAAAACCAAAAAAGAAAAGAACCCAGTTTTTTCTATACCCCTAGTTCCCCCCCTTTTTTTTTTAGTTTCCCCTTTTCCCCCTTCCCTATACTTCATAGTCCCTGATGTGCTTCCACAGCATCACAGGGCTTGGAGGAAATCACTCTGAAAACTACCTCAAAGGTGCCAGAACACTGTGGAGTGGGGAGGTTTGGCGCCTGCTCCCTGAGCTTGCTGAGATGAGCTGCTCCTTGAGCAGCAGTCCAGCTGCCTCTCGGGGGTCATGAGAAAGAAGGCAAGGGCAGGTCCAGGGTACAGGAAGTGGAGTCGGCCAGCTGGGAGGCAGTGACAGGCGCTGGTACCATGGCCTCCTGGATGGGCCAGTGACATCACAACCCCAGGAAGCAGCTGCCTGAGAGACCATCGCTGTCCCTCAGTTCTCCTCTGGGAAAAAGCACTCGCCAGCTGTTGCTGTCCTCTTCTCACTGGTGTGCTGTCTGATTGTTCCCATCTCCCGCCCCCCTATGCAGCTGCAGCAGGCCACTTCCTCCTGCTACCCGAGACCTACTATGTGTTGTATTCACCCTGTCCTGTATAGCTCAACTCATCATTCCTGCCTTCCTTGATATCATTGCTGTAACCCCCATATCAATGTGGCAAAGCAGGACCAATACCACTCCTGCCAATGGACAGTGAAAATGAGGCTCAGAGAGGCAAAAAGGATTGCTCAAGTTCACCAACTGCTAGTTGCCAGAACCAGCATTTGACCCAGGGTGTCTGAATCTGACTATGCTCATCATAAATGATCATGGTGGCAAACCATGCCCAGTTGCAACGTGCTACTATATGACAGCAAGATGACACATAGCTACATGACACTTAGCTACACTGCTTTTCTTTTCTTTTCTTTTTTTTATTGGGATGTGTGTGTCCATGGAAGGCACATCCAATGGTGCTCAGGCCTTACTTCTGGCTCTGTGCTCCAAGGTCAGTCCTGGTGGGCTCTAGAGACCACATGGAGTGCCAGGGATCAAACTCAAGTTAGTTACATGCAAAGGCAAATGCCTGTCTGCTCTTTTATTGCTCCAGCTCCCTTAGCTACTTTTCTGAAAAGGGGCAGAAACAAGACTCACAAAGGACTTAAATACATTTATCCTTGAGACTCTCCTCATTTTACAAAGTCTGCCCAAAAAAGAAATGGATATTTAGAGGTACCAGTCCATGAACCCAGGTGCCAAAGTGTTGAAGCTATTCTACTTTCTAACCAGGATTAATTTCTCTTTATCAAGAGCCAGAGTGATAGGACAGTGGATAGGGTATTTGTCTGACAAGCAGCCAACCCAGATTTAATCCTTAGCATCCCATATGATTCTCTGACCACCACAAGGAGTAATTTCTGAGAGCATAGCCAGGATAGTCCCTGAGTATCACCAGACAGACAACGGAGTAAACCCTGAGGTTTGCTGGGTGTGCTGAATCTTAACCACCCAATAATAACAACAAAATCTCTTCATATTCTACAGTGGCTGCCACAATAATAAGGATGGTGCAGTTCAACAACACAATGTGGACTGCCTCGCTGCGCCAGCAGGCGCTAAAGAGATTCTCCCATGGCAGCTGCTGGCAGGGCTGGGTGACCCTTGTCCAGGATGTTACAACTGCCTCCCTCTACACTCTCTCTGTCTCTCTCTCTCTGTCTCTCTCTGTCTCTCTCTCCTTTCTCTCTCTCTCTCTGTCTCTCTCTGTCTCTCTCTGTCTCTCTCTGTCTCTCTCTGTCTCTCTCTCTCTCTCTCTCTCTCTCTCTCTCTCTCTCTCTCTCTCTCCCCTCTCTCCCCTCTCTCCTGTCTCTTTCGGAGCACACCCAGAGGTACTCAGAGGTTACTCTTGGCTCTGCGCTCAGAAATCACTTCTGGCAAATGCCCTACCACTGTGCTACCATCCCGACCCCAACACACTCGATCTTCTCAAGCTCTCAAATTCTGATTTCCCTTCTCTTCTTAGAATATCTGTGCTTGGAGTTGGGGATCCACTACTTGCAGGATCTTCATGCCCTCTGTAAATACCCTTATTTTTATACACAGTCACAGTCAGACTCCCTGAGGGGAAAAGCTTTGTAGAGGACATACTTCATCCCAGGACATCACTCCCTGCTCCCTGGTAGGTCAGCAAATCTTCAGAGCATGAATTATGTACCCACTTGGGCACCAGAAGACTTGAGTCTGAGTGTTGTCCACGACTCCGCAGAGAGACCCACAAACACTGTCTTATATAGAGGGTGATTTTTAAACAAGATATCTCCTTTTTTTTTTCTGGGGTGTTTTTGTTTATTTTTGTTTGTTTATTTGTTTTGGGGCCACACCTTGTGGCACTCAGGGGTTCCTCCTGGCTCTGTGCTCAGAAATTATTCCTTGAGGACTCAGGGATACTGAGGATTGAACCCAGGTCAGCCATATGCAAACCAAATGCCCTACCCACTGTGGTATGGCTCTGGTCCCTGGGTTGTTTTTGTTTTGATGCCACACCCAGCTGTGCTCAGGGCTTACTCCTGGCTTTACACTCATGGATCATTCTTGGTGGGACTCGGGAACCATATGTGGTGCTAGGAATCAAACCCAGGTAAGGCAAGTGCTTTATCCTATTAAAAATATCTACATGGGCCCGGAGAGATAGCACAGCGGCGTTTGCCTTGCAAGCAGCCGATCCAGCACCAAAGGTGGTTGGTTCGAATCCCGGTGTCCCATATGCCCCCCCCTCCCCCCCCCCCCCCCCCCCCCCCGTGCCTGCCAGGAGCTATTTCTGAGCAGATAGCCAGGAGTAACCCCTGAGCACCGCCGGGTGTGGCCCAAAAACCAAAATAAATAAATAAATAAATAAAAATAAAAATATCTACAGCCCCATCTTAAATTAGCTAGTTTTTTTTTTGTTTTTTTTGTTTTTTTTTTTTTTTTGGTTTTTTTGGGCCACACCCAGCGGTGCTCAGGGGTTACTCCTGGCTGTCTGCTCAGAAATAGCTCCTGGCAGGCACGGGGGACCATATGGGACACCGGGATTCGAACCAACCACCTTTGGTCCTGGATCGGCTGCTTGCAAGGCAAACGCCGCTGTGCTATCTCTCCGGGCCCAAATTAGCTAGTTTTAATGGGTTGTTTTGACTCCTGGAATTAACTTCAGGCTAGAAATAGATCAGGAGCCAGAGAGATAGTATAGTAGGTAAGGCACATTTCTTGCATATACCCAACCCAAGTTTGATACCTGGCATCCCATATGGTCCCCTACAAATTGAGAGGAGTGATCCCTGAGTGCAAAATCAGGAGTAACCCCTAGCACCACTGGGTATAACTCAAAAACAAATAAAAACAAGTAAAGATTATATGGAGCCACGGTGATAGTACAACTAGTAGAGACGACCTTGCCTTGCATGTGACAGACCTGGGTTTCAACATCCTATCTGGTTCCCTAAGTACCTCTAGGAGTGATTCCTGAGTGCATAGCCAGGAGCAAATCCTGTACATTGCTGAGTGTGGCTCCAATATTATAAACCTAGGGCTAGAATGAAAATTAGAGTGGGCAGATTGCTTGCCTTGCACATGGCTGACCCAGGTTGAATCCTCAGTGCTCCATACCTGAGCACATGCTAGGAGTAAGCCCTGAGCACTTCTGGGTGTGGCCCCAAACATAAACAAAAAAGGACTGGAGTGATAACACATGGTAGGGCATTTACCTTGCACGTTGTTGACCCAGGACGAACCCAGATTCTATTCCAGCATCCCATATGGTCCCCTGAACCAGGAGCAATTTCTGAGTGCAGAGCCAGGAGCAAACCCTGGGCGCTGATGCTGGGTGTAATCTAAAAACAATAAAATAAAATAAAATAAAATAAGGATTATAAATTCACAAAAGAAGTAATAATGGAAGAGATTGGGTTAAGGAGGAAGCCTTTGTGCATTGACCAAGCACTATTGTGTACTTTAGGGAAATTACACATACACACAATAACGCAGAGTAAAACAATGAAGTTCAGAACTGCTTACTGTCTAATCTCTTCACTCTAGACTTATGCTCATAGTACCATTACTGTAGAGAGAATACTTTCTCTGAAGATAGAAGGTCTGCAAACTCAGGCTTTCACCTGTCTGAATTTCACCTGTAAAACACTTGTAACACTCGTATTACACTTGTAGCACATTTTTGATGAGTTGAAGTGAACTCACCCAAATATTCAGTCAATAGGCACTTATTTATTGAGCATTTTCTATGTGCCAGACAGACCTAGCAAGGACTTATAGTAAAATGCTTGGCCCCAGGAAAGCACTTCAAGTGTCTTAATTCTTGTCCTCTTTCCCCTAATTTACAAGTTAGGTAAAAGTTCAGGACAGAAATGCAACTGATGTTACGAGATGGCAGGCAGGAGGCCAAGCCAAGAGCACAAGTTCTGGGTGTTTAAGAACAGTGAAACAGAAAAAAGAAGGAGAAAAAAAAAAAAAAAAAAAAAGAACAGTGAGGATGTGGCCGGGAGACTGCAATGCTTCCTGAGGGAGCTGACCTAAGAGTCAGACCCTGGAGGACTCAGGCTCAGGAGGGAAGAAAGGAATGCTCCTTAGAACAATGGTAGTATCACCCATACTTAGAGTGAAGAAAAGTAGATTAGTAGTAAATGATGTCCCTCCCCAGGATTCTGGGGGTGATGAAAATATCACTGAAAGTTAAAATTTTCTGAAGTCTTAGAACAAATGATGCATAGGCGATGGGTGGGGGCGCAGAGAGCACAGTGATAAGGCAAGCGACCGACCCAGAACCAAGGGTGGTTCAAATCCCGGCATCCCATATGGGATGCTCAAAAATCACTTTTATGTCCCCCAGCCTGCCTCTATGACAGAAACTTTGTTCTTTTTCTTTTTAAATCTATTGGGTACTGTGGTTGCACTACTGTTAAGTGGGAGGGTGTCTTTACCTCCATTCAACACCTCATCCTCATCCAAAGTGACTACCTCCCTCTATCAGTGTCATAGTGGTGCCTTCTCTGACCCATCTCCCCACCCACTCACCCCCCTCAGTGGCAAACTTCTTACAAAGGGCCAGTTCTGTTCTTCATTTCTATTGCCCTTGGGTATTAGTTATTCCCCCACTATGTTTCTTTATATCTCATAGATGAATAAGATCATTCTGTCTGACCCTCTTTCTCTGACTCATTTCACTCAGCATGAAACTCTGCGTGCATGTAGCAGTAAAGTACATGACTTTATCTTTTCTTACCGCCAAGTAGTACTCCATTGTGTATATGTACCATTGCTTCTTTATCTACTCATCTGTTCTTAGACACTGGGGTTGTTTCAGATTTTGGCTATTGCGAAATAATTTTTTGAGGAATATCCATATTGTCTTCCTAAACGGCTAGATAATCTGTGCCAATACTGGTTATTTTTGTTCTTTTTTGATGTGTGCCAGTTTCTGTGGTGTGAGTTGATATTTCATTATTCCTCTGATTTGCATTTCCCTGATGATTAGTGAACCTTTCTTCATATACTTTTGACCATTTATATTTCTTTTTGTGTGTGTGTGGGTTTTTTTGTTTTGGGGCCACACCCAGTGACGCTCAGGGATTCCTCCTGGCTATGTGCTCAGAAATTGCTCCTGGCTTGGGGGACCATATGGAACTCGGGGGAATTGAACCACGGTCTGTTCTAGGCTAACATGGGCTAGGCCTTACTGCTTGTGCCACCACTATGGCCCCTTATATTTCTTCTTTAAGGACATTTCTGTTCATTTCTTCTCCCCATTTTTTAAAATAGGGTTGGCTTTTTTTTTTGTTTGTAAAGTTCAACTAGGGCATTATATATCTTAGATATTAACCATCTATTAGATAATTAGTGGCAAATAATTTCTCTCAGTCTATGGACTGTTTTTAACATTCTGGTCTTCATTTCCTTTGAGGTGCAGAAGCTTCTTCTTCTTTTTTTTTTTTTTTTGGTTTTTGGGTCACACTTGGCGGCACTCAAGAATTAATCCTGGGGGGCCCGGAGAGATAGCACAGCGGCGTTTGCCTTGCAAGCAGCCGATCCAGGACCAAAGGTGGTTGGTTCGAATCCCGGTGTCCCATATGGTCCCCCGTGCCTGCCAGGAGCTATTTCTGAGCAGCCAGCCAGGAGTAACCCCTGAGCAATGCCGGGTGTGGCCCAAAAACCAAAAAAAAAAAAAAAAAAAAGAATTAATACTGGGGGCCGGAGAGATAGAATGGATGGTGGTTCAAATCCTGGTATCCCATATGGTCCCCCGAGCCTGCCAGGAGCGATTTCTGAGTGTAGAACCAGGAGTAACCCCTGAGCGCTGCCGGGTGTGATCCAAAAACCAAGAAAAAGAGTCCTGCATCTGCACTCAGAAGTCGCTTCTGGCAGGCTGGGGGGACCATATCGGATGCTGGGGATTGAACCTGGTCTGTTCCATGTTGGCTACATGCAAGGTAAATGCCCTGCCACTGTGCTATCACTCCGGCCCCAAAATGCAGAAGCTTCTTTTTTGGGGGGGTTTTGGGTCACACCTGTCAGTACTCAGGGTTTACTCCTGGCTCTAGGCTCAGAAATCGCCCCTGACAGGCACAGGGGACTATATGGGATGCCGGGATTTGAACTACCGTCCTTCTGCTTGAAAGGCAAACACCTTACCTCCATGCTGTCTCTCTGGCTTCAATTAAGAAGCTTCTTAATTGAAAGTAGTTCCATTGTTTATTTTTGCTTCCACTTGGTCAGTGGCTTTTCATCTTTAAAGATGCCTCTAGTTTCAATGTCATGAAAAGTTCTGCCAATACTTTCAATCATTGTCCCTTGTATATCTAATGGATTTAAGTCTGATATTGAGGTCATTTTGGGGGGAAGTAGTTGGACCACATCTGGCGGCACTTAGGGGTTACTCCTGGCTCTGTGCTCAGAATTCGCTCCTGGCAGGCTAGGTGGACCATATGCGATACTAGGGGTTGAACCTGGGTTCATCCTGGGTCAGCCACATGCAAGGCAAATGCTCTACCACTATGCTATTGCTCTGACCCTATGATATTGAGGTCTTTAATCCATTTTGATTTGACTTTGTATGTAGTGTTAAAAAGTATCTAAGTTCGGGGCCGGGCGGTGGTGCTAAAGGTAAGGTGCCTGCCTTGCCTGCGCTAGCCTTGGACGGACCTCGGTTCGATCCCCCGGTGTCCCATATGGTCCCCCAAGCCAGGAGCAACTTCTGAGCACATAGCCAGGAGTAACCCCTGAGCATTACCGGGTGTGGCCCAAAAACCAAAAACCAAAAACAAACAAACAAAAAAAAAAGTATCTAAGTTCTTCTTCTTTTTTTTTTTTTTGGCATGTAACTAACCCAGTTTTTCCAGCACCACTTGTTAAGTGAGACTTTCCTTGCATCACTTACATTGTTTGCTTTTTAATCTAAGATTAACCGATGATATCCTGAGGGTCTGTTTCTGAATTTTCAATTCTATTCCAGTGATCTCAGAATCTGTCTTTATTCTGACTACATTAATTTTATATTTGTATTTTATATAGAATGTGGTACGTCTTGCCTGGTGATATGACTCAAATGGTAGAGCATATGCTTTACATGTACGAAGATCTAGGTTCCATCTGATACCACATGGTCCCTGAAATACAACCGGACATAGTTCTGGTGACCCCTAACACTACTAAAAGTGAGCCCATCCCAACTCACCCAGAAAAAAGAAATTTTGTGTGTGATATGCTAAAATGTATGTTCCCTAGCCTGTGGCAAATAAATATTGATATCATATTTTATATACAATATCAAGATAGCAGGAGCCGGACTGGTGGTACAGGGCTCAAGGCATCTGCCTTGTGCTCGTTAGCCTAGGACGGACAATGGTTCGATCCCCTGACATCCCATTTGGTCCCCCAAGCCAGGAACGATTTCTGAGCGCATAGCCAGGAGTAACCCCTGAGAGTCACCTGGTGTGGCCAAAAAAATCAAAGAAATAAAAAGATAGTTAGCAGGCTTGTTTTGTTGGAGACAATTATTAGTCTGAGCATCCCAGAATCTAAGAGTCAGATTGGGGCCTTGCTAAACTGAACTTATTAACTCATGGGCTATGTTAAAAATTAGGCCGTGTTGCTTTAAACTCGTGTCAGCCAACCAAAGGTAGATGCAAAAGACTTTCCCTAAATAAGCCAGCAACTTGCAACTAGAAATAGAACAAAAATGAAATTCAAGGACTCAACCTCGCCTTCTGCCTGCTGGAGCCCTTGAGACCTGTGGATAATGGTAAGGCTAACTGTGTTGAGATAAGAAACAGCAGCTTCTTAAAAGTTTATTTTGTTTTTGGAGCCACCAGATCTAGTGGGCGGACCAGATCTTGAAATAGAAGCATCTTGAAAGACTGTGAATCATTTCTTAGCATTAGGCCTGTAAGGTTTCATATCCTGTTCTCAGAGTTACCTTCAGTGCTGTGGGCTTGCCTGTGTGTGTATTGTATTCAGAATTGCTTGCTTAGGAATTGGTTTTGAAACTTTTACTTTCTTTTAATAGCTTTTTTTTTTTTTTTTTTTTTTTTTGTTAAGCTGGAGGAATTTTTCAAATAGCTTTTGCGAGAAAATTCAAACCTTGGAATGACTAAGTCTCTAGAAGAATTTGGACTTTGTGAGGGGAATTTGTATTTGGTATGAATCACCCAGTCTTGCTGATTTCTGCAGGAAAGAGCTTTTGGACAGATTTTAGAATTTAGTGGTCCTCAAACTATGGCCCGCAGGCCACATACTGTATTTGTATCTGTTTTGTTTCTTCATTGCAAAATAAGATATATGCAGTGTAAGAAAAATGAAAGACATTCTCACAAAAACAACTTTCAGACACGAAAGGAAAAGAGCTGGAAGTAACAGCTCACCTCATGAAGCTCACCACAAACAGCGATGAGTTTAGTTAGAGAAATAACTACGTTTTGAACTATCCTAATAATGAGAATGTACGAGGGAAATAGAAAGCCTGTCTAGAGTACAGGCGGGGGTTGGGTGGGGAGGAGGGAGATTTGGGACATTGGTGATGGGAATGTTACACTGTGATGTGTGGTGTTTTTTACATGACTGAAACCCAAACACAATCATATATGTAATAAAGTTGTTTAAATAAAAAAAAAGATATATGCAGTGTGCATAAGAATTCGTTCTTAAGTTTTGTTTTTAGTATAGTCAGACCCTTCAATAGTCTGAGGGACAGTGAACTGGGCCCCTGTTTAAAAAGTTTGAGGACCCCTGATCAATCCCTCACTGCATGCATAGGGAAATTGAGGTTTGGGGAGGGAAAGGAGTCCAGCCAGGCCACACAGTATGTGTGTATGTATATTTGTGTGTGCAGCTCTACCTCCTGAAGTCAGTTTCAGGCTTGCAAGATACTCACAAGCACCCAGCCTACATTGAGGTTGGTATATTTTATTTGGGAGGCGAAACACCTGGCTGTGTTCAAGGCTTACTCCTCTGTTTCAGGGATCACTCTTGGTGATGTTCAAAGGATCATATGTGGTAATAGGGATCAACCCAGATCAGCTGTATGTAAGGCAAGTGACTTAACTGCTCTACTACTAGCTCTCTGGCCCTAGGTTGGCACTTTTATTTTATTTTTATCTTTTTGGGCCACACCTGGTAGTACTCAGGAGGCTCTGCAGTCAGGAATTACTTCTGGCGGTGCTTAGGAAACCATATGAAATGTTGAGGATTGAACCTAGGTTGGCTACGTGCAAGGCAAGCACTCTTCTTGCTGTACTATCACTCCAGCCCTGACAAATAAATTAATATTTATGATGGCTGCTGCTTTGGCTGATGTCAGAAATTGAACGTAGGACTTCTTAAAAGCAAGGCCAGTAATCTACCTCTGTGCCATCTCCCTAGTCCATAAACAAATATTTGCAAATTACTTAAAACAGTACCTGGCACATACGGAGTCTTATATGAGTACTTGCAACCAAGGAAACCCCCCCCCCCTCAAAAAAAAATACCAACCACAAACCTGCCCTGGATACACAGAAAAGAAGAAGAATTATTGTGAAAGCCCAGGGTCATTTAAGAGCATGGAGCTGGAATCCAGGAGAACTGGGTGCGTTGAACCCTGCGGCCAAGTGAGGCATGGAGCTGCTCCTGAGGTAACCTCCAGGCCCCTGGCATATGGGACTCTCCTCAGTTACTGCTACTGAGAAGCTCCCTTACATATACCTGCATTATTTTTAATATTAAAATTATATTAATTGTTAAACATGCATATCATCAGCAAGTCTGACAGTACACCACTGTCCATCATTACTAATTTCTCAGGATAAATTAGTTGCTCAGCTATCTTCCAGCCAGGCAGCACCTATCAGGTTATATTAGAGAGGGACGTGTGTGTGTGTGTGTGTGTGTGTGTGTGTGTGTGTGTGTGTGTATGTGTGTGTGTTTAATCTTTAATAAAAACAAGTTTTGCTGGCGAGGTGGCGCTAGAGGTAAGGTGTCTGCCTTGCAAGTGCTAACCAAGGAAGGACTGCGGTTTGATCCCCGGTGTCCCATATGGTCCCCCAAGCCAGGGGCAATTTCTGAGTGCTTAGCCAGGAGTAACCCTTGAGCATCAAATGGGTGTGGCCCGAAAAAACAACAAAAAAAAAAGTTTTAATTTTGTTTTGTTTTGTTTTGTTTTTGGGCCACACCCGGCAGTGCTCAGGGCTTACTCCTGGCTGTCTGCTCAGAAATAGCTCCTGGCAGGCACGGGGGACCATATGGGACACCAGGATTCGAACCAACCACCTTTGGTCCTGGATTGGCTGCTTGCTAGGCAAACGCCGCTGTGCTATCTGTCCGGGCTCACAAGTTTTAATTTTTTTTTTTTTGAGGTTTTGGGCCACACCCATTTGATGCGCAGGGATTACTCCTGGCTATACGCTCAGAAATCGCCCCTGGCATGGGGGGACCATATGGGATGCCCGGGGGATCGAACCAAGTTCCGTCCTACGCTAGCGCTTGCAAGACAGACACCTTACCTCTAGTGCCACCTTCCCGGCCCCAAGTTTTAATTTTTTAACTAACAGATTTCTTAATTGAATCATTTGAATTGAGATACACCGTTACAAAGTTGTTCATGACTGAGTTTCAGTCATACAATGTTCCAACACTCATCCCTGCCAGAGGAACAGAGTTTGAGTGTAAGGTTGGTGGTTTTTGCTAGCGTTCAGATGCAGGTGGACGCAAGTGGTGACAGATATTTCGTCCCTCTCAGTAATTCTATGTCAGCAGTCTTGCCCACAACAGCTAGCACTGCCTTCAACAGGCTTCCAGTCTGGCCCAATTCCTTGTCCTGCTCAATTTATAGCCCAAATCAGGATCTGCTTCCAAGTCTCCCACTTGCAGCTCTTAGGGACCTTTTACTCAACTTTTCCATGTTGTCCTTCTAAGTTAGGGCTTCCTTCCCAACTGCACTCTCCTGCCAACTGGATGAGCCACAACTAGGTGCAGCCTGCAAGGTACCCCCAAACCTAACATCTCACTAAAACTGGCCTCCTGGAAGGAAAGTGGGTAGACAGATTAGGAGAATTGAGGGAGGAAAAGCTAAAGCAAAAGTCACCCAGTTTCTCCTCTCTGCTTCCACCTTACAAGCCCAATTATTCCTTGTGCCAGTATGGATTGACTTGGGAGAACCTTAAGCTTAACTAGCTATTTACCAAGTATGCCCCACCTCATAACCCAGATCTCAATGGGCTAAAAACAAAGTGTTGGCAGGGTTCTATTTCTTTCTGGAAGTTCAAGAAGGGCCTCCCAATTTCCAGCACCTGGAGGTGCCTGTATTTCTTGGCTGATGGACCAACCCGTTTTCTATTTTCCAAGCATTTTCTTGGCATTTGGCCCCTCTTTCCGCTGTCCTATCCCTTTGTCTAACTTGCTTCTTCAGACTCCTGCCTTTCTTAAGGACCCTTTTGATTACATTGAACCAACAAGATAATCCAGGATAATCTCCCTATTTAAAATTGATTAAATTAGCAACCTGAATGCCATTTGCCAACTCCATTCTCACTTAGCATTTAACATACTCACAGGCCCCAAGGATTAGGATATGGACCTCTTTGGCAGGATTATTAAACTGCCAACCTCTTGATCTACAGGCAATGGTAGCAACCATGACAATCCAGAGACCGTCTCCTCTCAGAGTGAGTGCTCCTCAAGTCCAGCTGCCTTTTTACATATACAGGTTCAGTGGGAGAACATCAGGTGGGATTTATTAATACTGAAATCATTGGGCAGATCAAAATTATATATATATCCACACCTGGCTGTGCTTAGGGCTAACTCCTGGCTCTGAGCTCAGGGATCATTCCTGGGAGGCAGGGGTAAGGAAGGAGGGGAGGACCATACAGGGTGCCAGGGATCAAATCCCAGTTTTCTGTGTGTCAGGCAAGCACCCTAAAGGTTGAACTATCACAAATTTTTATAGGCTAGATTTGGCCTGAGGTCACCCAGGTCTTATATGGGATCCACCTCCATCCCATCAGCCATATAAAAAGATGAAATGTCTGGGGCAGTTTCGATAGCTCAGCAGAAAGGCGTTGTTTGCTTTGCATGTGGCCAACTCACATTCGATCCCTGACATCCCATATGGTCCCCTGAGCCTGCCAGGTGTGATTTCTGAGCGAAGAGCCAGGAGTGAGCACCGCTGGGTGTGACCCCCAAAAGCAAAACAAACAAACAAACAAAAATATGCGATGTCTTTGAGCATTTGTAAGTTCTGCAGGTTCTGAGGCTGAGAAAGCTGGGGCTGAACAGGAGTAGAAGGGAATGGGGTCAGGAGCAGGACTGTATAACATACTCAGGGGTGTCTCAAGGGAAAGTTTGGAGGGAGAAGGGACCAACCATTTCCCTCAGGGACCAGCCATCACCTGCAGGAAGCAGTCGTGCATGAAAGGGTACAGGAAATCAGTCAGCGCCAACCTGAAAAAAATCAACCAGTGTAAGGTAGGCTTTATGCCTTGTGGCTTTGAAACAAATTAAGCACATCCTCTCTCTTTTCAAACCGGATCAATTCTTCCTCCTAAAACAGTCTGCAAAAGACATTGGCTGTGAGGACTCGACAGGCAGGGCAGGATGAAGGTAGGGGGAGGAGGCATTTCACCTTAGGCTATTTGAACTTTGAGCCTGGTGAAACAAGGGAAAACATTAAATTGAAATCTTTTCTTTCATTTAGAAGTGTATTGCAATATTGGCTGATAGTACAGCCAGTAGGGCATTGCCTTGCATGCAGCCAACCTGGGTTCATTTCTTGGCATCTTGTATGGCCCCAGAGCACAGACAGGAATGATCCCTGAGTGTAATGTCAGGAGTAAGCCCTTAGTACTGCTAAGTTTGGAAACCCCCTCAAAAATAAAGTATTGCAATCGTTGGCGATAAAGGTTAAAATATGAATGCAATTTATCATAGTGATGCCACTACACTTCCAAGAAGACTGTGTGATTTCATTGCAAGGGGGCTTAAAAATAATGAAATGTGGGCCTGGAGGAAGAGCACAGGGACTTTGCAAACGTAAGGTCACAAGTTCATCTACTCAATCAATGTTCAAGCGTGCCCAGAGTGATCAGAGCATTTCTATTGTTAGAGCCTGGGGGCTCTGCTCTCTGTGGTCTCTGTGTCAAGTCATTTTCGGTTGCACCACAACTAGGTGTGTATAAGAACTTCGAAAAAGGGAGCAATCCCCGATTCTCAGTGAGCACCCAACTAGAAAGATGTATACAGGTGGCAAACATGTGTGTTGCCAACTCATACATATGGTGTCCTCACACACATGTCAGCTTCATCTTCTTCCTTGAGATGTGTATTTTCATGCTTTCATGCTTACAGACCGGGATTTGTACTGAAATTCTCTTGGATGCATTTCCTTTTTTCTCATCCTTTCCCTCCCCTTCCTCAGAATTTCCAAATAAAACCCATTTTCACTTAAAAAAAAAAAAAAAAAAAGAAGGCCCGAAGAGATAGCACAGTGGTATTTGCCTTGCAAGCAGCCAATCCAGGACCTAAGGTGGTTGGTTCGAATCCCGGTGTCCCATATGGTCTCCCGTGCCTGCCAGGAGCTATTTCTGAGCAGACAGCCAGGAGTAAGCCCTGAGCAACGCCGGGTGTGGCCCAATGGGTGTGGCCAAAAAAAAAAAAAAAAAAAGATGCACAAGCACCAAAGTCAGGAAGTGTAACCCCCAGTAATCGTGTGAGAGCATTACAGTGGGCCCCAGTAAGCACCACAACTATAAACTGCCTCAATTAAGAGTGCAACCCTCTGGGTGAAAGTAGGGAGGGTGCTTGCCTTGCACCCTTCTGACCGAGTTCAATCCCTGGCACCCCACATGGTCCCTGGAGCCCTACCAGGAATGATTCTTGAATGCAGAGCCAGGAGTAAATTTAGAGCACTGCTGGGTGTGGCCCAAAAAGCAACACATCTATAAAAGCATGTGACCTTTAGTAAACTTGCACCCCACTAAAGGAGTGTAAGCTCAGTGAGCGCCACGGTTGAGTGTGTGGGCACTCCCAGCAAGCGCAACAGCATCATAGCCAGGCTTGTGAGCACACCAGGTCATATCAACAACTATAACAACAATGAATAAAAGGGAGGGATTTAAAAAGGAAATCAGGGCTAGAGAACATAATATAATGAGCACTATCTAGACATTTGTTTTGCACACAACCAACTAGAATTTGATCCCTGATACCCATATGGTTCTCTGCACCCTACCAGGAGTGACTCTGAACACAGACAGGATTAAACCTTGAACATTGCTGAGTGTAGCCCCAAAATAACAACAATGAATAATGGTGAACTGAAGAGATAGTAATAGTGGTTAGGATGCTTGCTTTGCACATGACTGACCCCAATTTAATCCCCAGTACTACATATGGTTCCCCAAACACCACCAGGAGTGATCCCTAAATCTGAAGCTAGGCATAATCCCTGAATACCACAGGATGTGGCCCCAATACAGAAGCACAGAACAAAACAAAGAAGGGATGTTAACATCTTTTTTTTTTTTTTTTTTTTGGGCCACACCCGGTAACGCTCAGGGGTTACTCCTGGCTATGCGCTCAGAAGTTGCTCCTGGCTTGGGGGACCATATGGGACACCGGGGGATCGAACCATGGTCCGTCCTAGGCTAGTGCAGGCAAGGCAGGCACCTTACCTCTAGCGCCACCGCCCGGCCCCGGATGTTAACATCTTAATAAATTCAACCAATTACTCTGTACCCAAGATTTTTTTGAGTTTTTTTTTTTTTTGGTGTTTTTGTTTTTATATTTGGGCCACACCCAGGGACACTCAGGAGTCACTACTGGCTCTGCACTCAGAAATTCCTAGCAGGCTTGGCTGAGGATCAGACTTGAGTCAACCACATGCAATACAATGCAAATACCCTACCTTTCTGTGTTACCACTCTGGCCCCTAGACCCAAGACTTTAACTGACCGTTGCTTTTTCTTTTTCTTTTTTTTTTTTTTTTTTTTTTTTTTGGTTTTTGGGCCACACCCAGTGGTGCTCAGGGGTTACTCCTGGCTATCTGCTCAGAAATAGCTCCTGGCAGGCACGGGGGACCATATGGGACACCGGGATTCGAACCAACCACCTTTGGTCCTGGATTGGCTGCTTGCAAGGCAAACACCGCTGTGCTATCTCTCCGGGCCCGACCGTTGCTTTTTCTAATTCTCACACAACCAGAATTTAAGTAAACCAGGCAGGTGCCATTCTAAAATTTAAAATCTAGGGGTCGGAGCGGTGGCACTAGAGGTAAGATGTCTGCCTTGCAAGCGCTAGCCTAGGATGGACAGCAGTTTGATCTCCCGAAATCTCATATGGTCCCCTCAAGCCAGGAGTGATTTCTGAGTGTGTAACCAGGAGTAACCCCTGAGCGTCAATAGGTATGGCCCAAAAACCAAAAATAAAATAAAATTTATATGGAGGCAGTCATCTGTCCCTTCCACTTTAGGTGAGCCACATACTTGAGCCACATAATCTCTCTGAACATCAGTTTTATTACCTGTAAAATGGGAGAAATAATAATATTAATTTCATGGGAATTTTTTGGGGGAGGTGTCCACAGCTGACCGTGGTCAGGGTTAACTCCAGACTCTGCTCAGGGAACACTCCTTCAGGGGCTTAGGGAATCATATGGGGCATCAGGGATCAAACCAGGTCAACTGTGTGCAAGACAAGCACCTTACCCATTATACTATTACCAACTCCATGAATATTATTGAGTCAATGCCCATGAAACACTTGAAAGAGCCCAAAATCAGTGTCATAAATGCTGATTCTTTTTTTTTGTTTTTGTTTTTGAGTCACACCCAGCAGTGCTCAGGAGTTACTCCTGGCTCTATGCTCTGAATTGCTCCTGGCAGGCTCGGGGGACCATATGGGATGCCGGGATTCGAACCACCTCCTTCTGCATGCAAGGCAAATGCCCTACCTCTATGCTATCTCTCTGGCCCCAAATGCTGATTCTTACTATTAACTATTTTTACTGGAGTCAGAATGGTAGCACAGCAATAGGGTGTTTGCCTTGCTGACCCAGGACGGACGTAGGTTCAATCCTGGCCATTCTATATGGTCCCCCAAGCATGAGTAATTTCAGGAGTAACACCTGAGCACCACCGAATGTGGCCCCCCAAGAAAACTATCTTTATTCTCTTTGTTTCTCTTAAGCAATGTGATTATTAAAGCTATGACAACAAAGACTTGTAATGTTGGTGCTCTGAAATCAGATGAGTTTAAACCTAATCACCAGAATTCTTGCAATCATTGTCTGAATAGAGAATCTTTGTCTCCATGTCATAAATAAGGAAGCTGAGGTTTGGAGAAGGGCTGTGAATTGCTCAAGAACACTGGTTTTGCCTCATATCTTCAGGATTTCAGAACTCAACACTTTCACCTCATTGAGCCTATGGGTTGGTTCTAAGACAACAGGGCTACATGGGGGCAGATGGCTTTCTGTTCCTGAATTTGATTCGAGAACAGTTCTTTCCTCTTTATGGAGCCAGATCCAGTTGATTCCAAGGTGGGGGTCAGGTCAGGTCTCTGACTCCTACTCTGACCTCAGCTTTGGAGCCAAGTCCTTTCTCCCTTGAGAGAGACACAGGGTTGGGGAGGGGGTGTCACTGCATGAGAGCTGCTGCCATGAGCCTGGCCCAGCTGTTGCCTAAGTTTTCTCACGAAGGAGTTTCTCCCAGTGTCCCCAGTCTACCCCAGTTCCTCTGTCATTGTCCCCTGGGAGTTAGTGGTTGCAGTTTGAGAATGTGTTTGGCACTAAACTAGTGAGCACCCCCCAAAATAGAGGGCACTGCACTAGCCAACTTCAGGAAGTGGAAGAGCTTAGAGTCAGAAGCACAACTCCACAGGTTTAAAGTCCACATCTTTTTATTTGTTTGTTTGTTTGTTTGTTTTTGTTTTTGTTTTTGTTTTGGTCATACCCGGCAGCACTCAGGGGCTACTCCTGGCTCTATGCTCAGAAATCGTCCCTGGCAGGTTCAGGGGACCATATGGGATGTTGGAATTCGAATCACCGTCCTTCTGCATGCAAGGCAAACGCCTTACCTTCAGGCTATCTCTCTGACCCCTAAAATCCACATCTTGGGGCTAGAGAGACGGTATAGAAAAATGGGTACTTGGCTTGTACACAACTGACCCAGGTTCAGTATCTGGTATCACATGTGGTTCCTGAGCCCCACAAGGAGTGATTCCTGAGCACATCTGGATGCAACCCTCCCCCAAGAAACTAATATTAATAATAAAATTAAGAAAAATAATTTTTCCACAGTTTTAATACTAACATCTTGGGTAGGAGCAATAGGACAGGGTTAAAGTGCTTACCTTATATGCTGTTGATACTGGTTTGATTACTGGCACTGGTTTGGTCCCTTGAGTACCAAGTGTCACCAGGAGTGAACGCTGAGCACAGATTCAGGAGTAGCCCCAGAGCACACTCAGTGTGGCCCAAACCCCACCTCCCAAGTAAATAAATAAATAAATGAAACCCAGACCTTTCACTTCTAGTTAAGCTGCCTCATTTTTCTGAGATTTCTGCAACTGTAAAATAGGATAGTAATAGTATATATCACAAGAATTTGTGGGAGAAATGTTTTTTCTAAAGAGTTTTATTGAAGTATAATTTACATACCATAAAATTCACCCACTTTGAGGCTGGAGCGATAGTACAGTGGGAAGGGTATTTGCCTTGCATATTGCTGACCTGACTTAATCCCCAACATCCCAGATGGTATCCCAAACCTTCCAGATGTAATCTGAACACAGAGTCCTGAGTAATCCCTGAGCACTGTTGGGTATGGCCCAAAAACAAACAAACAAACAAAAATTCACCCACTTTAAGTATGCAATTCAGTGACTTTTAGCTTATTTACAAAATTGTACAATCATTACCACATCAACTTTAGAATATTTTTATCACCCTCATCCCCATCCACACGCCCAAAAGACTCAAAACCTATACCCATTAGCATTCACTGTATCTCTCCCAGGCTTAAGTAACCATTAATATATTTTCTGTCTCTATATATTTACCTTTCCTGGAAGTTTCACATAAATAAAATCTTACTATATGTAGTCCGGTATGTCTTGTTCCATTCATGTAACATAACATTTTTGGGTTTTTCCCAAGTACCACATATATCAGTAGCCCATTCATTTAGTATAAGTGAGTAATAGTTCATTGTATGAATATATCACATTTTGTTTATCCATTCATCTATCAAGAAATAGTTTGGTTATCTACTTTAGTGCTCCTAATGAGCAATACTGCTAGGAATATCGTTGTATAAGCCTTTGAATAAATTTTTATTTCTTTAAAAAAATTTTTGGGGGGGCCACACCCATTTGATGCTCAGGGGTTACTCCTGGCTAAGTGCTCAGAAATTGCCCCTGGCTTGGGGGAACCATATGGGATGCCGGGGGATCGAACCACGGTCCTTCCTTAGCTAGCGCTTACAAGGCAGACACCTTACCTCTAGTGCCACCTCTCTGGTCCCTAAAAATTTTTTTTTAATTTTTATTTCTTGTATATACCTAGAAAAGAAATGTTGAATAGGATGGTCAATTTATGTTAGACTTCTAAGAAACTGCCAAATTGGGACTGGAGAGATAGCTCCAATGGCTATAGCACATGAGAACACTGTCTGTACCAGCAGTGCATAAGTCTTCCGCATTCTTTTGGGAATGTCCCCTGACCATCAAACCAGGAGTAATTCTTCACCCCAACAGCTAGCACATCTTTCATTGTGGCACAAAAATCCTAAAGGAAGAGGGACTGGAGAAAGGATGGCAGATAAAATGCTTGCCTGAAATGATCCTTGAGCAGAGCTAGGACTAAGCAATTAACATAGTTAGGTGTGGGGCCGGGCGGTGGCGCTAGAGGTAAGGTGCCTGCCTTGCCTGCGCTAGCTTGGACGGACCGCGGTTCAATCCCCCGGCGTCCCATATGGTCCCCCAAGCCAGGAGCGACTTCTGAGCACATAGCCAGGAGTAACCCCTGAGCGTTACCGGGTGTGGCCCAAAAACCAAAAAAAAAAAAAAAAAAAAAAAAAACCATAGTTAGGTGTACCCCTCAAAATAAAACAAGCAATAAATAAATAAATAAAAAATAAAACAAGCATCGGGGCTGGAGAGATAGCACAGCGGCGTTTGCCTTGCAAGCAGCCAATCCAGGACCTAAGGTGGTTGGTTTGAATCCCGGTGTCCCATATGGTCCCCCGTACCTGTCAGGAGCTATTTCTGAGCAGACAACCAGGAGTAACCTCTGAGCAACACCGGGTGTGGCCCCAAAACCAATAAATAAATAAATAAATAAATAAACAAACAAATAAATAAATAAAACAAGTATCAAACCTCTACATCTTTTTTTTTTTTTTTGGTTTTTTGAGTCACACCCAACAGTGCTCAGGGGTTACTCCTGGCTCTGTGCTCAAAAATCGCCCTTCGCAGGCACAGGGGACCATATGGGATGCCGGGATTTGAACCACCGTCCTTCTGCATTAATCTTACCTCCATGCAATCTCTCCGGCCCCACCTCTACATCCTTTATGCTCTTAACCAGGTACTCAAGGCTCTGTATCTAGCCCACCTGCATTTACTTATTCAGACTTGCCTAGCACTCACTTCACTCCATCTGCCAGCCAAGCTGATCTGTACCTTTACTCAACCCATTCTCTTTCTTTCTCACTCCTGTCAGCCTTCTGCTTTGTCCTCATGTATTTATACCACATCTGACCATCAAGGCTTAACTCAAGTGTCCTTTTTCCTCCCAAAACTATCTTAGGGGCCGGAGAGATAGCATGGAGGTAAGGCATTTGCCTTTCATGCAGAAGGTCATCAGTTCAAATCCCGGTGTCCCATATGGTCCCCCGTGCCTGCCAGGAGCAATTTCTGAGCATGGAGCCAGAAATAACCCATGAGCACTGCCGGGTGTGACCCAAAAACCACACACACACACACAAAAAAAAAACCAAAAAAACAAACAATAAAAAACTATCTTATCTTTTTTTCTTTTCACCTTTTTTATTTTTTTGGCTTTTTTATTTTTATTTATTTATTTATTTATTTATTTATTTATTTATTTATTTATTTAGGATTTTGGGCCACACCCGGTGCTGCTCAGGGGTTACTCCTGGCTGTCTGCTCAGAAATAGCTCCTGGCAGGCACGGGGGACCATATGGGACACCAGGATTCGAACCAACCACCTTTGGTCCTGGATCAGCTGCTTGCAAGGCAAATGCCGCTGTGCTATCTCTCCGAGCCCTCTTTTGGCTATTTTTGAGGAGGGTACCTGATGGTGCTCAGGGCTTACTCCAAGCTTTGTGCTAAGAGATCACTGTTGGCAGTGCTCAGGGGACCATATAGGGTATCAGGGATTGACATACAAGATAAGTGCCCTACCTGCCATAAGATTTCTGCTGTCCTTCCATCTTGTCTTCTTTTTTCCCCTACCCCATCTTGTCTTCTTAAGTAACTAAATTGGTACTGTTTAATTAGTTCTATAGGACTATTGAGCAGAAAGGTACTGACACATAAAATACACCCCAAATTAAGATAACTTGGAATGAAGCAATAGTGCCGTAGATAAGACATTTACACACAGTCAACCCAGGTTCTATCCCCAGCTCCCCATTGTGGCATGGCAAGTCATGCCAGGAATGATTCCTGATGGCAAAACCAGGAATAAGCCCTGAACACAGCTAGGTGTGGCCCCCAAACAAAAACCAAACAAGAAAAGGTGGTATATTGGGTTTGATTTATTGACATTAACTTCCCTTGTTCTTGCTTTGAAAAAAACAACAAATGACTGCTAGAAAAAATGTTATTGTCTATGTCTATTAGACAACATTGCTGTGGAGAAGCAACCACCTGCCAGTACACATTGAGAACTTCTTTCTTTTACTTCTAAATCTGCCATCTGATGCAATGCCCTTACATTCCTGTGGAGAAGATAGTCTGAATATCTCTTTTTTATAGATAAGGACATAAAGGGAGGGTGTGACCTCCCCAAGGTCACACAGCTGGCCACTAGCAGATTCAGAATTCAAACTCAAGTTGTCAGAGGCCAGTCTTTTCACGAGATGTTATTGCAGACTCCTAAAAGTATCCAGAGCTTTGGGGGTCTCCTTGGGGTGCCTTTGGCTGGATTTTGAACAGCTCCGCATGGTAATGAGTTATGCTAATCAAAAACTCTGAAGGCTTTTCTTTCATAAAAAATAAAATGAGAAAACACATTAATTAATAGAAGCAATCCATTGGAAGAAATCAGATCTTGGGTGGCCGGAGAGATAGCACAGCTGTAGGATGTTTGCCTTGTGCACAACTGATCCAGGGCGGATGGTGGTTCGAATCCCGGCATCCCATAAGGTCCCTCATGTCTGCCAGGAGTGGCCCTCTGAGTGCTGCCGGGTGTGACCCCCCCAAAAAAAGAAATCAGATCTTGAGATCTATGGTAGGAATATAAGGTCTAGAACCTCGGATCTAGATAAAATCTCATTTTGCAGGTGGGGCCACTGATGCCCAGAGAAGAGAAAAGATTTTCCTAGGATTATGAGCAAGTGGCAGAGACATAGGCCCAAAAAAGCTGGGTTCCCAGGCCCCTAGGTACCTCACTTTTAGTGGGAAAGTCACTCTCTCTTACCCCCAGTCCCCTCGGAGGCTTTTTGTGTTCCAATCTGTCTCTGCACTCCACTCCACCCCCAAGCCATTCATTCCGAGGACTAGAGACAAGGGGACCAGGAGACCCCACCCATTTCCCATCAGGGTCCCAAGGCCACCGTCCGGATGGTCCAGAGAGCCAGGAATTCCTTTCAGAGCCTGAATTAAACTGAGCAGGGAAAAAAAAATCCTAACCTTTGGAAGCCCATTAAGAGCCCCACCCGACTCTTCCCCATACCCCCAGCCCTCCAGCCTCGGGTTTGGCTGCAACTCCCGGGTCTGCCTTCCCATCGCTGGAGGAAGAGAGGGCTGGGACCAGGGTCCGAACACACGTTCCCTCTCCCACCCCACCCCGGCTAGCTAGCGGGCCCGGACCATCCTAAACACACAACCCAAGAGCACCAGTTCCAGGGTCCCTGCCAAGAAGCCCCCCAAGAGACCCAGAGCAACACGGACACAAAGAGGCACGGAGCGAGCGTGGGAGACAAAGAGGATGAATATTCAGATCAAAAGAAAGACGCGGGCCCAGGACAAAAAGAATAAAAAAGGAGGAGAGGAGAGGGGGGCGACCGGAGGGGGACCCCGGGACAGGGACATCGGGGATGTAGGGAGCCAAAGAGACAAGAGAAGACAGAGTTTGGGGACCGGCCCGGAGGAGACTGAAAGCGCAGGGGCGCCGGCGGCCCGCGGGTTTGGGGGGCCTGGGAGGTCCCCAGGGGGCGGATCCTCCACCCCGGCGCCTCGTCCGAGCGGCCGCATTCCTCCGGGTTTCCCACACACTCGCCCTCAAAGGGCCCCCCAAGCCCCAGCTCTCCCGCGCCCCTCCTCCGCCAGGCTGGCGCAGCTATTCTTCACCCCTCCCGCCCTTTAATCTGTTGTGGGCAAAGAAAGCGGCTTTTGTTGGGCCCGGGGCTGCGCGGGGGGCGCGGAGGGGCGCCCGCGATTGTGTGTCCCGCAGCTGCGCGCCTGGGGCCGCCGGGGTGGGGGCTCTCGAGAGGCGCGGGGCGCGGGCGGGTTGGGGGCCGGGCCAGGTCCGACCCCCGGCCCGAGTGGGGGCAGCCCGGGCGCTGGTGCCGGCAGGGAGGGTCGTGGTGGGTGAAGAGTGGAGGGAAAGGGCACACACACACACACACACACACACACACACACACACACACACACACACACACACACACACCTGTCTGTCTGTCTGTCTGTCTGTCTCTCCCCACACACCTGGGTTCCATACCTGGCATCCAATATGATTCCCCAGCCAGACAAGAGTAATCGCTGAACACAGAGCCAGGAGAAAGTCCTAGGCACTGCTGGATGACCCAAAAACAAAATAAGCAAAGAAAAAGCAAATGTCCACCCAGTGTCTTGTATTAAGTAAGGACCCTGCCATAGCCTGCAATCTGCTAGGGAGGTTAGGAGAGGAAAGATCCAACTCATGGACAGAGATGACCCTGCCGGAGAGAGGAGAAGGCTGCCCAACACACAGCCTTCACCACACTCACAGAAAGACCCACACCCACAACAGGGCATGCAGCCCACTGAGAAAGGAGCACCCAGACTTGCACATACATACCAACACTGTCTGACCTCGAGGGTCTGTTGAACAAAGTGGATTTCCAGGTGAATTTCCCTCCACCTTCTCTTCCATCTTTCCCATGCAGACCCATTTGCCATTGCCTTCCTTTCTTCCTCCACTGGTTGGAGCCTCCTTCAGGTAGAAACTCCAGATTCCCATCCACTGTGTGACCTTGGGCAAGTCACTTCCCTGCTCTGAGCTTAATGAATGAGTGAGGACTGAGGGAGATAATCTATATGGAAGATGCCTGACTCACTGCTGGCTAGTGACCCTTTAGAGGCCAACTGATGCTTGGGTAACTTTGTTATGACACTCAAGAGACTGTCTGGACCAGCAGTAATCTCTTTAGAGCTGTGCCACTACTTTGCTTCCTGGGACCACTGTACTGCCAACTCACTGAGGAATTCTGTCCCTCTGTGTTTGGGCAGCCTTCTCCTCTCTCCGGCAGGGTCATCTCTGTCCATAAGCTGGATCTTTCCTCTCCTAACCTCCCTAGCAGATTGCAGGCTATGGCAGGCTCCTTACTTAATACAAGACACTGGGTGGACATTTGCTTTTTCTTTGCTTATTTTGTTTTTGGGTCATATCCAGCAGTGCTTAGGACTTTCTCCTGGCTTTGTGCTCAGCAATCATTCTTGACTGGCTGGGGATCATATTGGATGCCAGGTATGGAACCCATTTGGCCACATGCAAGGCAAGCTCTTGACCCTCTCTGTACTCTCTCTCTAGCCCCAGCATTTACATTTTGAGATATATTTTTGGCCTTCATCTCCCCTTACTCTACACTCCATCATCTTCCAATCACATTTTCTAACTACTATGAACTCCAGTCTATGCACTATTCTTAGGGTCTACCTACCTACAGCAAAGAGTGCTGTGCCTTGGTTTCAAAGGGTCAGCACTACTTTCATCTAAGTCTTTTGTAGGGTTGTGGGGGACATACCAAGCAGTGCTCAGGGTTACTACTAAGCTCAGGGATCACTCCTGGCAGGCTGGGAGCATTATATGGGATGCTGGGGATTGAAATCGTCAGCCACATGCAAGGCAAACTTCTTATCCACTATACTATCTCTCTGACCCTGCATTTGAGTCTGGAATTCCATTCAAATCCCCAAAAGTGATTACGGGGGTGAAACTTTATTCAGTACATCTTAGCAAAGTGTTCCTTCAGTGCCAGGCACTCTGGAGGATACCAAGGCCAGAGAGACAGATGTGATTTGAACACAAAGCAGGTAAATTAAATATCCCTTTTAGAGGCTGGAGAAATAGCATGGAGGTAAGGCATTTGCCTTGCATGCAGAAGGACTGTGGTTCAAATCCCCGGCATCCCACATGGTCCCCCAAGCCTGCCAAGAGTGATTTCTGAGCATAGAGCCAGTAGTAACTCCTGAGCGCTGTCGGGTGTGACCCAAAAACCAAAAAAAAAAAAAAATATATATATATATATATATGTATATATACATATATATCCATTTTACCTCTCCTGGAAATTTCACATATATGAAATTGTTACCATATATGATCCTTTGTGTCTTGTTCCTTTTACATATAAATATACATATATACATACATATATATGTGTGTATATATACACACACATATATATTTTTTGTTTTTGTTTTTGTTTTTTGGGCTACACCTGGTAACATTCAGGGGTTACTCCTGGCTTTGCGCTCAGAAATCGCTCCTGGCTTGGGAGACCCTATGGGATGCCGGGGGATTGAATTGGGATCCATTCTAGGCTAGTGCCGGCAAGGTGGATGCCTCATTGCTTGTGCCATCACTCCAGCCCATATATATATACATTTTTTTTTTTTTTTGGTTTTTGGGTCACACATGGCAGTGCTCAGGGGCTACTCCTGGCACCATGCTCAGAAATCGCTCCTGGCAGGCTCAGGGGACCATATATAGGATGCCGGGATTCAAACTACGGGCCTTCTGCATGAAAGGCAAACGTCTTACCTCCATGCTATCTCTCTGACCCCTATATATACTTTTTTAATGCTAAATATGACCTCTGACCAGTGGACAGTGACTATGAAGAGTCTACAGAGGGTTTATTTAGTTTGGTTTGGGGACCACGCCCAGTAGTGTTCAGGGGTAATTTCTTTTTTTGTTTGTTTGTTTGTTTGTTTGTTTGTTTGTTTTGGGGCCACACCTGGTGCTGCTCAGGGGTTACTCCTGGCTGTCTGCTCAGAAATAGCTCCTGGCAGGCACAGAGGACCATATGGGACACCGGGATTCGAACCAACCACCTTTGGTCTTGGATTGGCTGCTTGCAAGGCAAACGCCACTGTGCTATCTCTCCGGGGCCACCAGGGGTAATTTCTGGCTCTGCACTCAGGACTTACTCCTGGTGGGTTCTGAGGACTATATGGGTTGCCAGGGATCAATCCCCGGTCAGCCATGTAGAAAGCAAACTCCCTACCCATTTATGGCACTCTGGCCCCATAAATAATATTTTTGAGGTTCATCCAAGTATTGCATGTTCAAGAGTCCAATCCTTTATTATTGCTGAGCAGTATTTCATTATTCATTATTCAGGAATATATCCTACTCCTGGCTCTGCACTCAAGAATTATTCCTGGAGGTAGTCAGGGAACCATATGGGACAATGGGGATTGAAACTGGGTCAGCTGTGTGTGTAAGGTAAGTGCCCTTACAACCTCCTTACTATTTCTCCAGTCTCCTGCATATGCCAAATTTTGGAGTGCTCAGTGAATCTGTGAATAAAGGTGCTTTGAAAACAATAAAACCTCAGTGATACACTTTTTTGGGGGGTTTGAGTTACACTCAGCAGCACTCAGGGGTTACTCCTGGCTCTGCTATCAGGAATCATTCCTAGCAGTGTTCAGGGGTTCATATGGGATGCCAGGGATAGAACCTGGACTGGCCACGTGTGAGAAAATGCCCTACCCACTGTGTTATCACTCCTGCCCCTCAGTGATATACTCTTTTCCTTTATTTATTTGTTAAGACTGAGTTAAACTCCAATGATCTATAGATACTCTCCAAAATTTTCCTCTTGGGCCAGAAACATAATTCAGGAAAAGATGCTTGCCTTGTACGTGGCCAACTCCAGTTCAAATCCCAACACTACATATGGTACTCCTGAGCACTGCCAGGAGTGAGCCCTGAGCACAAAACCAGGAGTAAACCCTGAGTACTGTGGGTTAAGATAAGAACTTTTCCCTGAACAGAAAAATGGGTTGTCCTTTTCATCTAGAAAGGTTAAGATGAGAGAAGTGGTACCTGTGCCTGCACACTCCAAGTCTAAATGTGTTTCTGTCTTTGCATATAAGAGTTCAAATCTTGGGGCCCGGCTGTGGCGCTAGAGGTAAGGTGCCTGCCTTGCCTGAGCTAGCCTAGGATGGACCACGGTTCGATCCCCCGGTGTCCCATATAGTCCCCCAAGCCAGGAGCGACTTCTGAGCGCATAGCCAGGAGTAACCCCTGATCGTCACCGGGTGTGGCCCAAAAACCAAAAAAAAAAAAAAAAAAAAGAGTTCAAATCTTGATTATCTATCTGTGTATGGACAAATCTCTTAGAACTTCAGTCTTTTGGAGTGAGTAGTGGAAAGGGGGTAGGTGTTAGACTACTCCCAGTGGTGTTTAGAGGCTAATCCCAGCTCTCTGCCCAGGGAAACTTATGTGGTAACAGTCAAACCAGTGTCAGCTGCATGCAAGGTAAGTGTCTTTTTCCCTGTCCTGTCCCTCTGGCCCAGAATATAGTATTTTTTTTTTTTGTCATAATAACACCTACCTTGGGGCCAGAGAGATAACACAGCGGTGGGCCACACAGAACCGGGATGGACCCAGGTTCCATCCCCTGCATCTCGTATGGTCCCCTGAGCCTGCCAGGAATGATTTCTGAGCACAGAGCCAGGAGTAACACCGCTGGGTGTGACCCACAAACCACTAATAATAATGATAATAATACCTACCTTACCACCTCTTCTAGAATACATTATATAGGATACAATTTATAAATCAGTCAACATAGGAAAAAATCTCGGAGAAAATGAATTCTGCCTCTGCTTCACTGTGGACATCCTCTGCCTCCCCAGATGTCAAACCAGCTCTTGGGCAGCCTGAAGTAAAGGCTTAGTTTCAGGTGGCATAACTAGACCAAGCTAAGGTGGCATTATATTGGAAGAAGGAAAGACAGAGAGCATAATTCCAAAGCTGTCTCCTAAAAACAGAAATAGTCATTCTGTACTTTGTTTAAGAATAAACAGTCCTTAAAACATGGACAGGAAGGGATCTTTAGGATGTACAGGGGAAGTTTCAGATTTCCAAGAAATTTTCAATGCTCTCTGTCTCTGTGGTTAGAAAACAATGTCTTGGGGCTGGAGCGGTGGCGTGGAGCGGTAATGCCTTGCTGGCGCTAGTCTAGGAGCGATTTCTAAGCTTAACCAGGAATAACCCCTGAGTGTCACCAGGTGTGCCTTCCCCCAAAAAAAAGAAAGAAAGAAAACAATGTCTTTTTTTGGTGGGGATCACAGCGCTCAGGGGCTACTCTTGGTTCTACACTCAGAATCAGAGATCACTCCTGGCAGGCTTGGAGGACATATAGGATGCCGGGATTCGAACCACCGTCCTTCTGCATGCAAGGCAAATGCCTTATCTCCATGCTATCTCTCTGGTCCCCAGACAATGTCTTTTCTCAATGCTTCAATATATTATCTGCCTCCCTACTTAATCCATCCTCCCTCACTTTTCTCTATAACCTTCTAGAATTCAGCTACCTTTTTCTTTTTTTTTGTTTTTGTTTTTGTTTTTTTTTTGTTTTTGGGCCACACCCGGCAATGCTCAGGGGTTACTCCTGGCTGTCTGCTCAGAAATAGCTCCTGGCAGGCACGGGGGACCATATGGGACACCGGGATTCGAACCAACCACCTTTGGTCCTGATCGGCTGCTTGCAAGGCAAACGCCACTGTGCTATCTCTCCGGGCCCTTAAAATTTTTTTTTTGTTTTGTTTTTTGTTTTTTTTTTTTGTCAGCTACCTTTTTCAAGACAGCCTTTGAGAGGTCAGAAGATTAAGCATAGAGAACACAAGAGAGGTCGGTAGATCTGGGTACAATTTGGTCAAGTTAACCTCCGTCAGCCCCAGTCTTCCTATTCTCCAAATGGGCCAGTGAGAGCACAGTTAAGAAGGCAGACAGGGGCTGGAGAGATAGCATAGCGGTAGAACATTTGCCTTGCAAGCAACCAATCCAGAACAGAGAGTGGTTTGAATCCCAGCATCCCATATGGGCCCCCTCGACCCCCATGCTTGCCAGGAGCGATTTCTGAGTGCAGAGTCAGGAGTAACCTTGAACACTGCTGGTGTGACCCAAAAAACAAAACAAACAAACAAAAAAAAAGGCAGACAGACCCTGAAAAAAAGTTAAAATCCAAGGAAGGGCCACGATGTGGATACCTGGTATTTCTTTTTCTTTTTAATATTTTTGGGGCCACACCCAGTGATGCTTAGAAGTTACTCGTGGCTCTTCCTTCAGAAATCACTCTGGCAGGCTTGGGATCATTTAGAATATTGGGAAATCAAACCTGGGTAGGCTGCATGCAAGGCAAACACCCTACCTGCTGTGTGCTATTGCTCTGGCCCCATGAACTTTGTATTTCTTTTTTTTCTTTTTTCTTTTTTTTGGTTTTTGGGTCTCACCCGGCAGTGCTCAGGGGTTACTCCTGGCTCCATGCTCAGAAGTTGCTCCTGGCAAGCACGGGGGACCATATGGGACGCTGGGATTTGAACCAATGACCTTCTGCATGAGAGGCAAACGCCTTACCTCCATGCTATCTCTCCGGCCCCCTGAACTTTGTATTTCTTTTTTTTTTTTTTTTTGTTTTGTTTTTTAGGTCACACCTGGCGGTGCTCAGGGATTACTCCTGGCTGTCTGCTCAGAAATAGCTCCTGGCAGGCACGGGAGACCATATTGGACACCGGGATTCGAACCAACCACCTTAGGTCCTGGATAGGCTGCTTGCAAGGCAAACACCGCTGTGCTATCTCTCCGGGCCCGTACCTTGTATTTCTGAACTGAACTATCTCATAATTCATCTTTTTTTTTTTTTTTTTTTTTTGGTTTTTGGGCCACACCCGGTGACGCTCAGGGGTTACTCCTGGCTATGCACTCAGAAGTTGCTCCTGGCTTCTTGGGGGACCATATGGGGCGCCGGGGGATCGAACCGCGGTCCGTCCTAGGCTAGCGCAGGCAAGGCAGGCACCTTACCTCCAGCGCCACCGCCCGGCCCCCTCATAATTCATCTTGGAGGTTTCTATAATCACCACTCCTCTCAGGATCGATGCCTTATATTCAGATACTTCCACAGGTACCCTTTTCTCAGTATTGCCCATGTTCCTAAGAACAGTCTCAGCAAAAATCTTTATATTCACCTGATATTCACTACCTACTCACCAGGGTCATCATATCATGAACATAGAAGTATCTAATTGAGGGGCCGGAGAGATAGCATGGAGGTAAGGCATTTGCCTCACATGCAGAAGGACGGTGGTTCAAATCCTAGCATCCCATATGGTCCCCCGAGCCTGCAGGAGTGATTTCTGAGCATAGAGCCAGGAGTAAACCTTGAGCACTGCCGGGTGTGACCCCCCCAAAAACAAACAAAAAAAAGAAATATCTAATTAATAACTATACATACAGAAATAACTATACACGAAGAAATAACTAATTGCTCCCATAGCACTTTCCTTTCCTTGTCCCATGAGTTTCCCAGCTGTAAATATTATTTTCCTTCCCATTTTACAGAGGAGACTACTGAGGCAGAGGGTAGGATCTGTACAAGGATTTGAGCCTGGTTTTATGTGAAATTCCTTGTGTTATGGGAATCTTTTTTGGTTTTGTTTTTCGGGTCACATCCGGCCGCGCTCAGGCTCTAAGCTCAGAAATCACTCCTGGCAGGCTCGAGGGATCATATGGGATGCCGGGATTCGAACCACTCTGCATGCAAGGCAAACACCCTACTTCCATGCTATCTCTCCGGCCCAAGGAATCTTTAACATTATTGTGAAAGCTGTTCTCTCTGAAGGGAGGAGAGATTTGTTCTATGTATACAAGCTGGAAGATCCTTAGCACACTTTTACTGGTGAGTAGATAGGTATATATTAGGAAAATGCAGCCTTTGAGGATGTTCTGAGACCACTTCTTGCATAGACAGAGAGCCAGCTTAAGGGAATGTTGGTTCTAGCTACAGCTCAGTTTATATCTCATATAATCTGGGGAGTTTCTGAGGTTCCCTTGACCTCCACGTTACAACAAAACTGGGGAACATAGGTATGTAGATAGATAGAAGCTCCGTTTAGGAAAAAAAAAAAGACATCTGCAATTCTCATCATCATTACTTGGACTTTGAAATCAACAGCTCAGGGACCCCCCACCACTTTAAAAATTTTTTGTAAAAGACAAAACAATATAACTTAATAGTTTTGCCAAGTTAAAAAAAAAAAACAGAGAGCACAACACAAAAAATTTTTTTTCTCTCTTTAAAAAAAAATTGGCAAAGGAAGATCAGTTCCTGGAAATGCTTACAAAATGATTCCTGACACTGGGAGGAGATAGTTAAAAAAAGGAAGACGACGACGAAGAAAAACCATATACATTCTAGATAAAGGAAGACGGCGGAAAAGAAAGAGAACAAATAAAAGAAAAGAACTAAAAGCGG
This sequence comes from Suncus etruscus, assembly GCF_024139225.1. Lineage (NCBI taxonomy): Eukaryota > Metazoa > Chordata > Mammalia > Eulipotyphla > Soricidae > Suncus > Suncus etruscus. The sequence goes on from NC_064853.1 coordinate 53,566,388, forward strand.
GGGGGGGCTTGGAGGCGGGGAGCGGCGGGGGGACTTTAAAGGGCCCCAATTCAAGGAACGTTATCAAGTTCTCAGCATCTGCAATTCACAAGCCGCTCGCGGGTCTGAGCGGCGCTGGCCCCGCCCCTTTCTCGGGTGTCGGGCGCTGATTGGTGGGGGCGGCAGTCGCCGGCCGGTGACTGCCCGAGGAAAGGTTGCCTGGGACACGCATCCCTGTGTGAACGCATGACGTCCCACCCTGGCGCCAGGCTGTCTGGGGCTGAGTCTTAGATCAACACAGCTGTGGGACCGGGACCCACAGCTGGGCAAAGGAGCGGATTCCTCAACAAAAAATAGGATTGTGAGAAAAGTTCTGAAACAAAAACAGCGCAGACAAAAGCCTTAATGACATCCTTTCATAAAAATAAAAAATGCAAGAGGGGGGAAAAGCTGGTAAAAGGAGCAGAACTGGGAACAGAAAGTTCAGAGACATTTGGAATAAGAGGCTGGGGCCCGCCACCGCTAAACAAGTTGCAGAAGGCCTGATCTAGCCTTCCAGTCTGCTGCTGGGAAAAAAAGAAAGCTCTCCGTTCCAATGTGATGCAGTGTTCCCAACTATAACTTGATTCTTTCAGAGTTAGAATCTTAGAATGAAGAGGGACTTTCTAGGTCATTTGCTCCCATATTTTCTTCAATATTATTTAAAAAAGAAAAGGAAAGAAAGAAAGAAAGAGAGAGGGAGAGAGAAAGAAAGAAGAAAGAAAGAAAGAAGAAAGAAAGAAAGAAAGAAAGAAAGAAAGAAAGAAAGAAAGAAAGAAAGAAAGAAAGAAAGAAAGAAAGAAAGAAAGAAAGAAAGAAAGAAAGAAAGAAAGAGTGAGAAGGAAAGCAGGAAAGCAAGAAAGAAGCCCTGGAAGGAAAGACTTACATCCAGGAAATGCTGAGATTTATTGGCATGGCCAGGACTGAATCTCCTTGGCAATTTTGTTGCATCGCTTTCTTGCCCATGGGCATTTCAACCTGAAAGCATTTGGGAAAATAATAAATCTAAAAGTGCTTTGTAAATAGCCCTACAGACCTTGGAAATATCAGAAGTCATAGAAGAGGGTAAAGAAAAGATCAGAATCTATGTGCATTTAGCATTTTACCCACCCACACCTAGCCTCGTATTGGGTCCCCAGGCACCAAGGAGATTTACAGTACTGATGGAAAGAATATACCAAGCACCTTGCAGAGAAAATGTACTCAATAATTTTTATTGAACGAGATAGGTTTCATTAGCTCTATTTTATAAATGGAGAAATCAAGACAGTTATATTGTAAAAGAGAAGAATGGGGCCGGAGAAATAATAGTACAGATGAAGAGGTGCTTGTCTTGCACACAGTTGACCTAGGTTCAATTCCTGGCACTACATATGGTCTTCTGAGTGTACCAGGAGTGATCCTTGAGCACAAAGCCAAGAGTAAGCACTGAGCATAGCAAGGTGTGACCCAAGAAACCAAAACAAAAAATCAAAAGGAGAGAGGGAGAGAGAGAGAGAGAGAGAGAGAGAGAGAGAGAGAGAGAGAGAGAGAGAGAGAGAGGGAGAGAGAGAAAGGGAGAAAGGGAGAAAGGGAGAAAGAAAGAGAGAGAAGGAAGGACTAGAGAGAGAGTTCCACATGCTAATCACAAGTAGGAGAGACCTATGTACACTGAAGTGGGAGTAGCTTCCAAGTACAACTAGATGGAAAAGAAAAAAGAAACCAGAACAAGGACATGAACATGAATTTTCTAGAATCTTCTAGGCTTCATCATTTTGCACAGTAGCAGAAATATGAATAATAAAACAGAAAAGAGCCTTCTTTTTGGTCACTCAAGAGTCCACATAGCCTGGTAATACAATGGATAGTACAATACCTTGCATGTGGCCAGTCAAGATTTGATCTCAGACATCCCATATAGTTTCCTGAGCTCCAGGAATAATTTCTGAGAGCAGAACCACTAGGGATTTCTCTTGAACATTGCTGGATGTAGCCCCCAAGAAAAAATAACACATAACCATCATTTTCTTTCCATGCTCAAGTAACTGGCACTCTCTCCTCACTTGGTATTTGTAGTATATATAGACTGATCTGTCCATTCAAGTTTGTTTTCCTTCTTCTTAAACTAAAGAGGCTTTCCTTGTAAACATATTAATATTTCAGGAAGAAACATTCAAAGAGCCCTTTCTTGGAACACAGATCCCTGTAGTATGATGGCTAAGAATGAGGTTTTAAGACTGACTGCCATTACTTGTGGTGTTGCATTAGACTTGGTTCATATGCTCTCTCTGGATCCTTGACCGGAATGTGTCTGCCTGTCCACATTTCATAAAAGCTTCTAGAATTATAAAGAGCTCTAAATTATCACCTAGTGATAGTTTAATGCTGCCTTTTAAATTTTACTTTATTCTATTTTATTTTATTTTGGTTTCTGAGCCAAACCCAGCAATGGTCAGGGCTTACTCCTGGGTCTGCACTCAGGATCACTCCTGGTGGTGCTTAGGAGCCTATATTGGGTGCTAGGATAGAATCTAAATTGATTGCCTGCAAGACGAGTGCCCTACCTGTTCTTATCTCTAGTTCCCTGATATCTCCTTTTTACTCACAAGGCAATTAAGGCCAAAGCACCTGGGCTTGTGCAAGATCCCATGACAATTTTTTGGTAGATCTGGGACGTTGAACCCAGAACTCCTGATTCCCTCTCTAGTGTTCTTTTTCATATGATTGTTTTGAGGCTCTCCTCTCTCTGAGCACCCATTGTCCTGTTAATCAGTGCCACATACTATTGAATGCTTAATTGCTTCCTGTGTTAATCTTGTCTCCCCAAATTGTGAGATTCATGAGAACTGGAGCTACTGTTTTATGTGAAATGACTCCATAAATATTTACCAACTAACTGATTAAAGAAGCAGCCATTGGGGATCCTACTTGGTCAGTTTCAAGATGAGAACCTATAGAGGTCACACATTTCCAAAAGTTCCAGGAGATGACAAAATGACAAGCAAGGAATACTGTGTGCAACGTCTCATTTCCAGGACTTAGCTTGACGCTCTTCTCTCCCCTTCTTAGGTTCTCAGATAGAACTGGAGTTATGTCAGCAAGGCCAAGAATAATCAAGTCCAGGTGGCCTGTCTTTCCAAAGCAGAGAGGGACAGAGAGATGAAACTACTAAACTATTGTTTTCTACATAGAGATGTGTGGAGTGAAGGGAAAGGGAGACATAAAGATTTGTTGATCCAATGAGGTGTCCTAAAAAAGTTATATAGAAATTCCCCCTTTCTGCACCTCTTCCCCATCTTCTCCTAATATCCCTGCCCAGAATTCTAATCAAACTTACTTCCAAAAACACACTGGGCATATGTTTGGCTTCATATAGAGTGCATAAAGCCAGAGGGTATGATCTCTTTTCCTTCCCCATGCAAAAAGCACAGATTCAGGGTGATTCCTTTTTATTTTCCTCTTTTTCCCCCTTCCCCCTGTTGCTCAAATAGTGTTCTTTGCTTAAACCTCGTTCCCCTCCTCCTCGTAGCAATCTCAGCGCCTAGCCCAAATCTGTTTTCTTCATTGTAACCTCAGCTTCACCGCAATTAATTTTTCCCCCCTCTGGTCACAAGATAATTCCTGACGCCAGTGAGTCTGGAGGTCAGACGAACAGCAAATTGGGGAACAAGGCGGCACTAATTCCTTACAAGTTTCCCTTGAAAAATCTTTTGCTTAGGGAAAAAAAAAAAAGTCTTCGCTGTTCAGGGATTTATGACCTCGGAGGAGCTTTGGGTTCGAACTAGCATTGGGTTATCCTGTGGGGTGGACTGGCAGGGGAGCAAGGGACCTCCAAGATCTGGGGCGCCGCTAGAAAAAAAAAGGCAAATTCTTAAACTTAATAGTTTTAAGTGATTTAAAAAAAAAATCCTTGCTGGCAAAGAGGCTGGCCTCTCCCCCGGTATCAGTGCTTCCTCATTCTTTGAATCCGCGGCTCCGCGGTACTCGGCGTCAGACCAGCCGGGGAGGATGGATGCCTGTTTGCAATTTAACCAGGCCGTGAACGCCCAGGGCCGCCGGGGGCGTGGCCAAGAAAGTCTAATTTGCATACAGGGGCGTGTCTTCGAGGAGGGCTCTATAAAAGCCCGGCTCGCTGCGTGTGATCGCAGAGCGCATTGCTTGCTGCGTGTGGTCCGCGCTGTCTTTATTTGTCGGTCGCGCATCTCCAGCCTCCTCCTTTCTCCCTCAGTATGAAGGCGCTGAGTCCCGTTCGCGGCTGCTACGAGGCGGTGTGCTGCCTGTCGGAACGCAGCCTGGCCATCGCCCGGGGCCGAGGCAAAGGCCCGGCCGCAGAGGAGCCGCTGAGCCTCCTGGACGACATGAACCACTGCTACTCGCGTCTGCGGGAACTGGTACCCGGAGTTCCGCGGGGCACCCAGCTTAGCCAGGTGGAAATCCTGCAGCGAGTCATCGACTACATCCTCGACCTGCAGGTGGTCCTGGCCGAGCCTGCCCCTGGACCCCCAGATGGCCCGCATCTTCCCATTCAGGTGAGGCGTGGGGGAGAGGGCAGAGCGGGAGTCGGGGTGGTGTTGAGAGAGAGATGCTGGGGTCCGGAGTTTTATATCTTTGCACGTGGCTGACCTGGGTTCGATCCCTGGCATCCTATCTTGGTCTCCCGAGCCCGCCAGGAATAATCCCTGAACACAGCCAGGGAGTTACACCCTGAGCATCGCGGGGCGTGGCCCCCAATTTATTTCACGAAGAGATCCAGAGATGCTGCTGGACCCCAAAACGCATGAAGTTCCCGTCTGTAACTCTTCTCTTCATTTTTCCTTCTTAGACGGCGGACCTGGCTCCAGAACTCGTGATCTCCAACGATAAGAGAAGCTTCTGCCACTGACCTGGCTGTCCTGGCGCCTCCAAGGTGAATGCATACCCCATGCCTTTGGAAGAGGAGGGTAGAATGGGACTTAACACGATAGCCCAAACCCCGCAGCTGGAAGGCACGCCCTTTTCAGAGATTCTTTTTTATCAAGCACACACAGTTTAGGGGAAACCGAGGCTGGAGAGGTTGGGGACTTAACTTGTCTAGCTAGGGTCGCATCCAATGAAGAATGGCACCGTTTCCCTAAGAAGTACACATGGTCCCTGTGGTCCCTTCCCCAGGGACAAGGCCCGGGGAGGGGGGAAAAATCTGCCCAAGTTGCTGCACCCAAGTGGCAGAGTTGCCCAGGGGAGCCTTCAGCAGCCCCCTCCCAACTGTGGGGTCTGTTCCAGGAAAGAGGGGCGGTGCCAGCCCCCCCTGAGGTCCTTTGGCGCCAACTGGGTGGGGGCGGCCCGGGCGCGGAGTTATCAGCTGGAGGTAGAGACCAAGTTTCCTCCCCGGCGCCGGCCAGTCTGCGGGCGGCCCCCGCCTCGGCAGCTCAGCGGAAACTGACGGCTCCCCGTCTTCTTTCCTCCCCCGCCCAGAATGCAGGTGCTGGCACGCGTTCCGCTTGGGACCCCGGGACCCTCGACGGCCGGAAACCCCAGGGCATGGATGGCACCCAACCTCGCCCTGCCCACTTGACTTCCCTCAAGCCCCTTGTCAAGGCTGGACCTGGCGCCCGGGAGCGAAGGACTGTGAACTTGGGTGGCCTAAAGAGCCCGGAGCCAGCTCTGGGCACCAGCTGGGCCAACGTCACCCAGGCCCCCCACCCCGTCCCAGGCCCCACCCCTCCACCCCCAAGTTTTAGAGACTGTCTTGTTCAGAGTGTGGAGGTGTGTGTGGGGTTGTTGGCTGCTCTCCTAACTCTGCCAAGACAGCGGTAGAGCTGGTCTTCTGGTCTCCTTGGAGAAAGGCTCTGTTGCCCTGATTATGAACTCTATAATAGAGTATATAGCTTTTGTACCTTTGTTGCAGGAAGGTGACTTTCTGTAACCGTGCGACGTATATTAACTTTTTATAAAAGTTAACATTTTTGCATAATAAACTGTTTTTAAACACTTGCGTATAGAATTGGATTTCTTAAGTGCTAACACTTTCTCAAGGCTGATTTTTAGGGGAAATAAATTATAACTTCTTTCTTGCACTTGGGAAAAACAAATGTGCTGATTTCCTTAAAAGGGAGATGGGAAAATACCCAGCCAAGCCTGGGTGGAGGGAAGACTGACTGAAAAGGGCTCATTACGGCAGCCCCACACCTAAAGGGTTGGGTGCAGAGATCCCAGTGCTGGCTGGTCCTTCACTTTACAGATAAGGGATAACTGGAAAGTGGGAGCAGCTGGCACAAACTTTATTGGGGGACTCAGGAGAGAAATCAGTCTTGAGATATTTTAGGTCCCGTAAGAGCTATTTAATGCCACTGGCAGATGGTTGTCCTCTCAATGCTATTTGTGAGGTTTCCCTGCCAAGTGTGGTGAAGAGTGGAGCTTCACCTGGTGTTGGTGGGCAGACCCATTTTAGAAATGAATAAGCAGATTCCTGGTCCAGGCTTCATTTTTCTTCTCAGGATCTCTGGTTTGACTTTTCTTTTGGGCTTCCAAAGTTGGGAAAAGTGGAAAAGGAGTCTCTGCCCTCAAATCCCCATTCTTTTAGATCAGGATTTTGGTGTTCATTAGGTTGCCTGGGGAATGAAGATAACAGTTTCTCCTTTGCCACTACATATTACAGATTGTGAATCTGCATCAGTTACACTCCCTACCTCCCCCGTCATACCCAGTAGTACTCAGGAGTTACTCCTGGCTCTTTGCTGAGAAATTACTCCTGACATCAGGCTCAGGGGACCATAAGGGATCGAACTTTGGTTGGACACATGCCAGGGTAAATGCTGTGCTATCACCATACATTGGTTACTTCTATAAGATACCCCCCCCCCAGTCCCCAATTCTGACATTTCCTCCCAGAGGATGCTCTGCAATCATCCTTTTGCCTATTTCAGATAGGGAGAAACTGAGTCTCGGTGAATAATGGGTCTGGACATCCTTCTCATAAGCCCTTTGAGAGAGGACGATGGAATTTTATTTATTTAAAACTTTCAAGATGGAATTTTAACCTTAACTACAATGACTAGTCAGGTGGGGGTGGGGGTTCAGTATCAGGGCTTAAGACTGAGCATTCCAGGGGGCCAGGTCTGAAAGTGGGACAGAGCAAGACCCTAATCTAGCCTGCACCCTTCTCCCCCCTGCACCTGACAGCTCCCCAGGTGGGCTCCACCAGGTGTCTGGCCTCACTAGATTCCTGTTTATGATATGATCTCATCTGTGTGTTGGCCCTTGGCATAAATTACTTTAATATTTCATAACAAACAGGTCACATCATCACCCTCTCACCTCAAGCCTGGTGAGCTTTTAGGGGTGAACAGGGGCATGTAGTGGGGAGGTAACTAACCCCTGTCCTTGCCAATCATCTCAGCCAACTTTGCTCTTATCCTGTTTCCTGATCACCTCTGATCATCTGATGAGAATTACGAACACTGTTTTCAGAAAATACACACACACACACACACACACACACACACACACACGCATACATAACCCAGACTTTTGCAGAGAAATAGCATATCTCCAACCCACCAGAAAATCCTCCATATTTGTGATCTGGGTCTACCTTGGATTATTATTTTGGGGGGGGATTTGGGTTACACCCGGCTTTGCTCAGGGGTTACTCCTTACTCTGCACTCAGAAATCGCCCCTGGCAGGCACAGGGGGGCCATATGGGATGCGGGGATTCGAACCACCATCCTTCTGCATAGAAGGCAAATGCCCTATTTCCATGCTATCTCTCCGGCCCCTACCTTGGATTATTTTTTAAGTTTGCTGTGTTGGCTCTGGGTACATTCTTGCTCTCTGACAAATAAACTGCATAGATACTGTAGTTGCTCCTGAGCCTCAGTTTCCACATCTGCAATAGAGATCTTGAATATATATATATAACATTCTAATTACTGTGGGGCCCCATGCTAAACTCAGTGTCCTATACCTTTTCTGCCAAAGCATATTACTTCCATCTCACTCTGAGGTTTTAGGTCCGTGGAAGACCAAAGAAAGCTGAATAGCTCATCTGCCATGTGTCCTGGAGCAAACCATTTCACCTCTCCCAAGCGTCTCTTCCTTGCCCAGCAGCTGGTGGTTCTTGTACTGCAGCTCTCTGGACAGAAGATAATGGTGGGAAAGTTCTTTGAAATGCATCACACACCTACAAGGTATTATTAAGCTAATTCCGAGGAAATTGCCTGTCAGGTCCGCTGAGACTGAACTGTTCAGGTGGCTGGGACAAAAGCTCAAACCAGCATGCCAATTCATTAGTCATTAGAGAGTGAAAGCAATTTGGCCCTAGGTCTGAAAGCTGTGTGAGGGAGAAGATAGTGTCTGCTGTCATAATCGCCTATTGAGTACTTAACAAGTGCCAGGCTGTTTTATCTTTTTTTTTTTTTTTTCTATCTCTCCACCACAACTCAGCAAAGTGGGGCTAGTTATTCCCCTTTTGCAAAAGAAAACAGTTAGAGGCTGGAAAATCTGATCCAGGTCACATAGCAAAGAATAGTAAACCCAACTCCAATCTAGCTTCAAAGCCCTCCACTTCAGCTGTTACCCGGGAACATCCTCTTCCCCTGTGGGTGCTTGGTAAATAGACCTAAAGCCATCTAGTGAAAGAGGGATGATAGTACTTCGCTTGCAGGTTTATGGCTTGGATAAAAGAAAAAAAAAATCCAGAAAAGTATCTTTTGCAAAGATGTTCTACTATCTGGAGGAGTTGCCTTCACTGTCTTTTTAGTTAGGCACTTTATGCATGAACAGCCTCAGAACAAGTTAAATAGCTTGCCCGTAGCTCCTAACAATACACAGAGAGATTTTAAACTCCAGTCTGTCAATTGGGAGATGGAGGAAGGAGCCTTTTCCAGAAGGGCTTACTTTTTAAAACTTTTTTTAGCTGTGGATCAGCCAGTATCTTTTATCTATTTTCCTGGCCTCATTCCTTTTCATGACTCTTGACTCTTTTCCACTCGCCAGGCTACACCCTTAAAACAATCTCCTGCCTCTCTTTCTCGGATGCCCCTTGCCCAGTTGCCGATTCTCTCCCAGGAGAGCGAGCAGCTTGGCACCCGGCAACTTGTCCCCGGCCAGAGGCCACCGCACAAGCCCAGCGGCGGCGCGGCCCACGTGGCTCGGCGCCCAGGGGGCGGGGCCGAGTGCAACAGGCCACGCCCTAGCCACGCCCACTCCGGCGCTCCGCGCTTCCCCCCCCCCCCGCGGGCCCTGGGGGCCGCTCGCAGGTGTTCGCTGGCGCCCGGATGTCTGAGCTCTGGCTCCGCTCTGGCTCCGGCTCCCTCCGCAGCCTGCGGGCGGGGCTACCAGCCCATCCGGAGCCTCGCGGCGCCCCCGCCGCTCTGCCAGCAGCGCGGCCTCCCGGTTCCCAGCCTCCCCGCCTGGGGGGGCCCCTCCACCCCACCCCACCCAGCGGAGTCACTGACCCCGCTGCCCCCAGCTGCGTTTGGCTCGCTGCAGCAGCTTCGGTGCGCCCCCGCCCCGCTTCCTGCCGCGGCTGCATTGCAATGCCTGCTGCAATGAATCGCACCCCGTTCCTTCTTCCTGCCTTCATTCTTTCAGGCCCCTCGCATTCCTCGAGCGCCTGGGACATGCCCTGCACCAGGCCCGCCCCGACCTTCTGAGGGAGGCCCCGGCCCACCGGGCTCCTCTGGGAAGCCTCTGGCCTTCGCCCCAATATCTTCCTCCCCGCTACTAACCGCCCCCTTGTGTCCTCTCTGATGTCCTAGTTCACTCGAGTTTAGCTTAGAGTTCAGTGGTTCTCTGAGGGTTTCTCTTGTTAAGGGTCTGTGGCAAGGTCAAAGGGTAGCTTTTTAGGCTGAAAAACTTGGGGGAAGGGAGTCAGGATGTGGGGCATAGTTCGGGTTCAGTCACACCGTGCAATGTCTGGGAATGAACCTGGCTGGAAGGCTCTTGACCCTTCCTGGTGAGGTGCACAGTGTGAGGGTCCTTGTGAGTAAATCTCTGTGGTCAAGGCCAGAGATTTGGAAAAAGGTATAAGACCAGTATTTGGGTTGCTTTTGACAAGCTAGAAAAGGGGTGGAGACAGCTGTAGCCCCCCACCCCATTAACTTCCCTCAATGATTGAGGAGACCACTGCCCTCTGTTCTGCTGCATGATACAGGAAGGAGGTAGAAAACCTTCCTGAAAAGAAAAAAAAAAAAGAAAACCTTCCTGGTCAAAGGGCCTGCCAGCCTGTCACACTGATTATCATAGGCCCCTCTAGGATTTCTCCCTGGAACCATTCAAATCCTAGTCCTTTGGCTTCCTCTCTGGAATTCTGTAAATACCTGGCCTACCCAATATAGAGATGAGGCAGCCCTTGAGAAGATCAAGCTCACCCACATTTCTCATAGAGGGACCCTGTGACAGGCAAAGGTGATGTCAGTGAGTGGTGAATTTCTAAAGTATTGTCCTTTCCCACTGCTTCCCGACACCTTCCATGCTGCCCTTATTAGGAGCAAATGAAATAAGGTGGCCAACCCAATCTGAAAGCCAGGGAGGAGAGAACTCGTTTGAAGAACTGCTAAGCCAGATAGTACAAGGGCCTGCAGAGGTAGTACAATGGGTAAGGAATTTGCCTTGCACGAAGCTGATCCAGACCCAAGTTCTCTCCTAGTCACACCATATGGCCCCCAAGACCCTTCACATGTGATTGCTGAGTTCAGGGATAGGAGTAAACCCTGAGCACTATCAACAAAACAAAAAGAAGAAAGTACAACAGGTAGGACACTTGCCTTGCATGCAACTGACCTGTTAAATCTTAATTTACCGTTCCTGGAGCCCCAAAATGAGTGATTACCTGAGCACAGAGCCATGAGTAAGACCTGAGCACTCTCGGGTGTGGCCAAGAAATTGGAAGGAAAAAAAAAAGAAAGAAAGCCGAACTGCTGGGGAAAAGCTTAACTGGGTTCTTATGCACATATGGAACTCATTATTCTAAATCGAGATGGTTGGTGGCCAGCTGGCAGTTGGTAGATTTTGGGCTAAAAGTATAGTTTTGTGACTGTGAGGCTGTGAGGGTACCCATTGTGCAACAAATTCCCTTGCCATCTGGGTCACAGAGTAGCCCCCACCTCCCACTCACTGTCTTAGGTAGGCTCTTCCTCAACTTTTGCTTGTTTTTCTGTCTTTTCTAGCATAGAAAAGGGGCTTTCAAAACTAGTGCTGAGCCACTATGGGTTTTGCATGAAAGAGATCTGTCTTTGGGGACCATTAAAATAGATAATCACAATCCCAATGCACCCAGGTCCCTACTGTATATCAGGGCTCCTGGCAGAGGGGTGCAGATATGTAAAGGGGTAGTCCTGGCATTTTTTTGAGGTTCATCCCAGTGGACCCCCTGGACCTGAATGAGGGCACATCTCCTCTAAGATCACATTCTTTTCACATGTTGAACTGCATGTACAAAGGGAGCAGCAAGAGCACATTCAAAAGAGGCCAGTCAGGACCGGAGTGGTAAGTACAATGGGTAAGGTGCTGGCAAAACTCAGACCTCAAACACAGCCTCTCTATTCAGTGTTTTTCTTTTTCTTTCTTTTCTTTTCCTTTTTTTTTTTAGGCCAAACTAAAGGGGATGGCTAGTCCCAATATGGTATTTGGAGATACTTACTGAATTGCTGGAGCTCATGAAGTGACAGGGCTGGAATCCAGAGCTTCCACATATAAAGCATGTGCTCCAGCCTTTTGAGTCAACTCCATAGCCCACATCAGTACTTTTAATGTCTACAGCTCTTTTAAAATTGGGTACAAACCATTGAGTCAGATGGAATTAGCCTCTCTCAGCCTCCACAGCCCTCCTCTCTGAACACTATGCAGCAATTCTTAGAAAGTGAACTTAGACAAAATGACATAGAAGCAAAGTGGACCTGTCTGCCACATTCCTTTGTTAAAGTTTGGCAGGACAATTGCTTTTATCTCACATTGTTCCAACAAAATGGAGTTGAAAGGAACAGCACTGGGGCCTGATGATCTGAGTTAGGCAGCTTATAATTCTAGTTTTGTCATGTTTCAGTTGTGCCATCACAGGAAAGTCATTTATTATCTCTGAATCTCATGTGAATGCTGTGATGATCCCATTAAGTGATATGTAAACTGTCTGACACTTGATGACAAGTGACCCTCCCAATTACAGAGCTTTCAACTTTCAATCCTTGGGACTGTGTGTACAGCATTTATGCACAGCAGGGTCCTGCCACTCGCACCTAGAACCTCTGATCAGCAGGACAGTCTGGTTCCTGGAGGACAGTACAATGTTGAGAACTGGCCTCCAGTTTAGCACATCCACACCTAGACTTTGATGCTGTGGACAAGAGTCTTCATCTTACTAAGCCTTAGTCATTTCTCATACTTCAGAGTGCTGAGCCCTGTCTGTGGAGCATGGATAGTGTTAGGGAGGAGCTGGGTATAAGATGCCTAGATACCTGGCAGGTTTTCAGCAAGTCACAGCCAGCATTTCTTCCCATTTCACAGATGGAAAAACTGAATCCTTTGGAGAAGAGGCAGTTCATCTAATGTCATATGCAAAAATCTCACAGAACTGGGGGTTATACTTCAGAGCTAGGGCCAGGGAGATAGTTCAAAGGTATGGAGTACAGGCTTTGCACATAGGAGTCCCAGTTTCTATTTTTTGTAACAACATAGTCCCCTTCATTGTTGCCAAGAGCAACGCCTGTGTGAGCCCTGCCAGGTATGACCACTTCCCACCCTCCAAAAAAAGTAGTCAGATTTTTACATTCCCAGTCAATGCCTAGCTGCTACTATCTCATAATTGGGATTTCTGTTAATTTTATGATAAATGTGTCTACCCCAAGGAAGGAAAGTACTGGATCCTATGAGTCGTTCGGTGTCATCCTTTTCCAGAAGCAGCTCTCTCATGTCAGCACTCCCCACTAGGAGAGAACAGGAGTTGAGGGTGGGAGGGTAGGAAGCTCATGGCCCATAAGTCAGAGAATCTGGAGACCAGAGGTGAATAATTACAGGTGTGAACAATGACTTATGATCTGATGAGACAGAACAGCTGCTGCAAATCCTGTGCTGCCTCTTCTTAGCTATGCTATCAGCTGCTTGATGTCACCTCTCCAAGTCTTCTATTTCATTTGTAAAAATTCTCCTTGTAGGAGTTAAATAAGAGCACAAGAGTACCTGACACAGGTGAACGAACAGCTCACAGTTGTGAGCTTAATTCCATTGAGAAGACATCAAAAGAAAGCCAGGCTGGAGTGCTAGTACAAAGGGTAAGATGTTTGCCTTGCATATAGCCAACTCAGGTTTGATTCCTGGCATTCTATTATGTACCCCTCATACCCTCCCCCCCGCCCCAGCACCATAAGAAAATTTTCAGTGCAGAACTGAGAGTATCTTCTGAGCATCTCTGGGTATGACTGAAAACCAACTAAATCAGGTGCTGGAGCCATAGCACAGCAGTAGGGCATTTTTGCCTTGCATGCTGCCGACCTGGGATGGGCCAGGGGTTCGGTCTCTGGCATCTCATATGGTCTCCTGAGCCTGCCAGGGATGATTTCTAAGCACAGAATCAGGAGTCACCCCTGATCGCTGCTGGATGTGACCCAAAAACTAACTAAATAAATAATAAAATAAAAACTAACCAAATCAGGGCCCGGAGAGATAGCACAGTGGTGTTTGCCTTGCAAGCAGCTGATCCAGGACCAAAGGTGGTTGGTTCAAATCCCGGTGTCCCATATGGTCCCCCGTGCCTGCCAGGAGCTATTTCTGAGCAGACAGCCAGGAGTAACCCCTGAGCAACGCTGGGTGTGGCCCAAAAAAAACCAAAAAAAAAAAAAAAAAAAACTAACCAAATCAAACCAAACCAAAAGAAGTCAACTGCTTCATCATTATCCCCAATTGCAAACTTACAGTAAGCTTTCAGACAATAGATAATACAGATGTTCTAATACTGAGCTATTGAAATGCCTGCATGTGTCTTTTCACCTCCATTTATGGACTGTGAGGATTAGGACAGTTTACTGCTTTTGTCCTTAGGTTCTATCTGTACAATGAGATTAATAAATGGCTTTGCCCTGGAGAGTTATTATGAGGATTAAATGAATTAACTCATAGAAAACTTCGCATAGTACTCAATACATAATTAGGCCCTTCCCATGCTAGTTGTCCTTTATGATTAATCTTAGCAAGCCATGTGAGATTTGTTTTTTGCATACATTCTATAGCTGTCTCTGCTATACTAGAAAACTCTAACGTCTCTTTTTTGGGGGAAGATGGGCCCATACCCAGCATTGTTCAGGGGTTATTCCTTGTTCTGTGCTCAGGGATTACTCCTGTTGGGACTTGGTAGTACCTGGTGGAACCCCATTCAGCCCCCTAAAGTTTTATTATTTATTTTTTAAGTAAAATGAACACTTCAGGAAGGTGTACCAGATTTTATCCCACACTACATGAGCTCTAGTGCCTAGCTGACTTTCCTGTCCCCTGGGACAGGACATGTGCACACACTGAATGAAGGCTCACTTTAAGAAGGGCTGTGTGGGGGCCAGAGATATAGCATGGAGGTAAGGCGTTGCCTTTCATGCAGAAGGACAGTGGTTCGAATCCCAGTATCCCATATGGTCCCCCGTGCCTGCCAGGGGTGATTTCTGAGCATAAAGCCAGGAGTGACCCCTGAGCGCTGCCGGGTGTGACCCAAAAACCAAAAAATAAATAAATAAAGAGAAGAAGGGCTGTGCACACAGTGCTGCTTCCTGAATATCCTGAAACAAGCCTTCTTTCACTGCTGTTTTTATTGCTGTCATCATGCCCTATGGATAGAATAAGAAAGGACGGAGCTTTCCACAGCAGCATTTTCTTGGCAGCACTAACATGGGAGGAAGTGCTGGCTGCAGCTCTGACATGAGTGCCAGAGGCAGCAGGGTCCTCTTCTGACTTGACACCATCCTGTTCTTGCTGTGCAACCCTGGGCATGTAACTTGGCCTCTTTAAGCTTCATCTGAAAGGAGGCTGACCATTTCTACCTTTCAGTGTTGTCATGAGAATTAGAGAAATGCATTTTTTTTGTTGTTTTTTGGGTCACACCCGGCAGCGCTCAGGGGTCACTCCTGGTTCTATGCTCAGAAATTGCCCCTGGCAGGCTCAGGGGACCATATGGGATGCCGGGATTTGAACCACCATCCTTCTGCATGCAAGGCAAATGCCCTACTATCCATGATATCTCTCCCGCCCGAGAAATGCATTTTAAAAAGTGTTTAGCACATAGTCATTATACCTTAAGTGAGAACTCTTAAAAGCCTAGTTATGTATTTTTAATTAACTAATATGTAAAAGCTTCCTTTTATAGAGCCTACCAAATTGGGCTATGGTCGGTGTTCTTTACATAATCAGATACATTATTGCTTTTAATAAATATGTTTATCTGTAAGGGCGCATTTTCTCTCCTAAAATGATTGTTCTACATTTTATTTGTATTTTATAATACCTAGGCAATTCAAGTTCATAAGTTCACTTTTTTTTTTTTTTTTTGGTTTTTGGGTCACACCGGAATGCTCAGGAGTTACTCCTGGCTTTGCACTCAGAAGTCGCTCCTGGCTTGGGGGACCATATGGGATGCCAGGGGATCGAACCAATGACCTTCTGCATGAAAGGCAAACACCTTACCTCCATGCTATCTCTCCGGCCCCTGTTGTGAGAATTTAATTGAGAAGGTGTATATAAAGTGCTTTGTAAATGGTAAAATTGAGCAAGTGTGATATATATATTTTTATTACACCCAATGGTGCACCAGGTTTATGCCTGGCTTCGTGCTCAGAGATCATTCCTCGTATTACTTAAGGAACCATATGTGGTGTCAGAAATTTGAATCAGGGTTGGCTGTGTGTAAAAATTAGTGCTTTAATTCCTGTACTATCTCTCTGATCCCAAGTATAATATATATATATTTTTTATCCTTTCCCACTCCCTTCTTAATATACTGAATTCCTCAATACCAGGAGGGAGTTTATCTGTCTTTATATGCCTATCAGTAAATGTGCCACAATAAACTTAATAGCAACTGCAATAATGATAAGAGCCTTCATTTCTTGAATACTGTGTGAAATGCTGTGAGATAAACCATCATCATGGAAGAAAGGTCAGGTACTGAAAAGCTTTGCATTCCCTGTGCTGGTTATTTAAAGGAGAGGGGATAACCTCACTATTCCCAAGGTAAGTTCTGTCTTTTGGGCTGCAGACAAATTAATTTTATTCTTGGACCAACCCAGTCTGATAGCAAATTAACAATCTTTAGTTTCCTTCTCTATAAAATAGGGGTAATGATCAACTTGCCTCATAAAGTGTCCCATAAATGACAATAGCTTTCCCTTACTCCTTCCTTCTCTCCCTACACACCCTTTCCTTAGGGAAGAGTTCCCTAACAAGACTAGAGGAAAGAGGAAAGACTAGACTGCAGGAAAAGAGCAGGGTCCCTTTGCTCTCCTGGGCTTTTGTTTTGGTTAACATGGTATGTGTGTCATAACAAATCTTCTAGAAGAATGCTCTCAGTCTGAGTCTGAGACTTCTCTAGTTTTACTGCCTTCAAAAAATGTCCCCCTTATCTACCGTTGCATCAAAGATTCAACTCTCCACAGTAAATATATACCACATGCCTGCCTCCCAGATCAGGTACCTCAGAGTTCAAGTTGACTAAATCCTAGAAGGCAGAATTGTGTGCTAGAGTTTCACTGTGTGTTTTTGTTTTTGTTTTTTACCCCAAGTACATAGTGAACTCCACAATTTTTTCATAGCTCCCAGGTCTCAATGAGACTATAAGATCCAGATGAAAGGGCCCAGAGAGAGGGACAGATTCAATACTATAACCCATGTCACAATCTCCTCTCAATTCAGGTGCACTTCAGATAACTGTTGACTGCAGGTGTTGTGCATGGTGTCTCCTCACAGTGGACTTTACCAAGGAGGTGTTGCCTCTACTCCCTTATGAGAAAACTGAGGCCCCAGGTAGGAAGAATCACTTATCCAAATAGGGCAACAATAAGGGACAGAATCATTATGTGACTGAATAGTCCCTCAGGGTTGATGCTAAACTGTGGGCCCTTTATTTCATTCCCTGAGGCCACCACAGCTTTGCAGCTCTGGATATTAAAAGGTTCTCTGTGAGTCTCTACTGCAATAGTGTGGGGCCCCAAAAGTAAGGAGAGATTCCTAAGGCTGACCCCCCTACTCTCAGCCCTGGCAGTCGGGGTCAGGGGATTCACAGAGCAGGCCTATAGGCCTCTGCTGCAATGTTCTGCATCCGCCCCTTCCCCATCCTTAAAGCCCATTGTTTTCCCAGGAGACAATACAGATAAAGGACCCAGCCTAGTAGGCTGCCTGCATCAATCTGTAACCATGGAAACATCTAGGGAGACAATTCCAAAGCCCCCCTGCCACCCTCCACCCTGCAGCTGTGGCTGCAAGAACCCAGCCTCCAGTAGAAGGGGCATGGCGATAATTGCTTCACCCCCCCCACCCCCCACTACCACCACCAACTGGGACACAGCTGGGCTCCTCTCCACTAACATCCTCCTAACCTCTCCAGTCTCAGAATAGATGTAGGCAAAGGGACCTTGTCTGCTTTTAAGGGATAAGCTTTACTTTGTTTTGCAAGAAGGTCAGTTTCCTGAGGTTCTGCATGTTAGAATGATGTCCTTGATCCCAGGTTTGGGCACTTGGGAGAAAAAGACTCAGCTGGATCCTAAATCAGGGCCTCTGGAGAAGAGTTTAGGTCCTTGATGTGTGGTTGCCCTCTCATGGCCAGTTGTTGCAATTGTTAGTTGCTGCTCTGAAGAGGAACAAAAATGATCTATTCTTTCATGGTCAGCTGTAGTCTTGCAATCAGCCTGTAATGTGAGTGTCCTTATTCTATAACACATGAAGCCAGGGCACTGAGATGCTGCCAAGAAGGAAGTATTGACTACAAAGTGGTTGAGGAGGTCAACTCAGAGTGCCTGGGCTTCAAACTTGTTCTATCATTAGTAACCTCAAAACCTTGGGCAAATTGACTAAATATGAGTCTTAGTTTCTTCATTTGTAGAATTGGAGTGACAAGAATGTATGCCTCATAGAGAAGTTATGAATAATGCATATTATTGACATCTAATCAACTAAAAATGCTCAGTTCTGTAGTGAGTGTACAGCTGGTAAGGTGCTTGCTTACCTGGCTTATAGCCAACCCTGCTTTGATCCCCAATGTCACAATGGTTCCCTGAACCCAACCAAGAGTGATTCCTGAGCACAGAGACAAAAGTAAGCCCTGAAACACTTATTATGATCTCCCAAAACAAAAATAAAACAAAACAAAAAGCCAGCTTAGCTCTGGGACTGGGGACTAGAGACTATGCTTTGCATACTTGAGACCCTGAATTTGATTTCCGCTGTCTGATGGCCTTCCCAAGGCTGCCAGATATAGATCTGGTGACCCACAGAACTAGAAGGTGATTCTTGGCATCTTAATAGCACTACAAAACAGAGCTAAGCAACAAATGGTCAGACATTCAGCACACAAATGGGCTGAGTATCAGCAGGAGTGGCCCATGGGTTCCCAAGAACTGCTCAGGAGGCAAAAATATTTTTTCTCAGCTCTGACATGATCTCAAACTACTTACCTTCAATCCTGTCACTCAACCTCTTTAATTGATAAAATCGGACTCCTGAGGTTTTCTCAGAGGGCAGTGGTGGTCATTGATGAAGATTTGGGGTTTGAAGGTACTTGCTATGCTACTATTAGCATTGTTTTCTGCCTGCCCAATTCCTCTACCAAAGTGATTACATTGACCAGGACTCCCACACACATACATTTTTTGGGTGAGGGGTTTGGGCTACACCCGGCAGCACTCAGGTGTTACTCATGGCTCTGTGCTCAGAAGTCAATCCTGGCAGGCTCAGGGGATGATATGGGATGCCGGGATTCGAACTGGGGTCTGTCCTGTGTTGGCCATGTGCAAGGCAAACGCCTTACCACTGTGCTATCGCTCCAGCCCCACATACTTTGTCCCCCCTCCCCCCATACTTTTTTTTTAATTAAAAAATTTTAGGGGTTGGAGCAGTGGCGCTAGTGGTAAGGCATATGCTTTGCAAGCACTAACCTAGGACAAACCGCGTTCAATCCCCTGGAGTCCTATCTGGTCCCCCAAGCCAGGAGCGATTTCTGAGTGTATAGCCAGGAGTAACCCCTGAGCCGTCAACGGGTGTGGCCCAAAATCCAAAAAAAAAAAAAGAAATCCAAACAAAAATAAATAAATAAATTAGAAAAATTTTAATTTAAACACCATGGTTACAAGGTTTTTCATACTACAATTTTATTTTCACAGGTAAAGTTGTTCATGATTGAGGGGCCAGAGAGATAGAATGGAGGTAAGACGTTTGCCTTGCATGCAGAAGGACGGTGGTTCGAATCGTGGCATCCCATATAGTCCCCCAGCCTGCCAGGAGTGATTTCTGAGCGTAGAGCCAGGAGTAACCCCTGAGCGCTGCTGGGTGTGACCCAAAAACAAAAAAGAAACAAAGTTGTTCATGATTAAGTTATAGTCATACAGCGTACAACAACCTTCACCAGTGCACATTTCCCATCGCCAATGTCAACAATTTCCCTCTCACCCTCCTGTGTCCTCTTCCCTACCACCTACCCTCCCCTGCTTGCTTCCAGGGCAGTCTTTCTCTCTCTCTCCCCCTCTTTTTTCTTTTTTTGACATTGTGGTTTGTACTACTGCAAATAAAGGGGTGCCATGCATGTCCCTTTTATAGTAGACACTTCTCTACTCTAGCCGCACTCTCTTCACTTTGTGGCAAGTTTCCTACCATGGACTGTTCCTCCTAATACTCATTGCGGCTTTCTGGGGACCCTGGCCAGCAGGGTGAAGGGGATGAATGCCGCAACTTATTCGTGGGTTCACTGAAGCCGACCTGATCCAAAATATCTGTGGGAAAAAGCTGTAAAGGTTAGAAAGAAGGCCTAAGTTTTTATCTGATCAAAGGCAATTTATTAAGCAGGCAAGCACTTATATATATTTTTTACACAAGGGGAAGTATGTCTCAAAAACTATTGGTCATTTCAAACCATCTCTTATCCAATTATATTCCAAGCATAGGCACATAACCAAAAATGAATAAAGGTACTAAACATTAAACTTATAGGGCATACAAGCATTGGTCAATTCAAACAAGCTTTTTACCAATTATATGCTTACTACAGGTATTTGGCCAAAAAGGGAAAAAGGATAGAGTGTGTCTTGTTAAGCACAGCCCATAGGAGGTGGGAAAGGGTAAAGGGGGAGGCATGACTCAATGACTGATCCTAGCAATCTTTAGCTCAACCGGAATCAGAGACATATAAGGAAATATTATCTTGTCCCTGGCCTCATGGCCCTGTGGTTAGTACAAGGGGCTATGTTATAGCAAGATTTCCTATTTGCTCATGGGCTAGGAACCTGCCAACAGTCACGTATGCAGCTCAGTGGAACTATCCACAGAGATAGAGGCTAAGGTTGATAGCATCCATTTTGTGCAGGCTACAGCAGTCTCCCACAACTCATCTCTGTTGTTTCTGGATACCATCTCCACATTCTTTTTATTCTTTTTTTTTTTTTTTTTTTAGTTTTTTTTTTTTTTTGGGTCACACCCGGCAGTGCTCAGGGGTTACTCCTGGCTGTCTGCTCAGAAATAGCTCCTGGCAGGCACGGGGGGCCATATGGGACACCGGGATTCGAACCAACCACCTTAGGTCCTGGATCGGCTGCTTGCAAGGCAAACGCCACTGTGCTATCTCTCCGGGCCCACATTCTTTTTATTCTTTTCCTTATATCCCACAGATGAGTGAAATTATTCTGTTTATCCCTTTCCCCTCTGACTCATTTCACTTTGCATAATAGTTCCATGTCCATCCATGTATAGCAATTTTCATGAGTTCATTTTTTCTAATGACTGAATAGTATTCCATTGTGTATTGTACTACCACACACATTTATTTTTGTTTTTGTTTGTTTTTAAGCCACACCCAAAGATTCTTAGGGGTTACTCCTGGCTCTGCACTTAGGAATTACTCCTGGCAGTGCTTGTGGGATCATATGGGAGACCAGGGATTGAATCCAGGTTGACTGTGTGCAAGGCAACACACTATACTACTCACTAGACTATCATTCTAATCTCTCCCAAAGATACACAATAAATGTGCAATATATACATTTATTTATGGTGCTCTCCAGAATTCCTACTCTTTTTGTGGAGGGGGGGACATACAGGCAGTGTTCAGAGTTCACTTCTATCTCTGCATTCAGAGATCACTCCTGACAGATTAACGGGACCATTATTGGGTGCTAGGGATTGAACTCAGGTCGACTGTTTATAAAGTAAGACCCCTACTCACTGTTCTATCTTGCAGTCCCCATACTCTTTTGTTTTGTTTTGGACACACCCTGTGACGCTCAGGGTTCTCTCCTGGCTATGCCCTCAGAAATCTCTCCTGGCTTGGGGGACCATATGGGACACCAGGGGATTGAACCGTGGTCTGTCTCTAGGCTAGTGCTGGCGAGACTTACCTTACTGCTTGTGCCACCGCTCCGCCCCCCCCCCCCCCGGTACTCTTTTATATATTAGGGCTTGCACTCTTGCTCTCATTTCAAATTCAGTGTCAAATTCAGTGTCATGGAAGTAAACCATTTAGCAGTTGCACTGAAGCACATTCTGGTTGTACTACTCATTGAGTTCTGGTTGTATTGCTCACCTTTGGCTGTAGTGCTCTTTTTAGGAGCAATGCTTGTTGGGCATCCTTTAGTTTTGCTTGCCCACTCCTGGCTGCATTGAAGTAGAAATGTCTTATGGATCAGGATTTACTGACATTGAGCAGCCAGCACAATTAGCTACCAGAATTACGATATATCTGATAGAGAAGGGCACTGGAGAATGAATTCAAGACCCCAGATTTTTTTTTTTTAATTTGGTTTTTGGGTCACACACAACAGCACTCAGGGGTTACTCCTGGCTCCATGCTCAGAAATCACTCCTGGCAGGCTCGGGGGATCATATGGGATACCGGGATTCGAACCACGGACCTTCTGCATGAAAGGCAAACGCCTTACCTCCATGCTATCTCTCCGGCCCCAGGGCCCCAGATTTGTAAGGCAGGTAGGTACCTGAGCCACTGAGAACATCTTCTAGCTAGAAATATCTGTCTTTGGTGGTGAGAAATGCTGTGCTATCACTCCAACCCCCTACTTTTCACTTTCTAACTCTACCCATCTTTTGCCCCCATTAGCATTTACCTAGCATGCAGCTGACCCAGGTTTGAACCCCAGTGTCTCATATGGTTCCCCAATCCTACCAGGAGTGATTTCTGAGTGCAGAACCAGGAGGAACCTTAAGCACTGCTGGGTATGGCCCAAATCCTCCCAAAGTTAAAAGTAATATGTCTCCTCTCTCCAAAGGCCAGGAGAAGGTGGTATATGAAAATCCTGACTGCTATAATCTCTGTGGTACCCTAATTCCCCACCATGCACATTCAAGAGAACATGAGATTATTCTGAAACCATCAGAGATTTTCTTGGGAAGGGATTGGGAATGATCTTTCAAGTCTTTAAAAATTTTTTCCACTGGGGGATGGAGAGATAGTATAGCAGGTAGAGCACTTGCCTTGTACATGGCCAAACCCAAGTTCAATTCTCAGCACCTGACATGGTTCCCTAAGTCCCCCAGAAGTGGCTCCTGGGTATAGAGCCAAGAGTAAGTCCTGAGCACAGTCAAGTATGGTCTAGAAAAAAGAAAGAAAGAAAACCAACAACAAGAACCTTTCACTGAATTCAGTTCAATTAGTAATTCTTTTTGTTTTTTGTTTTTGGCCATATCTAGCAGGGCTTAAAGGTTACTCCTGGCTCTGCACTCAGAAATCACTCCTAGCAGGGTCGGGAGACCATCTGGGATGCTGGGGATTTAAACCGGATTGGCCACATGCAAGGCAAGTGCTCTGCCTGCTGTGCTATTGCTCCGGCCCTCAATAGTAATTCTATTTTTTTTTTTTTTTTTGGTCACATTCGGTGGTGCTCAGGGGTTACTTCTGGCTCTGCACTCAGAAGTCGCTCCTGGCAGACTTGGGGGACTATATGGAATGCCGGGATTCAAACTGGGGTTCGTTCTGCGTTGGCCATATGCAAGGCAAACGCCTTACAGCTGTGCTATATCACTCCAGCCCCCTCGATAGTAATTCTTTTGTTTTGTTTTGGGCCACACCCATTTGATGCTCAGGGGTTACTCCTGGCTAAGCGCTCAGAAATTGCCCCTGGCTTGGGGAGACCATATGGGACGCCAGGGGATCGAACCAGGGTCCTTCCTTGGCTAGCGCTTGCAAGGCACCTTACCTCTAGCGCCACCTTGCCGGCCCCAATAGTAATTCTTTTTTTTTGTTTTTGTTTTTTTTTTGTTTTTGTTTTTTGTTTTTGGGTCACATCCGGCAGTGCTCAGGGGGTACTCCTGGCTGTCTGCTCAGAAATAGCTCCTGGCAGGCATGGGGGGACCATATGGGACACCGGGATTCGAACCAACCACCTTTGGTCCTGGATTGGCTGCTTGCAAGACAAACGGCACTGTGCTATCTCTCCGGGCCCCCGATAGTAATTCTTTTTTTTTTTTTTTTTTTTTTCCCCGATAGTAATTCTTATTGCTTCCCATCTGCAAAGGAAATTGGGTTAATGTGAAAGTATTAACAAAGATGATAAAGATCTACTTAAAAAGATCAGAATAACAGTTACCATTTTAATGTCAAATAATTGGGGTTCCTCAGAGGAAGTAGGAGCAAGTCAGCTTCTACAGATGAGTGATGAATGTTACCATTGCCTGGGCCCAGACTGCTAAAAACCACTTATGTCCAAAGATTGAAATTTTTGTTTGTTTGTTTTGGGGTCATACTCAGAGATGCTCAGGGGTTGCAATTGGCTCTGCACTCTGGAATTACATCTGTTGAGGCTCTGGGGAGTATGGAGGATGCCAGGAATTGAACCTGGGCTAGCTGTGTACAAGGGAAGTGCCCTACATGCTCTCTAGCCCCTGTCTGCTCTCTAGTATTTTCTCTCTAGCCCCTGAGTCTTACTTTTAAGTGCTAGCAATGGATAAATTCTTGATTCTGCTGCCTTAGCAATTTCAGTTCCTTTAATCTGTAGCCTTAAAATGCACTAATTTGAAGCTGGGGAAAAAGCTCAAGAGTTAGATAGAGCACACGTGGAACTTGTGCACAAGATCCTGGATTTAATTTTAGGTACCAGAATCACCCCCCAAGAACCATCTTGTATGGCTCTGATAGCTCCTCCCCAACACCTGGCTGGCTTCAGAACATCATAGAAGAATATGGCCTCTAAACAACTTTTACTCGTTTTGATTGTTATTTGCAATTCTGTGTGACTGTGGAGTACAAAACATTCTCAAGGACCTGTGTATCTGAAACTGTCTGAGAGCAGATCCTTTATTTCCTGCTGAAAGGGGAAAGAAGCATCCCAGGTAGAGAGAATAGGAGGGCAAAGACAACCAAAGGTGGAAGGCCTAGAAAAATCAAGAATGAGTCTGCCTGAGAGCAGAGCCAGGAATAACCCTTGAGCATAGCAGGTATAGCTCCCCTTCCTATCCACTCCCCCCCAAAAGGGAGAAAAGGTGTTTGATCAGACTAAAGTCCTAGACCAAGGGGGCGAAAGATCAGAATGACTGCAAGGGGCTAGGGTAGCCAGACTATGGTGGGATCTACTTGCCAGCCCTGAAGCTAACAAGGTCAGGGAGCATTTGAGGAATTTCTATAGGGCTGGAGTATACAGCAGGTAGGGTGCTTGACCCATGTTCAACCCTGGTATAGGATTAAGACCTGAGCATTGCAGGGTATAGCCCCATAACAGGAAGGAAGGAAGGAAGGAAGGAAGGAAACAGATAGTGTAGTTACCATCCCAGGTTTTGTTTTATTTTGTTTTTGTTTTTGTTTTTGGGCCACACCCAGCGGTGCTCAGGGGTTACCCCTGGCTGTCTGCTCAGAAATAGCTCCTGGCAGGCACGGGGGACCATATGGGACACCGGGATTCGAACCAACCACCTTTGGTCCTGGATTGGCTGCTTGCAAGGCAAACACCGCTGTGCTATCTCTCCGGGCCCCAACCCAGGTTTGATTCTTTGCACCCTCAAACCTCACCAGGAGTGAGCCCTGAGCACTGCCAGGGAGACCCCAAACCAAACCAAACCAAACCAAACCAACAGAAGAATTCCTGGAGAAAAAGGAGGTGATGAACTGAGAGTCACGCAAATTTCTAGGCAGGCCTCCTTGGGGCCACTCTGAATCTGATGGCCCTCCATCGTGGAGCCACCTCCACAGGACCCAACATCTGTGAAAAACATCTTCAGGGAATGGAAACATCTGGAACGAATCTGGTCGATTTGGTAGCCCTGGCCTTCCCAGCGGGGCTGCTACATTCACTTCCTTTTTCTGCTTTCCAAACCTCCAGGGGGGTTAGCTTGCTGATCAGACAGCAGAGCTGGTCTGGGGCAGGTGCTGCTGGAGTGCACCTCTAGGTGGCAGCCTTAACCCTTAAAATCCCAATAGCTACGAGACAGAGCCAGAAAGAGAAATAGCAACTTACGTTTCAACCACCCATTAGATGCTCCCAGTCTCTTATTTCATAGTTAAGAAAAGAGGAAGTCACTAGTTCAAAGTCACCTGGATAGGCAGGCACAGAGGAACTCAGCTTCTCTGGACCTCACTTTCTCCTACTGACTCACTCCTGGTAACACATGTCTACTTTCCTCACTGTAGATTTATTGGTCTATTAGATTTCAAGACAAGTAAACTGAGTGATGCTATCAACATGGAGCTATATTTGGCTGGTTTCTTTCAATTAATATGTTTTCAAGTGTAGCCAGTTGATAACATGTAAAAATAATTCATTTTTTATGACTGAATTATATACCATTATGTGACTATTGTGCTTTTTCATTTATCAGTTGATGTGCATTTGGGCTACTTCTACTTTTTGGTTATTGGGAAGAATGTTGCTACAGACACTCATATACACATTTGTGTGTGAACATTTGTTTTCTGTTTTTAAGGGTGTATATTTAGGAGTGAAAATCCTGGGTCACAGTAACTTTATGTATGACATTTCTACCAACAATGTCTGAAGGTTCCAATTTCTCCACATCCTGGCCAACATGTGTTATTGTCAGTCTCTGATTATAACAATTCTAGAGTGTGTAAATCTCTTTGTGATACTGATTTTCATTTATCTAATAACTAATAACTAATTGAGCATCCTTTTTTTGTTTGTTTTTGTTTTTGGGTCATAGCAGGCAGCGCTCAGGGGTCACTTCTGGCTCTACGCTAGAAGTTGCTCCTGGCAGGCTTGAGGGGCCACATGGAATGCTGGGGTTCTAACCATTGTCCTTCTGCATTCAAGGCAAATGCCCCACCTCCATGCCATCTCTCTGGCCCATGAGCATCTTTTTATGTGCTGATTGTCCTTGGCATCTCTTCTGTGGAGTATTGTCCATTCAGATCCTTTACCCTTTTAATACATTTATTTGAGCAGTATATCACTTATATCAAGCATGGTTTTTTTTGGGGGGGGGTCACACCCAGCAGCGCTCAGGGGTTATTCCTGGCTCTATGCTCAGAAATCGCTCCTGGCAGGCTCAGGGGATCATATGGGATGCCAGGATTCAAACCACTGACCTTCTGCATGAAAGGCAAACACCTTATCTCCGGTCCCTATATGCTCTCTCTCTGGCCCCTATATCAAGTATGTTTACATTCTGTTCCACATGTAACTATTACAATGATGTTATGGTATGAGTAAACAAATTGAACTGTTATGATATGAAGCTACAATATGAGTCAACTGCAGTCTCAGGTGAAGAAACTGGAGCCTAGAATATTTCAATGACACTCTCAAGAACATACAACTTTAGGAAACCAGGGCCCATATTTTGACGTGTTTGATAAATATTCATATGTGTTAGTCCAGGGAACTCCTGAATGTCACATTTCAAAAGGGCTCCAATATAAGCCTTATCACTAAGAGAATTTCCCTGAAGAATCAGCTTATTTTATTTTTTTTGGTTTTTCGGGCCACACCCATTTTTGATGCTCAGGGGTTACTCCTGGCTAAGGGCT